>NC_133932.1:121989358-122292388 GCF_031877795.1 Strix aluco
TTTGCCTGAAGGTCAGAATGATGTGAGTCTGGTTTGAGTGAGGGACGTTTTGTGTTCCGTCCGACGCCTGGTGTAACGCAGGCACATCAGTGCTGCCAGCGTGTTTACATACTGCAAATAATTTAATTCTGAGGTTGCACTGAGCATTGCAGTGTGGGAGTGATACTGAATTATGTTTCAAAATGAAACAAGATGTGGCACATAAAATGGGAAGTAGAAGCAGCTCTTCATCAGGCAGCTTCAGAGGCAGGAGCTGCAAGACAAGGACAGGGCAGTGCTCTGTACTTCTCAGGAATGTTGTGAGCATTTCCCATGGTCCCTGAGAAGTGGTCTGAGTATTTGTTTTGTTCTCCTCTTGCTGGATGCCAGGAAAAAATGGCACAACAGTCTCCTCTTCTAACTGCTTCTAACCTTCCCTCCAAGGAATGCCTTTTGAATAGCAATCTCACAAAGATGTTTTAACACATAAAAAATTATGGTATTAGGAAAAAAAAAAAAAACCAAACTGTGTGAAAATGTATTAAAGCAGTGACATGCATAAAAAAGATCACGTTAAGTCGAAACCATTTCTTACCAATGCAGCATGAAAATGTGATATTTGAAGCAGTTAAAACATTACTTTGATGCTTATGAGTATCCCATAAGCCCCATGATAAACAGGGAAAGATATTGCTGAACATCTGAAGAGAAGTGGTGAGCTGTACACCTTTCATTGCACACTGTAACTTAGCAATTTTTATTTAACAAAGAATGACAAAGTCTTTGGCAACCCAATTAGGTAGTGTTATCATTCGGTGTTTCTGTGAAATACTCTAGCAGTCTGCGTGGGCTTCGTGGTTATTAATCATTGATTAGGATTAATTGGGATTTTACAATTCCATAGATACAGCAGCACTCTAGCAAAGGGTAGAATAAATACATAAGGGGGTTGTTGGTGCAAAGTGGGTCTGTGGCAGGTACACGGTGTACATTTGCAAGGATGGAAGCTAAAACTTGTTGCCTTTTGTACAAACTGATGAATGTGGTGTGGGCATGAGCCCTGCTGGGTTTGAGTACAATAAAGGATAATGATGGATGCTATTAAAAACTGAAATTAATTAAGCACAGACAGGCTTCTGTCTGCTGCAGCAGACTGCTGTGGGCTTGGGTGTTCCCTCTCCTGTGGGATGCGTGTGTTCTTCCTGAGCCGCACCAGTGTCAGTGGGACCACAGGAGTATCAGTGGGACTGCAGGCACTACCAGCAGACCTCTTCAATGCTCTTTCTAAGAAAATTGGCAGGATCATGGGAACTGAGAGCTCAAATCCCTCCTTCCCCCATCCAAAATTCCAGGTAGATGTTGAACACATACCTCACTGAATTCAAGCATTTGGCTCTGTCATTAATTTTTTTTAAATGTTTACTGCATTTGTTTGTTTTAATTAGCCTCTCAAAGCATTTACCTAAAAGATAGTATAAGTTTTCTATTGATTTTATTGTGGCCTCCATTTTAAATAAGACAATTCCTACTTATTTCTTTCTGTAAAAATTGCTCAGAAGTCAGTTTTATGCTGACACATCACAAAATGAGCCAGTTGTACTTCAGAACAACACTTCAAAGATTTTATCGATTTTTGTTTTTTCAGAGGAATGTTTCGTCAAGGGTTTTCAGTGAAGTTCTTCAACACTTCACATGATATATAGTGCTCTAAAAAGGCAAAATGTTGTCTTCTTAAATGATTGACCTTCTAGGGCAAAGGCATCAGTGACTGAAGAATTTCAAAAACACAGAATAAGTTGAGGCTGAAGTATATTAGTTAGTAATATAGTTAGGTAGTAATGAAGAACTATATCCTTGCAGGAAGTGATATGTGAAGGCAGTTTTCAGTTAAAGATTTCTCTTCTCAGAGTATCTGCATTACCTTCTCTTTTCTCTGTGTGTGTGTGTGTGTATGTGCACATTTTAACCAGTTTTAATCAGAGAAATTGGAATGTCATAATGTGATAAGCATTTCATGTTGGTTTTATTTTTTAAAAACAAAACTCAGGTAATGTATTTTGTGAGATTATTTTTCAGGTGTAATTCATATAATGTGTATATTTTATAAAAGATTACACTCAGTAGTATGTGGAAGTCGTCTCAAAGTCATGTGTTTATGGGTATAGAGAAGGATGAGAGGGATCAAGAAAGGTTGAGGGAAAAAAACAGTCTACTGTGAGAGATAAGGATTTTATTGTGAGTCTTTCAGGGTCTGGCTGTATTACTGGAGATGAGCCATGACACAGTTATGCACTTTTCTTGGAGGAGCGCTGATAAACCCTTGTGTCACACCAAAGCAGAGGGGGTCCATGGTAGAGATGGATCAGGGAAGCTCCTCGAGAAACATTTATAGTGGTGTTAAAAAAAAAAATCTGTAGGATTATTAATCATGTCCATCTGCCTTTAAATCTAGACTTGATTCAATACCATGGCCTGGAGTTTATCCTTGTAATTCTGTGCTTGGAGTGAGAGCTCACATGCTGACCACCGTGCCCCCAGCAAGGAGCAGTGGCAGCTGCCACTCACCACACTCCAGGGATGGCCTGACTCACCACCGACTGTGTGGTGGGATGTCTTCTGGGAGGAAGGATCAGCTCAGCTCAGCTCCACTCACAGTCCCATTGAGGACCCTTAGAAATAACATTTCTTACATTTCCTCCTCTTTTCTATTTTTTTTTTTTTTTTAGATTAATGACTGTGCTACACTTTGACAGCTTGGGATGAGTTTTCCCAACATGGATATCTGCCCTAAGCCATATTATTTTAATTATTTTCTTTGGGAAAATGATGATCAGAAAATTTCAGGCATTTCTGGGAATAAAACAGGGGAAGAAAATGTTTGTATTCTACTCTTGATAAATGTGGTGACTTTCTTTGAGTATCTATAACTCCTCTGTACTTTGATGGAGACCTGAAATTTGTCAGGAGATGGTTGGTGGCGGGGATGAGGGGCTGAATTTCTGATTAGAAAGTGTTTTTTTGATGTGCCACTCCTACACTTATCCAAGAAAAAAGCTGTGTGTGTCCATGATCAGTGGATACTCCCCGGAGCTCCTGTAGGTGCAGCCACGTGGAGCATCTCCTGGTTGAGGCTGAAGAAGACTTCCCCTGTGGTGGCTCCAGGGCTTCCATGGGAACACAGGGCTGCATGTGCTTTCCATGACATCGCTGCTGACTGAGCAGTGTAGGGGATTACTGATTTGTGTAAGGGAGGCACCATGTTTACGAGTGTGCACCAGGAGGAAGGGACTGCTCAGGAGGGAGCCCTGCACTCTGCTCCTCCATCTCAAAGCAGTGGGTGATGTGCTGCTCATGTCAGGTATGTTATCTTTGGCATGTGAACTGGAGCGTGCACTCATGCATCATTGGCTGCTACAGTATTGGGGGTCTCTGGTTCTCTCCTCACAGATTCCTGAATCCTGAGTTGTAGTGCTCAGAATACCCCAAACTGGCAGCATGAAGTTGGAAATCAGACTCCTGCCATTAAGCCCTGCCAACAGTGGCCACTAATGGTGGCAGTCCTTTTTGTGTGTGCCCTGTTTAGGTCTGTTTCTGATCTGTGTTAAGTGCTTAGTGACTTTATATACAGCTGGATGTTTGAGGGTGAGTTAAGTCTGATACACACCCTTGGAGAGATTTTAGATGAACTTTGTCTCATGAGATTGAAATGTATGCAGATGGTGTTTTTTCTTACATAAAGGGTGATCACATGGCATGGGGGCTGGCAGTTGCATTTATCCTTATTAAAAAAAGGCCAAAGAGCCAAGGGTTGTTGTGGTCCCACAGCAGCACCAAATGGTGACAAGGGAAAAAAAAAAATCAAGTCCTACTCTTTTTAGCCTCTTAAACTGGAACAAGGAGAAATAAATACCTGCAAAATCCAAGCTTGTGCTAATAGGTGAGAACAAGCAGTCAAACCTTCTGGTTTCTGAAAAGGAGGCAGAAACAACACATTCCTACAAAATCGAGTAAACTTGTCAGTGTTGTCAAGTCTTGCATCCTGTAACAGCTGATGTCAAGTCTGTTGGAGGCACATGAGTGCTGTGTTTCTGATTTTGAGATAGCTGAAGGGAAGAAAAAAAGGCGAAACATGGTCTTGTCCAGAAGAAAAAGAATAGTGAATCTTTTTTTAATTCCCCCACCCCACTCCCCCAGTTAGGAGGGACCAAAGTACTCCCACACCAGTTTAGCTCTCTGCCTCTCACTAAAACTTAATGCAAAGCATTCACTTTGCATTAAGCATCTCACTGTGTGAGAAGCACATGTTATTCCAGTGAGGGCAGTGTATTGACAGCAGGGCACGCAGACCAGGAGGCTGATCTGTTTTTCCTTAAATCCAACTTTCTGTCATTATATAGGTGATGTTAAATTCCAATAGCTGGATAAAACTTGTGGCAGCAGTCCCCAAGATCCTCAGCCCTCTTGGTGAAAGCAGATCCTGTTATGGTCTTAGTTGAGGTACACAGATGTGGCATAGGGGATGGAAGTTAGGAAGTTACGCAGGTTGTTGGACCTTGCTCAGGTGTGAGCAGGTGCTCAGTGGATTGGGGTGAGTGGTCCCCAGAGTCCCCAGAGAGAAGCTAGAGAAACCAACAGCCCTGTGCCTTCTCCTGCTGCCTCCTACTCCAAGGTGGGCGTTACCATATCAAACGATGGTCATGTTAAAGTGAGACAATTCAGCTGTTCCTGCCAGCAGATAAATGTCTTAATTAATTCTGAATCCACTGAATGTAAATGGAGCCTATGTGACCGCTTTAGTAAGATGCCTTACTTTTAGGCAGCTAAAAATCAAAAGACATTACCCCCTTCAGCATGTTCACATCCCAGTCTTGAATTCATTTAGGTCACATTCTCCAAAGAAAAAACAATCTTACTCTTTGCCATCAATACAGTTGGGCATCTTTGTCCTGAGTGCTGCATGAATGAAAAAGAAGAGGAGGTTACCCTGACCAGATGCAGTCCAACACAAGCAGTGGCAGGCTAAATTTACAGACTGTTGAGAGCAGCCCTGCAAAGAAGGACTTAGCGATACTGGTGGATAAAAAATTGGACATGAGCCAGCAGTGTGCACTTGCACCCCAGAAAGCCAACCATGTCCTGGGCTGCATAAAAAGAAGCATAGCCAGTATGTCGAGGGAGGTGATTCTGCCCCTCTACTCTGCTCCTGTGAGACCCCACCTGGAGTTCAGGTTCAGCTCTGGGGTCCCCAGCACGAGAAAGACATGGACCTGTTGGAGTGAGGCCAGATGAGGGCTCTGACTGGAATACCTCTCCTGTGAAGAAAAACTGAGAGAATTGGGGTTGTTCAGCCTGGAGAAGGCTCTGGGGTGACCTTGCTGCAGCCTTTCAATATATAAAGATGGCTTATAAGAAAGACGGAGACTTTTTACCAGGGTCTGTAGTGACAGGTCAAGGGGTAATGATTTTAAATTGGAAGAGGAGAAGTTCTGACTGCATGTAAGGAAGAAATTTCCTATGATGAGGGTGGTGAGATGCTGAAACGGATTTCCCAGAGAAGTTGTCGATGTCCCATCACTGGAAATGTTCAAGGCCAGGCTGGACAGGGCTTTGAGCAACCTGATCTAATGAGAGATGTCTGCATGGCAGGGAGGTTGGAATAGATAATGTTTAAAGATCCCTTCCAACACAAACCATTCTTGATTCTATTGTTCTAAAACAAATTAGCAGAATAACCGGCAGCTGGACTGACCTGGCCGTTGTAAATTTTTCATAGGCGTTACGTGCAGAAAAGCGTAATGAAGCATAAGTGAGTTCCTCAGCTGCCGATGGGAAGATGCATCTTTGACAGTTAGATTGCAGACTAACTATGGTGATCATGGACTGCAGATCATAGGTCATAGTTTACCACTACAGTCATCACCGTTTGATAGCACATAAGAAGTTATGAGTGAGCCATAGTAAATTATACAGGTTTTGGAAGTCAGGACAAGCACCTTATATTTGATGCGGTAGAGCAGAGCAGGTCTGTAATGACATATAGATGAGGTGATATGGTCAATGGCATAGGCCTGAGAAATGACATCTGCAGGAGGTTTCAGGATGGATATGAATGGTGCACAAGTCCATATGATACAGGTAGAGATGACAGCTGAGGCTGCATTTCAGCTGCACAGATGGTTGTGACAGTCTGTATCCTGTTATCCAGAGAGAATCAATACAGCTTATGCACAGCATAACAAATATAGGATCTAGAGTGAGAAAATGCTGCCAACACTATAGGCCAGAAATAGGGTAACAGAACTCCAGTAAATGAAGGGACTGCCCGTTTCATTTTCTCCATATCTGTACCTCTTTTGTCATAGATATCTGACTTCACTGGATACAGTGAAGCTCAGCATTTGTCAGCTATTAATTGAAATGAATTATCCCCAGTTTGGAGTATTTGGCAAAGCTTTGATGTCTCACTGCCTGGCAGTGACAGTTTCTTAATGGCTGCTGTTGGGTTACGTGAAAAAATATGCAGAGAAGTATGTAAGCATTGTGACAGGGTCAGGTTTGGCGATTTAATCGGTTTTCTTCCTGTTTAGTATTGCAGAATATCAATGTTTTCAGTCCTCAGAAATGTGACACTTGTACAAGGTTTGTTGCTGTCACATCGGTAAGGAGCTTGGACTCTGAAGGTTTATTCTTGAACAAGAGAAAGCAGGCAAGCAAGGAATTTCAGACTCTCGCCCTTGAAAACCATGAGCACGGCCTTTTAAAATAAATGATTGTCTTATGTGGTTTTAAGACACCTCTAAAGGACTTACATGAGTAATAAAACTGAAAGTAATTTTTATTTGAGTTCTACCTTTGGAACAAAACAGGGCTTCCATGAAGGTCGTATTTGTTCCTGAAATCAGGAAAACGAATCCTCTTCTTTGAGGTATTTCTTACCTTGGAAAATCTTTTTCTTGTGTTGTAGCTCTGAATAACACTTAAAGCTGCAATTTTTGTGCTGACTATGATATATCAGAGCTCCCTGACCTGAAGCCAACACTTCAGTTCCACTGTGGAGTCTTACTTGCTTTGTGTGTGTGTGGACATGGGCGTGCAGGACCACATACTTCCACCAAGACAGCTTTGTTAGATTAGCGTCCTGACCTGGGCTCTGAACCTCAGGACCTAGAGCAAACCAAATGAATCATGCGTGGCAGAGTGCCGTCATTGCTGGGTCCATCACAGGGCTGGCAGAGCTACACACAGCCCTTGCACAGGGCACAAGCTACAATTACGGTAGAGCCCATTACTTTGTTTTTGACAACCAAATGCACACAACCTTATCTCTTCTAGGACAGATAATTCTGAGAGGGGAGGGAGTGAATTTGCATATATTATTCATGCTTGTTAGAAAACAAAGAGAATACAGTAACACTTGTCTTTTTCCAGGCCTTTAGGTCCACATGTAACTTCAGAGATGTGAGCAGTTGCACCAAGTGCTGTTGAGGGACTTCAGATCCCTTTTTCAAATGGCAGGAACTCCCTTCACCTCAGTCTCTGCCTGAGGATAGGTGAAGACCTATGAACAGCTGCCTCTCAAGGTCAAAAGTGCTGCTTATTGAATACAAACTTATGAAAAAATCTATTTAAAATAAAAATATTTTCCATGCTATAATCCTCACTAAGCATGATCTGAATGTCTTCAGACTCTCAAGGAGTAGCTGCTGGGTCCCATAGCAGTTTTCTCTGACTCACATTATAAAGTCAAGGTGCTGCTGCGAATGAAAAATACTGCAAGGTCCCTGGAATAATTCTTTTGTAGGGTAACAGAAAACTATCATCTCCCCTGTAACTGGACTGTACATATCTGTCTTCTCATTTGGCAATTTTTGCTTTATTCATTTAAAATGGAGGGTTTGGAGAAAAAAAACCCTCTCAAAAAAACCCCAAACAAAACCTTCCTCCCCTTATATTAATGGACATCTTTATTGCATGTCTGCTGCTACTACTTCTGTTTTAAGACATTTTCTAGATTGCACAAAGCTTTACAATGTTGCCAACAAAACTGGTAGTTAGATTATTTGTTCTAACGATCCTTCTTTACCTGATACTACAATTGCCTTGTTATGTTAAGTTGACCCTTCCATTTTTCTAAAGGTAGGTTCCGTGTGAAGGGTACATTAAAAGTACCTGTGACAGAAAGATTAGATAATACTGTGTTAAGAACTGCTTCTTCTATACACATCGACCTTTTCCATTAACTGAACAAGCATTGACAAACATGCTCCTTCCAACGGTTAGGATTCACAGTGGAATAAATTGATATAATTGCTCATCTATTCTTCTGCTTTTCGTTATGTGTGTACTTTTGAAGCATGGTGTGGGAAATGTGGTTGGGATCCATAATGAATGGTGACAAGTAATGATTGTCATATCTGTCAAATGCATAAATATGCTGTCATGCTGTCACCCTGAATGAAGCTGAAGGAAAGATGTTGACCGCTTTGCTATAGAATAATAATTTCTGGGAAAAGACAAGGTTACAAATTAGTGCAGCTGGGAACTCCTTTCTCCTCATTCCTTTTCCATTCAGTATTTTGCTGATTTGAAAGATTGCTAGTTTAAATACCATGTACAGTCCCTGAGATCTGCTTGCATCCTATTCAGCCAACAAGAGCTACTAGTCTTTCTCAGAATGTAGCTTTGACACAGCATTTAGAGAATTAAATTCGTGCTTGAATTTAATGGAGAAAGAATGCCATTACTTTTTTTGGTGTCATTTTAATTAGTTTTGCTCATTATCCCTAGAGGCATCTAGAATAAATCTGATTCATGAACATACACTCCATATTGCTTCTGGAGTCAAGCTGGGAGATGCCTCTGTGTTTAGTTATTAATATTTCCCTGTAAGTAGCCAAAGAGCCATACCTCTTTCCCATACATAGGTATTCCCATACATAGGTTACCACAAATATATGTGGATATAGATACATGTATATATAGGTATACACATTTTATAAGTTATCTTCTGATCTTCAGATTTAAGATTTAGAAAAGGCAATTTTGGCATCATCTGGTTCCCACAGATCTCCTTGATCCCTCTTACTAATACACTCAGTCTGACTGTGGGGCTGACCTTTGAAAATGCTCACCATGAGCTCTTGCCCTGGCTGAAGGATAGATGCTTGCTGTTCATGTTGGGTTATTCTACCCATTCTGCCACTCTCTTACTGCATGATCTTGAACAGTTCAGTTAAATGCTGCAGACATAACATCTTAAGGACCTGTTTGCTGGAGTGGTCTATGGGGCACTGCCTTACCCCACTGTGGGGTAAAGTTTGTAAGGAGAAAGGCAGAGATAACAGAGTATCTCAGTATAATTCAGCTCAGAAGTTGAGCAAGCAAGAGACAGTAGGAAACCAATCTTCATTTGTTCTGCTGTTCACAGAACTGTTGTTTCTAACCTAATACATTTTGGTTTGGGGCTATAGCCTGTATCCTGCTGCAAGATATAATGTATGTTCATGATGCTCCTTTCTGGTTTTATCATCTGTGAACTGTTTGTCTGACAATAATGTATTTGTTGATTCTTGTATATATATCAAGATCTATCCCTTGTCCCCATTTTTGGTTTTATTTCCTTTTTTTTTTTTTTTTTAAATGATGTTGTGAGTATGACCTGTTGATCATGGATTTGGACATGATTAGGTTATTGATTAATTTATTTATTAGGTAGCTAAATTCTGTCTCTTATCTCAAAACTGCTCTGAAAACACCTGTTCAGTGAGGTTTGAGAAGAGGGGATCCCAAACTTTACTTCTTTTCCTCAAGCTATTTTATTCTGTCTTCAGCCACGGACTTCTGAATGAAGATAGTCCTGTGTCCCCCCGAGACCTGTCTAGGTGTTACTGTAGTGTGTGTTAGCACCTTTAAGACAAACTAAGAGACATGAACAGTAAGTCTCGTTTACTCTCCATTCCTTATCCAGTTTCCTTTCCACAGTAGCATTCACCAGCTTTTGCATCAGTGATGCGTATAAAATGCAGGCAAACAATACTTGTCTAAGTTTTGTTTGCCACTAAGTTGTTCTCTACAGAAATCCTTTCTCTTTGGGAAATCATTTATCTTATTACTCCATAATTTTGGTTGATTGTCAAAAAAAAATTTTTAATCACAATTGTTAACTATTATTTCTGGAAATTTAGTATTATGCAAAAGCTTTGCTGAAGCAAACCATCTGGGAGACAGTGCATTCAGGTTTGGATCTTGAGGTCTGAGTCCCTAGTCAGTTCTGAGTCTCTTTCTCTAATATAATTGCAATACCCAGACATGGAAAAGGTCATCAGAAATGTTGCAGAAGAGCATGATTGTTATCAGAAAAATGCTCTCTATCATTTGAATCCAGTCTCAGAATGCAAATACACGTAACACAATGCTATGCATATGATTTTCACATTTTGGTCATGGAGTTAAGAAGACAAAAATAACATTGCCCATGGTTTCTCCCTAGCGGGAATGAATGAGTATTGCATAAAACATTGCATCCTGAAGAACAGCAAGTCCTTGCTCTTATATTGTGTGTAATGCTTATACATCATCAGTAATTTTTGATAATATGAGTTCTGTCCGCTACTTCTCTTTTCTTTCATTTCTTTGCCTGTATTTTATGTATTTTTTAAAAAAGGAAAGCTTTGCCAGTTTTTTAAAGAAAAGCATTTCCAGAGATTAATGTAGGTTTTCAGCAACCACTTTCTAGTGGTAATCCCTCCACAAAAATGGAAAAAATGGTGAAATACAAGTGATTGATGATTAATGGTGGAGTTGTTTCTTTATGGGTTTGATGAAAAGGTCTATTTAAAACACAACTTTATGAATAATAATTGAATTTTTATATTCAAGTTCAGATGTCACTTTATAAGAAAAGCTTTAGCATTTTTTCTCCCTCCCTTTCTCCAACTACTTTTGTACTGATTTTGCCATAAACACAGCTCCATTTTTCAGCCTTTTTCCTTCAAAGGAATCAAAGACAAAAGTCAATTGCATACACACTGTTGCCACTGCTGGAATATGGGGGTTTTTTCAGCATCTTAAGCATGTGCTGCTACCTCTGAATGGACACAGATTATTGAACAATAGTAAGATAATACAGAGAAATCTTCAATCTCTCAGTTTATTGAACATGCTAGCGTTCTTCTGCCTTTAAAGACTAATAGTTTTGCTGGGATATGTTCAACTCCTTTGATGTTTAAATATTAGATGCTACAGCTCTTTCAGACAACATTAAACAGAAGTGATAATTCCGTTCAATTCTTGATGGTTGGCAAAATTCTCTTGCTAATATGTATGCCATCTGAAGGGACCTTGTGCACATTTTCACACTAAAAAACTGGGTCCAGAGAATATGAGGTGTATATTGCTTGCATTTTAAATGTACTTCACAGTCAAGGTTTTGGATTTGTATTTGATTTCTTTTTTGGCATCGTTTTTTGATTCTATCAAAACCTCAAGGGAGTTTCTGCATTGACTTCCGTAGCATCTGAACTGGGCACATAGGAGTATGAAAAACAGTTACTTTGCCAAGGAGTTGTTTTCCTTGATCTGTTTGGCCAAACATTGATTTTGCTCCCCCATGTGCTTTGAATGCAATTTGGAATTAATGCCTGCTTTTATGACCAGCTTTTAAGGCAGGGAGCAGTGTCATGTCTTTCCTAAGCATCTTTACAGAACAGCAACATCACAGCTGCTAGAAGAGCTTTGCAATCTATGTGTGTTAATTACTGCTAAAAAGGGCTTGGAATAAAGTAGGTATGATTCTATTTATGGTTTTCCTTAAAAAATGAGGTCCAGCCCCAATGTCTCATTTGCATGCAGGAAGGAAGCCCACTGTTTAAGTCAGGAGTGTTTTGGCCCTTACCCATTTTCATCAAGGTGTTCAATTCTGGGAGACCAGCTCTGGTCCCAGTAGTCTGGAGAGTGTATTTCATCTGCCCTTCCTGCAGTCCTGAGTCCCTCATAAGAAAGAGTGAGGCCTTGAAAAATCCACTTCTAAACCTCACCAATGGGACTCAGCCACAAAGAAAGAGAGAACCGATGAAAATACTTTGTGCCCAAAGGCGTTTTGATTTTTTAAGCTAGTTCAGCTAATCTAATTAAAATATTTTACCTTTTCTTGCAAACTTCCTTTCCTACCCTCAGACCACATAGTGTTTTTCTACTGCCAAACACTAGACATAATTAGTAATGAATCTGAATGTGAAGTGACTGTTACTTTTTACATATTCTCCTATCACTTACCATTGTTGCAGTGATCTGGTTTTTGTGCTCCTTCTCCACTTCTTTTCCTACCCTGTCTGTTGTCATCACCACAGCTTTTGCCGAAGAGTTTTGCATAACCATATGGTCCCTAGCTCAGGAAACGCCTTGAATCCTGAGGACTACAAGTCGCTGCCATAATACATTTCAAGAGCAACAGCCATGTTATAAAGAGACATCTCGTCACTGAAGGTGTCCCCAGGCAGTTGTGGCTTGCTTCTTTGCCAACTCCAGAGGCAGACTTCCAAGGAGTTGTGGTCACTCATGTACTTTATCTTAAAGTGCACAGCGGAAGCTGGCACCAGGGTTGTTTTTCTGAGCATTGGGTGTCTGTGGTTAAGTTAGGTGCAAAAACCTTGTGTAGACCTGTATGTGTTTGAAGGGGGGAGCAAATTGAGAAATGTGTTACCTATCATCGTGATCAATGATATGCAAACAGTCTGGTGGTTTTCTTTGTGTATTTGTGGAAGGAGGGGAGGGAAGGGAAGGATGGCTTAAGCAGCATATGATGTGATTGATCGACATGTTGACTAGCGTAGCAAAATCCCATCTATTTGTATGGTTTACATCTTTCCCAACCATGAAAAAGGGATGGGGAGAAAAGAAACATAGAAACAAAATCCAGCATGAATGAAAAATTGAGCCCAACCCTGTTGCTGATGAAACTAATGCAGCTTCAAGGAGAATAAGATCATGTCCTAAGAGACAGGTTACATGAACATCCACAAATACCATTGCCCCCTAATTCTGCTTGGCAAGAACAGTGGGGGCATTTCTCTCCAGATTTCTATTTTTCGTTCGGAATGTGCTTAAGCCCCTGGGTGTCTTCTGTAATAATCAATTCCCTTTTTAATGACAAGCAGGATCTAGAATAAAAGATACTATAACAAGGGAGCCTTTCATAATAACCAAATGCAACTTGATTGTGGTTTGAGGTTTTTCAGTTTCTGTCTGCTTGGTTTCTTTATTTCATGCTGGCAATGGCAATGAGAGGGATAATAAAACATACTGAGATCAGGCCTATTCTGTTAATCATACTACTTCCTGCAAAAGTATGAAGACACTTAAAAAATACTTGTGCCGTGAGCAGATTCTGTTCAATAACAGCACCCTTTTTGTGTCGCTTCTTTCTGTAGTTTCTAGAAGTAGCTCAAGTAGCTTTCATTCTGAACGAAGCAATGTTTATGGTTTCTTTAATCACTATTTACTTTCAGTAAGAGAGCTTTTTCAAGTAATGGGAGTAAAACATATTCTTCTATCAATCAGTCTAAACATTAAGAAAGCTATGTAGAAAACTATTATAATTTAATTATCGATGTACTCATTTAGGGGAAAAAAAAATCACCAGAGGCATGCATGCAGAAGTGTCTTAGCTGTGTATGCAGATTCTCAAAAAATAGCTGTGAATGTATAATTCTGCATGCACAGAAATTCAGACTATCAACATTTTGACTTCTTTCACAGTATGCAGTGCTCCATGGCATGCCTGATGAAAAGCTGATGTAATCTGCCAGAAAGTACCTATTAACTCTTACAAACACAGCATCAGGAGTAATATGTGTCCAGTCGGTCTGTGTTTGGGACCTACTGGGTGTGGGCTGTGGCAGAACGTGGAGGATCAGGCCCCGTGGAAGGTGCGGTGCTCCCAGGCTCCCAGGCACCTAAGAATAGAGGCAGAAGTTTTACAGAGTGTGCCGGTGGAGTTCAGAAATACAATTCTGCCAGAACTGTAGTATAAATACGATGCCCAAGTGGTATTTTTGGATCTAGCCATGCTCTGGGGTATAAAGAATATGAGTAATGACAAATGTATTGATTCTCCTGATAAAACAATCCAGTGTCCAATCCGTCTGAATTGTAAATTTTGTCTGAATCCCAAGATAATTTAGATTCCCTTGGTGATATCTATTTAATATGTAACCTCCTAGGACTACAGTCTGTTTCCCATTATATTTGTCAACACCTACCATAACAGAGCCTTGGCCTTAGTCTGCAGGAATTACTGGATATTAACAATATTGCTGCTATTACAATGATGCTAATAATCTGTAGCTCTAACATGTCCCTTTTCTTTTCCAGCAACCAAGAAAACTCCCTTCTCTTATCTGCCACTGTTGAATTTGGAGAGTAATACTACCTTTAACGTCCTTCCACTAACCTTAGATATTTATGGTAGCATCAAATGCCTTGGCAGTCTTTGCCTCTTGCTCCTTTAGTTTCTGAGAGAAAATACAGTCTGCAGGCTTCCTCATAATCAGCCATGCATTATGTTCTGGTAGAAAGTTGTCCTCTGCAAACTCTTTCCTTCTCTAGTAGTTGGTCCAGCCTGTGAGTGCTTGTCTTTTGGGGGGAGAAAATAATGAATCCCAACATCCATTCTCAAAATCTCCAATTTTGAAAATAAATCTCCAATTTTTGAATTTCTCTTTTCATTGTTTATCTTGTTTCAAGCCTGCAGTTCACTTGACTTTTTTGTCCTTTAATATTCCCTTTAACAAAGTGCTGTTGCCAATGTACTTTCTTGGCACCAGCTTATCCAAGCTTTTTCCTGAGCTGACTCCTTATGCCCTTGGATTTCTTGACTAATTGTTATAGGACACAAAGATTGATAATTCTACATCTTGACATGAACAGCAACCAGTATTTGGAGAATGTGAAGAACTCAGCACATATCTAATTTATTCTTAGGCTTTTAATGACTAGTTGGCATTTCTTTCAGGACTTGCTTCTTACAAGCAGTCTTTTTATGGCCATATGGAAATATTGAGATGATTCAAGAAAGGGAGGAAAAAAAAGCACCCAAGTCAAATACCATGCCCAGGAATCTGCTATTTAGGTGAATTTTGAATTAAGGGCATGAAACAAAGTACATGTTTATGTCAATAACACAATGTTAAAGGGATTACATTAGTTTTATAAAATTCACAAATGGTATAGAATTTGAGTAATTTTATAAATGATAACCTGTACATTTTAATGTCAGACTCTTACTTCAACATCTGCTCTGTATGAAGTAGTGAAAATTTTATTCAAAAGGTGTGATCAGGAAAAGAAAATACATAACAGGAATTATTGCCTGGGTGAGGGCATTGATCATTGCATTCTGGTAAAGGGCTGAGTGTTTTCCTTTGCTCTCTGGTAATGGCAGGGAGCTCAGAGGTCTTGCTCCTACCAGCTGAAGAGCAGCTGGCGTCACTGCATGCTCGCTGCGCAGCCCCAGCTCCAGGACCATAAGGCAGACCGGCTCCACTTTAATCATCTGAACAATACTGATTTGCACCTGTTGATGAACTGATGTCCTCTTGAGTCACATGAGAGTGCACGTGGGTGAGACTTTCAAGAGTGCCTTACAGACCCCAGCAAATTATAACCCCACTAAAAATGTGAAAAGTAGGGAATGAAATTAACAAGTTTGGCTGAATGCAGCTACTTTTGTGTCCAGAAGATAAATCATAAATAACAACAACAACAAAATTGATCTATTGTCTTTTAGTATTTGTTTAGAAATACATGAAAATTAAATGTTTTCCTTTGGATCAAACAATTCATCCCATGTTGATATAAATAGGAATCTTCCCCTCCCCAATTCAACCTGTGAATGAAAACTGTCCATTATTTCTTCAACTGTAATTAATAGGTCAGAGAGGCACACCTTGAATTTTCCCTGATACCACTAAGAGCTGATTTAGTTCAATTTCTCATGAGTTCAGTGCATCTCTGCACCAGGCATTTACTGCTCCTGCTGCTTTTCAGATTCTACATCCTGCTCTTAAGAGTTTTCTCTTCCCCTTTTCATGTGCTGCTCTGGTCAGATCCTCAGCTGGTGTAAATAGCCGTGATCACTGTAAGGAAGCTGCTGATTTACACAAGCAAATGATCTGGTTCCAGGTTGTCTTACTTCTTTATGAAAATGGTTTTAGCTAGCGATCTTTGTCTGTAAATGTCTGATCTGAGTTTATTAACATCCTAATATGCCTCAGACAAGTGTTTTTTAAGGGTGTTTTCATTTTATTTCTTAGGAGAATTTTATGTTTATTCTTTCTTTATTACTTAAATGATGCATTGAAGAAATGAATTGTCCATTGAGATGGGTTTAGTGGAGCATTAGTTTCTTCCTTGACAGAATGGTTCTCTGCATCTATTAAAAAGTAGGAACGAAAAAGAAAGGCATTTTATTTAAAGTTTTATGTATGAAATAACCAAGTAAATGTGTATATGGGTAGACTTGAATTGGCAGGTGGGGGATTACCAGTCCCTTAATTAAAGTGAATGAATCAGGAAAACTCATGGCCTTTACTTTGCAGCTGTTTACAAGGCAGGCTGTAACCTGCAGGTCTGCTGGGATTTCAGGTTTTCCTGTTGCTTTTTGGGAATGCCAACACCTTCTGCCAGTGCATGCCAGCACTGAACTTGCTGCTCCTGGGCAGGCAGGGAGGGAGGGAGAACCGCCTTCTCCTTGCCAAATATTTGCGGCACAAATCTTGGTAGTGTTTGCTCATGTCAGTGCAGATTTTAAAAGTACGTACGGACCTGTAATTTGGAGAGGGAGCGTAAATGTGGGCAGCCTGTGCCATAGCACTCTCCATCCTATCTGTAGCCCATGATGCTCTGGGGGAGCGCAGCAAGGGCGACGGCTCTGAAACACTGCCCCACATCTTCACCACATCTGCACTGAAAGGGCGAGGACTGGGTTGGCAAATCTGGTGTGTGGGAAGGAGGTGGGGTGAAATGTCTGGGTGCAATTCCCCCAGTGCTCTTGCAGCTTCCCTGAGCTGGCATCTGCTCTCCTCCCCTCCCACCATAGCCGAGTCCAGCATCTCACTGGTCCTTGCAGCTGCCCAGCTTCAGCTGTGAGCCGAGAGAACAAATGACTGAGCATGGAGCGAATCAGTGTTCATAACAGCTCATGAGGTTTACGATGTAGGAAGTTTGTTTTAGTAACAAATCAGAAGTGAAGGTCTGAGAAAGATGGAGCTGTTGTGAGATGAGGAGCACTCTGAGAATGCAAAAAAACCCTCCTTACTTTAAGTCAAGTAAATCAATACAGAGGCCAGCAACTGATAAGATAGTAGTGCAGAGCTGCCTAAATAAAACACTACTTGCACTACTCACAACTGATTTTAGTAACACACAGTGCAGCTGTTATTTACCAAAAATGTCAGTTATTTAATTGTAGTTTATACTAGAAGGTATTCAAGGTCATAGTTGTGGTATTTTCTTAATTACAGTCTAAGCTATAAAAAAACTCCAGAACATTTCACCCTAGGGAACCCAAAAATGGTTGTTTCCATTCCATCTTGTTGAGTACTCTTGAGTGTCTGCTGTAAAGTAGGACTTCTGAAGTCTCTAAATCAAGAAAGGTTTAAGATTTTATCCTTTGATGGACTATTCTTCCATGGTTTCCATAGCAAAGACTGAGATAAACGCAGCAGAAATGACTGAAACAGGTTGGAAGTGCAAACAAACAATGAAAAAAAAGGTCTCTGGAATTCTTTCCAACAAATAGAAACCAGAAAAATACAATTTTGACACCAAATTTCTCATAAATCCTGTTTTCATATCTGTTTTGCCAAGCTCAAATTTTTGCTTTTCTTTCTTGTGTCAAACACATGAACTTTAATATTTTTCCTCTTTTGGGCAAGGGTTCAACCTGGCAAGAGTGAAGTGGCTTGTAACTGTTACTTTCTGATCTTTAAATGCAATAAAGGGACATTTATTCTTCATTTTTTCTGGAAACTGACCAAAGCACAGTTTTAGGCAGTGCTATGGTGAATTTATTTTTCTTTTCTTGGTGCCATACCTTGTAATATCTGGCTCAAGGTTGCTGAAGCTAATAAAAAAATCCTGGCATCATATATTCTGTTCTTGTTATAAATGGAGATGGACTGATGCTAAATTTTTTGTCTTACTGGACTATAATCTTAGATGCCATGAAAATATGCAGAGCTAACTGAGTAGAAAGTCACTTGTTTGGGTAGTCCAAAGAGTGCCAAGGTAGCCTTCTGCATTTCAAGCATTAGTGTGGAAAAAGGTTTTTCTAGGAAACGGGGCGGTATGTCCCTGTCTCCAATCAATAGCTCTGATGCAGAGTGTTCACAGTATGAAATGATGTGAGAATACTGTGTTTATTGGACTTTCTCACCCTTTTGATCTCAGTCACATAAGCCTCTTATCAGGCTCCTCTCCAGCCAAACAGCTGCTCAGATCTGTGTTAAGTGGTCAACACACAGCTGTGCCTTTCTAGTGGACAGGACCTCAGTGTGTGACGTTCATCTAGATATGCAACATCAATACCATCACAGAGCGGAGGTGAGACAGCAGTGAAATAGTCTCCTTTGACTTTCGGGTTGACATAGTGCTTAGGGAAATGGTGTAGTTAAGAACAGTCAGTGTTAGGTTAATGTTTGGACTAGATGATCTTCAAGGTCTTTTCCAACCTAGATGATTCTATGACTTCCGCAGACAACACAGATGGAGGGTGGAGCTTCTCACCATAGGGCTACCCGCAGGCTGCAAGCCTTGGTCTCCACATGCTGGATCCCGCATGCTCCCAGGCACCTACTCCTGTCATGCCTGCACCAAGCATCAAAGTCCAGCCACATGCATACCACCATTGTGTGCTTCTCTGCTTTTCTGGTATGCAGTCCAGGTCAAGTAAGGCACAGCCTGAGATTTCTCCCTTAAATCCTCTGCTCTGACACCTACAGGCATTTCTCCACAGCATTAGGCTTTCAGCAAAGTAGGGGCAAACTGAGTTTGGTTAGTTCACCATGTTTCTCTGGAAGCTTTAAGGTGGGGGGGTGCTGATGCTGTCTGCTGGTTAATGGTATGTTGTCTCATGTGTCTTCTGAAAGCTGGAGGAGTGAAATGTGCTGCTTCGTGTTCCTGCTGGTGAGATCCGGAGCCAAAGCTGGCTGAATTTATCATTGTAACTGCTCAATTCTTCTTCTGTCAAACATTTCACTGAATCCACAGTCAAAGGACAACTTTGAAGTTTGGCTTTGCCTCCAGTGTGATTACATGGGGGACTCCAGTTTTCCGTTTAAAAGTGAGAGTTCATTGAAGGCCCATGAAAGTGAAGGATTATTTAATTCTTGATTTGCCAACAGTATGCTCAGCCCTATTCAGAACATGAAGATATATAATGTCAGCTCCCCATGGAGTCTTAGCAGAGTCCTGAATATTGTTTCCTCCACGCAGGTTTCAGTGTGTTTTCATCTGCTCATGCAGTATCTGTTGTGGCTCTAACTTAACAAACCTATAAGTAGGGAAATGTGTTACAAAAGGTTTGGGAACATGTGCAGCAGAAGATCCCAGTCCTGCTCTGATAACACATTTTTCAGCTGAAAGTGTGTAAGTTGAAATTTATTTAATGGGTGAAATGAAAACCTTTCATTTTCCTTCACCTTTCACCTTCAGGAAGAAAACCTATGTGCATATCTTCATTTTATTGCAATCCAATTTGCTAGAAAAGGAGAAAACAACCTACTGAATTTTTAAAAAATTATTATTCTTCTTTGTAGTTTTCCCATCCCATTTAGGGAGCTTCTGGGTAAAGAACAAAACCTAGTTTTCTAAGGGCATTTCCCAGTGAGGGCTTTGGAATAGAAATCTGGAGAGATAGATTTGATTCTTTGTCCCACCACTGATTTGCTGAATGATATAAATGTTTCTCCAGACTTTCTGGTTCTTCCATCCTTTATCCTGAGAACTGTAAACTTTTCAGAGGAGAGGTTGTGTCTCACTTTGTGTTCATAGTGCATAACACAACGTTGATCAAAATCTCCAACCACCACAAAATTCACAATAAACACGTTAGGTTCACATAGACAGGAGCAAAACCAATGAGATATCCAATGTAGTACAGAGAACTTCTGACCTTGGAATTACCTTTATCTATGTGTGTCTTTACACTGCTTTTTTTACATTTTTTTTTAATTTACATTACCTTACACTTTACGTTGCCCCTCCAGTGTTGGACGCTACAATGATGAAACAGTAAGAGAACAAAGTTTTGCACTAGATGGCTCAACTAAGTACCACTGGTAAATTCCACAGTTGGACTAAAAATGACATGATTCTTATTACTTGACATCCTTACCCTCCCTGCAGAGCTGTGACCAGCCAGTCACACACGAAGCCCTGTACCGCTGGGGCTGAGTGCGGGCGGGATGGCTGCAGCAGGGACTGCATGGGGCAGCAGTATGAGTTGAGCCTGAATGGTGTCTTAGCTCCACAACTTCTTAGGCTCTTCTTTTTTTGTCAAACACCCCCACACAGCTTAGAAGGAATGTTTCCCATCACTTCCTCTTGGTAACCAGCCAAACAGCTGTTTTTCCAGAAAGGACTTGGGAAGCTGTGATGTGTAAATCAAGCCTTTGCAGCCAACTCCATTTCCAATTTTGGTTTCAGCTTACAGTGATCAGGATGTGGCTGTGCTGGTGTGAGAGATTGTTGCTGCATGTGACACAGCAGCTCTTGAGCTTGTGGGTTCTGCTGATGTACGCCAGCATCATCTTCCCAGCCACTGGTCCCTATATATTGGCAGTGAATGAACTCTCATGCTCTTTCACCACATATAGTTTCATTCTTTGGTGCAGGACTAAGGAAATCTCTAGATGATCCTTTGGTGCAAGATTATAACAATAAAAGAAGGCCACAGCCGGGAATTTTATGAATGTGCCTGGAAACTTTGTTAAATTACAGTATCTATCCACATGACAGCTCTGCAGCATTCTGATGCCAAACCTTCAGAGAAAATCCTAAGCACTTACAGGAAAGATCCTCTGCACTTAAAGTACTCAGTATTTTCAGTATGTACAACTTAAATTGCTTTCCAGACTGGGGAAATATTTCTCAACACATGGGTTTTATCTAAATGATGGAAAGCTGTCCCTGTGGCCCTACTTGTGTTCCGCCTCCATGCTGGAAAAGACCTCATTGTCTACTGCCCTCTTTACCCCAGTGCTGTGGTTTCCAGAAGAAAACTGGGCATGGGGACAAAAAGGGAGCTGTGGTGTGCTCTGAATTAAACTGTCAGAGACCCAGGATGGCATGCTCTGGAGTAGAAAGTAGAAAAACTGCTAGATCTTTACTTTGTGGCTAAGTCTTGGGTTCTGGTCCATGCTCCAAGAACTGCTCCTGCATTTTACCTCTAACCGTTTCTTGGAAGATGGAGAACCCATCTTTGAAGCAGCATCCAGAACCCATTCATCCCTTGAGAGGAGACAGAAGTGGTCTGAATTCTCTCAAGCAAACAGAAGAATAACAACACAGGCTCCTATTTCCTTGGAAGAGATTTAGCTGTTAGACTACTACAGAAAAAGGAAAGGACTACCATCAAATCATATTTTAATATAGTGAGATCTGCCTATGTTGTTTTTTTAAAAAAAGATCTAGGTAACTTTAAGGTACTTAGAACTTTAACACACCTGCCTTAAAGGGACTGAAATATCCCCACAAGTTTTATCTTTGTGCAATCAGTCGATATACGGACCCTAAGAGACCAAAAGCATGCCCATGGCAGACTCAGTCCAAGGAAATGTTGTCTGCTAGAATACTGTTGCCAGACTTTCCATTATAAGAAGTGACCTTTCACTCCCTTCCAGAGATTTCAGATTTTCAGTACTGACATAGAGGGTAAGGAAACTTACATTAAAAAAGAAAATTGCCTTGATTTGTCTTTTGAAACAACTTCTCCTTTTATTGCCTAATGTTCTAACGTACAGCCTTACACTCAGTAATTGCTTGTCTATCTGCTATGATATGTTTAACAGGAGAAGCCTTTCCCCTTTGACTGGATTTTCTCTTTCCTTTTATCGACATTTTTCTTTCTTTAAGGAAATTCCACATCTTAGTGAGTCTTAGGAGTGCTTGACAGAAACAGTTTCTAAAACATCTTAAAACAAATTATCTTTTAAGACTTGAGCCATGCCAGACTTCTGAGGCAAAAAGTCCTTTCTTGGTCATAAAAATTTGAAAAATAATGAAAGGAAAATGAAAAAAGAGTGTATTTTCATTGCACCAGGAGGATTTGAAGGAAGCTCCCCACAAAGGTCTGCTTACTTGAAGCCACTGCCTAAACAGGAAAATTTGGAGTGCCTAAGTCCGCAATACTCTAGTTCCTTGCAAAACTGTGTGAGCCAAAGTCTGGTATTCATATTCATGCTTAATAGCAATTGTGTCTATAACTGGCATCGTCTTGTCTGAGGCACTACACAAGTTTGGTTTATACCATCCTTCTCATGGAGGTATCAGTGCTCACTGCTGCTTCAGTTATCAGGTTTCCTTTAAGCTCTTTGCAGCATCAGGAGAGTCATTTCCCTCTTTATTTTTTCTCACAATTTCTCAAGGTTTTATGTATTTTTATTCTCATGATCATGGGGTTATTTGCATTAGTCTTACTCCACATCATTAAAGCTACACATTCTTGATATACACATTTTCCTTTTTCATACTTAATTATGGAATCCCAAGAGAAAAATATATTCAGTTTGCTGTTGGTTTAAGAGTCCAACAGAGAGATGCATTGCAACACTACGACCAATGAAAGAATAGCAGTTAACAAAGTTTTTTATATAAGTCTAACATATGTTACTTTTCTATAGACACATTTGCTTTAATATAAGACATTCAGCATGTTCTTTCAGTAGAACAAACTCTCTATCAAGAAGTCAAATAAAAGCAAGTAATACAAGTCACTGCAAAAAGGAAACATTACAGAGTTTGATATCCCCATAAAAATAAATACGGAATTTTTTTCTTGGTATTCATCTGTGGAAGTTTGAGGAAGGCACCTACCAAAGACAACAAAGGAGAGTCACAGCCTTCATCCCACCAAAATGCAGTTATGATGGTGACTATTCCACAATACAAATAATATTATTAAATACAAATAAAGTAATGCTTATTATAATAAGAAACATTGTAACAGGCTGTCTCTATGAATTATATGCCTGGACTTCCTTATCATTTGCCCACTTAATATTCTCATGAGTGGTCTTTGCTGAGGTCCTGTTCAACCATAGATTGACTGTGTAATGCCAAGACTCGTGGGGTTGCTCTGCACAGAAGCACAGGCAGACTATTCACCATTCTGTAATAAAATGCTCAATGGCTCTGAATTGAATTTTAGAAGGCTGGGATTTTTTTTATTTTCTGATACCTTCTGAACTGGTATTCTGCACTGGCTAATTTTTCTTCTTTCAACTACAGCTCAATTTTTCATTTCTTTGATATATCCTATACAGACATAAAACATCTTCTAGCTAAGATCTCCACACAGCTCAGGGACTCAGAGAGAGCTGAGTGAGTGCACGTGAGGTCTGAATGTGGATAAACATGCACACAGCATCTTTTGATATTGCCTTAATGACAGAATGGGTCATGCTTTGGATGTGAACTCTGGTGATGCCCGGAGTATCTTTCATGCTCCTGATAAAAGGAAAGGTCCTGTTGATAAGAGAGGGAGCAGGTACCTGGAGCTGCTTCTTTGAAGTTCAGTGGCAAGCCAACCAAATGAAGAGTCTTTCATCAACTCCAGTGGGGTTTAAGTCCACTTCTTAATAGCTCAGTTGCTGGGTGGCAAGGAACACATAGGGTGTCGTTAAAATGCTGGTCTCTTATTTGGGTCTTGATCCAGCAAATTCCTTAAGTATAAGCTTAACTATAAGGTAGCCTGTAGTCTATTTCCCCTTGAAATAAACGGGACTATTGAAGTTCTGTAAAGCAGAAAGCAACCTGAAATAATGCTTTGGACTGGATCCACTGGCCCAGTATAATACTCTTTCATATTCATCTTTATACCTGAATGACTGTTTTCTCAGCTTAGTGCTTCCAATAAGAGAGAATTTAGAATTTTTAGCCTGGCCAGCGTTGTGCTATTCCTGTTTCATTACTGGAGATCCTGACACTTTCTCTTCCTTGGTCTGCCTTCTTGGAGAACTGCTGGTGAATCGTGGTGGGAGCAGGAGTGTTAGGCTTAACACTGTCTTTAAAAGGACAGATGTCTAAGACAGGTACTGTCTAAGACAGTGACTAACATAGTATTATTTTCTTCATTAGAGAGCAGAACTGTGGTGTTGTGTTCACTGACTAGGATTCATTTTATTGTTTATATTCACTAAAAAAAAAATACCATTTTTAACAAATAACTTTATAATTTTATATCTTCCCAACAAGCTATGATCAGATATGGAACACACTATTTTGACCATGAACTCTGTCATCTATTCCTCTGATTTATGCAGAATCTTACGGATAACAAATAAAGTTTCTCCTTATTGCAGAAGGGTGGAGAAATTTAAAAAAAAAAAAAAAGCAATGAATATCTGAACAGGCTGCCATAAATACAGCTTGCTTGGCATGCCTGTCCCCGAGATGAACTAATTTATGGCCTGGATTCAAAAATGTTTTACTGTTCTTTGCTTCTTCCTCTCTGGATTCAGCTATTTAGATCAGGCTAATTTTCAACTGAAGGAACTGAAGAGCTATTATTCTCCCCGAAGGTTATCTCATTTGTTTAAAAACTGGTGGCAAACCATTGACCACTGTATTTGTTTCAAAAAGAGTAGCTGTGGGGGAGGAGGGTTATATCTGGAAAACTCCCACATGCAAATTCCCAAGGTCCTTTCCTGAAATAACAAATAGTTTCAGAAGTGGTAAAATGAACTTCAGATGGTTTCCAGCAGCTCTCTCCTCAGCTGTGGCAGAGGATGAACTCATCAGGTTACATTCCATGGGATCTAAGGGGGTATATGTCTTGTTATAAAACGTGTCATAATATGGTGTCTTTTCAGCCTCTACCACTGTATCAAAGTTGTTGAGGTTGGCCAACCACTTCTACAAGGGGAAGAAAAACAGAAGCAAACATATACACAGGACACCACCGTAGGAAGGGAGGCTAAAATTTCAGAAACTTTAAAAAAGTGGAACTAAATATTCCATATTATTGGTTAGGTCCTTAGACAAGGTCATTCTCTGAATTATTCTTCTTTCTGAAGGACTTGACACTCACAGATTCTTCTTGCTCAATGGATATCCAAGAACAGATATCAGAGTAGCTATTAGCTAATTGCCTCTTGGGTTTTGTTTTTGTTTTTTTTTTTAATTTTATTGGAGGAATTGCTT
Source organism: Strix aluco (assembly GCF_031877795.1). Lineage (NCBI taxonomy): Eukaryota > Metazoa > Chordata > Aves > Strigiformes > Strigidae > Strix > Strix aluco. The sequence continues at coordinate 122,014,757 of NC_133932.1, forward strand.
GTCTGTTAAATTATGATAATAAAAGCAAACTTATTTCTGTACTAGGTATGTCATGACTGGGAGTAGCTTTAACAAGAATGTGTCGATACATTGCTAAATCTTGAAAGGAAATGCAGGCATCCAGAGCAAATGCAAGATGAAATTTGTGTTTCTGAATTTTGCTGCTCGTGCAGCATGGCATTAGGAGAACATGCTCTAGCTGGGAAGGAGAAACACTGGATGTGCTGGGCACCCATGGTGGGGAAAGTCTTGAGACCAGCACAGTTTTCTAAATCTTGAGCTGAACTTCCCAGTTCCCAGTTTGACACCCAGCTGTCCTCCATGCAGGGGGAGGAAGGCAAGCACTTCTGAAAATGCAGCTGCTTTGAGCACTTAAATGGGAACTCCTCTAACTTGGACAGCTGGACTGTCGTGTATACCATTATGTTTAAAATTAGTGGTTGGGAAAGAATTAAATGAGAGATTAGTTCAGATAAATAAAATAGAGCAAGCTGCTTCCCAGTCAGTTCAGACTCTGCAGCAAATTGCCTCACTGTGAAGGATGTCTCCCAGCTTCCTTCCCACTCATCTTCCTTATAAGATAGTTTCCCTCCCCCAGTGAAAGGACCTCTTTGTAGCTCCTGCCATCTAGAATATCCTCCTTCTGTGTATTGCTTAAATGGCCTTTTTGCCTTATGACTTAACACCCACTTTTATTCATTGTGAAGTGATTTTATATGCTTTTTAGTAAATGTGACAGGCAGTGTATTACCCACTGTCATCTTTTATTTACTCCTATAAAGCATTATGGAATACAGTTAGTATGTGACATTCAGGACACTGTATAATACTGCATTGTATTGCATTGCAGCATGAGACAGTTCAGTGCCTTGGAAGAGGCACTGCCTTTTCCTTTGCCTACATCTTTTCTCAAGTGTTTTTTTTCCTGACTTTCCCCATGGTCAGTGTCTGGTTTCCACAAGTTTCCCCAGTGTATCTGATGAGGACAATGCTTGCCTGCTTGGAAATGGTCTTGTCATTTTAGTCTCACACCTTAGTTGCTACAAGAAGTACAGGAGTTGCTCACATCTCCTCAAGCTGTTTCCCAGATACTTGATGATTTGTTAGGGGCCAACCTCCAGAGACCGACTTTGGGTTGACTGTGTTCACAGGTCTATCTAAACCAGTTAACTCTGCAAAATCACACTGAAAATTCCCATAGAAACTCTAGTGCTTTTGGTTCCAGTCCTGACTACACCACTTCAGGTTGTAATTTAGTGTGTGGGGAGACAGGTGAGAGGGAATCTAGATGTTTCAGAGCTCCTGAAGAGTCTATTCCAGTGTTAAGTGAAGGCTCTGAGTGTCTTTGCATTTCATCCCATGTGAGTTATAGGAACAGTATTTACAGCCATTCTCATCAGACATACTTTCTTCCTTTGTGGAAAAGGCATATCTTCATACTGTAATATTTTTATACCCCCTATTTTACTCTCTGAGCATTGTCTCCCCATGCTTCTCTCCAGCCTTTCCTCTATAATGGCTTTATAGAAATGCTATGATAGAAATAACAAGTCACTGTGCTTTGATTTTTAATCTTTTTAATATGTGCAGCTTTATTTCTTCATTTACCTGTTCAACTTGGATACTGCAGAGCTGCACCAGCCCTACATTTCAGCACTGATGTTGGTCAGCTATGACTGACTTGCTGGCAGAGCACCCTGGTGTGTGGGATTCAGAGTTTTAAGTTAAATGAAAAGCTGTGGCAGAGCATATCTTCTTGGAGTACCAGAACACTGGTAACATACTTTCTCAGCTTGTGTGCTGAGTAAATTGCGTAGATTTTTTTGTTTGGGTGTATATACATGAGCATATTTAAAAGATACTGTCCCTAGGGCACTAATCTCAGCAGTTGACAACTCCAGAGTAAAGCCTGTACTAGGACTGGCTTGGCAAAGGGAACCTTCCCTCAAAAGCATCAACCACATTGAACCACGCAGTGAAATGAGTGCTGACAGTGGGAAAATGGCAAGGGTTTGCTGTCTAAAAAAGAAGAGCAAAGTACTCTCACGTATAGGATGAGTTATGCCATGTTTTACTGCAGTAGCTTTTGTTCTGACTTAGGGAATGGTTGGTTCATTCAAAAGTGCAGAATTTACTTTCATCAAAACTGCTTTATTTTTATCCCTTTTCTTGGACATTTTGGACATAGTCCTGTGAAATATGTTGTCCTCTTGGGTGTACTGGGTTTTTTCAGAGTCCAAAGGTCCTCAGCATTTCAGTAGGAACTCAGTAGTGTTGGCTGGACATTTTGTTTCATTCCAGATTAGGGGGGAAAAAAAGGAGGTGTCTTTATTTTTCTTTTTTTCAGAGAAAAAATAGAATAAAATAAAATAGAAAACAACTTGAGTGCAGATGTTCCTGACGAAAATTACAACAAAACCAATAGGTGGGTGGTCTTTATTTTCACTGAATTGTCACTTCTCCAATGCAAATTGTTTGGTCAAAACAGAATAGAACAAAACAAAACTGGCTCGTTCTGCACTTTGTGAGCTGTGGAGTCAGGACTGTATTTGCTTAGAAAGGGTGGCTCAGGCCTGGTGTGAGAACATTTCATCTTGAATGAAAGCATCTTAGAAAGATGTAACAATAGATCTTTGGAGATACTTTTTACAGGAAACCTAGACTTTTATCTTCTAAGTTTCAGGTTCTTTGGAAGCTAGAATTATTACCCTGTCAGAAGGGTACAATGAACTGTTGACACACAACCATGCTTTGCTTACAGCTACGTGCATCCTGGTATTTACAACCAGGAACCAGTGAAAAGCAACCTGAAATATAGATGTGCTTACCATGAAGTTTGTACCATTTCTCTGGTTTCCTGTCTTCCACAAGCATTTATGAAACAAATATATTTCTTTTATATAAAGAGCTTATTAAGCTTCAAACATTAGATTTAATTTTAAGAGAGAAAACTTTGATCACTCTGTGTGATAGATGGCTGTGGCTGGTTGCTTATTTTGGTTTTGTGTTTCCGGTGTTCATATTCCCCCCATTTGCTCTTCCTCAGTAGCCAAATTCAGGAGAAGGCATCATTTTTATATTTCTGTTGCTTGTAGTGGAACTGGAGGTTGACTTGGCATTCAGCAGAGTACTGGAGGTGATGTTCAGTTTAAGATTAGGACACTGGAGTTCAGGCGTTCCCATGAAAGCAAGTGTCCAAGTTCCTATAATAAGTAGAAATTTGGTCAGTGCAGTTGGGTGACTGACTCAGTACCTGTTCGGGTGTATCTTCCACTGGCTATGTTGAGAAGGGGCTCAGCTTGCCCACATGCAAGTGGCTCCACAAGACAGCACAGCTTCCACAGGACTTTTGCTGGGGGCTGCTGGATGTGCTGCTGGACCTCCCTGTCCTCATGGAGTCTAGGCAGGAAACCTGCCGCGATCTGCGTCTTGCCTTGGAGCCTGCTGGTCCTTGAAATTTTACCACACTAAAGTTGTCAATGCACAAAAAAATAGTTGCTTGCAGTTCTTCGATGCTGGGAGCCAAATTCCAGTATCAGTAACAGCTGGACAATGCAAATGCATGGTGCAACTTAGAAGACATTTTGACTTTTAGAGAGCTGAGTCTTGCCACAGTTCCTGTTATTCTTGGAGCCAGGGATTTACAGCAGATGAGGCTTTACCTCAGTATAAGTAAACTTTAGGAACAATTGAGTATTTGCTCAGGCAGAAGTTGTGGAATTTTAAATAAGTAAAGACTTGGTTACTTGTCTTGAAGTTGCTCAATAAGATGGTTGGTGGGACAGTTTCAGACTTCAGTTACATCGGTGTAAGCATGGAGTAGCTATTTGTGTTAATGATCCACAGACAGCAAGTGATTCACACCATATAAATAAAATCAAAATGTGACCTAACACATGCTTCTGGGAGGAAATATTTAAGCACAACAAACTCAGACTCACCTCCATGCGCTTTTCTGCAGCCTTTTATTGCTGCTTTTGTTCAGAGGGCATCTCTCCCCAGAGCACCAAATTTGGGAAGCAGGGCTGTCTACCTTTTTACATCTCTCTGTCTCACTTCATTGTTCTCAAGCTTGCAGCTTTTATTAAAGTTTAAATTAAAACCAAAACAGTGAGAATGAAATTATATAATCGATATCAATGTAAAAGTAATGATATATATCGTAAAATAAAGAGTCTATATAATTGAGTACTGTTGTTCTTATTGTTTATAGGGGGTTGAATTAAGAGAAAATACACTGTACTTCTTATTTCATAATAACTGCTCCTAGACCCAACTTTTTATAGACTTTAAAAGCAAATAATTTGTGCTGTGTTATAAATTGTTGTGTTTTTTGCCTTCCTGTAACTGGAACAACATACTAATTTCTACAAGTTGTGACTACTAACAGAGAGCAATCACCTCACAGACTTGTACCGAAAAGAAGAGACCATCAGCGTGGCAGGGAATGGCTGCGTCCACAGTCCTCGCTTCCCCAGCAGTTACCCCAGGAACCTCCTGCTGACATGGCGGCTCCACTCCCCAGAGAGCACCAGGATCCAGCTGGCTTTTGATAATCAGTTTGGACTGGAGGAGCCTGAAAATGATATCTGCAGGTGAGTGGCAAGTGAAAGTTTGTAAAGGACTCCTTAATACCACCTTCGAGCTTAAAGATGTGACCACTGGCATGAGACTGCAAACCAAAACATGGTATCTCTGGCCGGGTCTGGGATGGCCCTGCTTGGAGGACAGACCTCCAAGGGTCACTTCCAACCCAAATTGGTCTTTGAGTTTATAAATAAGTTGAGCTGTCCTGGACTTCAAGCAGTTTTGGCAGGTTTTAGCACTATCATATTTTAAGCACAAGGCAGTTCTACACTCAAATCCAGCTACCTAACAACTCAGGTACTACTTTAATAGGATTTTGTCCTCTATCACCTCTGTCATGTTTCAGCAGGCAAAAATCATCTTTTTTAGTAGGTGGAAGGTTCTGGGAGGTGTGAGTGAGTAGGTACATGTTATACTGGGGTGTGAGGAACAGATAAAAATGCATTGAAAAATGTAACTGTTTTTCAATTATTTGTTTGTCTTTATTGTTACTCTTCACGGGTACAGTTTCTTTTAAAACCTTTAAATACAGGTCCACAAACATCAGTATGCTCTGCATACTGATATATCTAACAAAGTATACTCTACTATATCCCAGTTGCTTGGGTTTTCCCTTTTAAGCAAAAGTGACCATAAGCTCAGTTGATCTGGCTGATTAACCCAGGTGGATAAACTGCTTTGCATTAGCAGAGCACAGAGGAGAATCTTGCCAACATTCACTAAAACAGTATAAATCCACAGAGTTTTTTGTTTATATTTCTTTTATTCAGCTATCTGTTCTGCGGGAGAGATCAGGCTCAGGATTTCTGTGTGCTCAGAAAGGCAGAGTGCTGTGATGTCAAGTCTCAGCTTCCAGCTCTCTGCCTGATCATGTTGTTACTTACACCTTATCTATGCAGAGAACTGGGTTGTTAGGATTTCTGCACACCCAGTCTCTGCTTATCTTATCTTCTTTGTCAATTAATTTGCATTTATAGAGTTTGGCATCTCTGCAGGGTTTTACAGGGTGGATTTTTTTTTCTTGTTTTGCTTTGTTAATTTTCTGTGTTACCAATAAGAGAGAACCATTCGTGCAGGTTTGCTTTCCATTTAGTAATAAAAGAATGCAGCCTGAAACTGGTTCTCCTTCCCTGTGCTTTGATGGTCTTGGCAGCTGCTGCTCTTCTCTGGTACTGTTGGTCCAAGATCAGCAGCAGAGTCAGTAATGACAGTTACCTCCTAGCACCACAAACGCTTTCCCAGATTGAGAGCCCAATGCATACAGAAGTGGCCTGTTAATATTTACATAGTGGATAAACTGTGGCTGACCTTAAAGCATTGCAACTTTGAAATGGAGGGCTAATTTACTGTGGAAAAAAGGATGAAGTATTCTCTGTCAAGAGCCATTAAAGGTGGTGGCATGATGAGGGGAAGTCAAGCTGTTACTGGCATTATGAGTTTGGGGACCGTCTTGGAAGACAATTCGCCTGCTTTTTCCAGAGCAGCTAATTTAGGATGCAGAGAGAAGCAAAGACCTTCCATCATCCGTAATGTCTATAGAAGCTGGAGAAATATCACATTCTTTTCTGCAATAAGGCTTTCCCTGGCATTCCTGGAAGACGTGTATTTGCGTAGTATTACTTCCAGAGTGAGGAATTTCTCGGGCCGACAGCTCGTGATGTCTTTAAGCCTGTTAGGTACTGTGTGCATAGTTAGACTTTTTGCTAATGCTCAATATGTTTTTCAAAACTAGGTCCTTTCTGCAACTTCAGGCCCTGACAGTCACTGCAGTGGTGCTTTAGAAAGACAGCCAGGAATGTTTTAATTGAAATGAATGCTGAGAGCTGAGCATGTGCTTGAATGCTGTGCATATTGGACAAGTAATTCAGGACCTCTGCACCTTACCTTCCTTTTGTACTTGCTTGTGACTTTACGCTTTTTTTCCCAGAAACTTCCTAGTGTTTTCATTCAATTTTTCATTAATGCTAATTATTGTAATTTGCATACTATTAAGACTAAACTGATCGAAATTCATTCAGGCTGAGGAATGAAAAGTATACTTTAGCAGAGCTGTTTCAGAAGGAGGGGAAATATTCAAGGTTGTACAGAATTTTCTAGAAGTGCCGTTAGCATTTCCACAGGCACTTGATAAGAGATGATTCTGAAAAGCAATTAAATTACCCAGCCTCTGAGGCTCCTTGGATGCACAGAAACAACTGAGATTGCACCTAGTTTCATGATTGTTGAAGCAAAGCCTCTGCTGTTGAAAGCAGAAGTAATCTCTGAAAGCCCATGGATTTGCCCCATTTTTGCTAACAGCTAGTCTGGCTCCTGGCCTTAAAAAGTGGGGAGGACAGTCAGGACAACTTCCCTAAATTGTAAAACCTACAAGGTTATGTTATGCTGAAAACTCTGCAATGCCTTATGTTACTGTAAGTGTTCACTGGCTGTTATGCTGCCTGGGGGCAGTGGTGGGTGCTCGTGCAGCAGCACGGAGCTCTGCCCGGCTACCATGTCCATCACCATGACGGAGCAGAGGACAGTGGAGAGAGCCAGAGACAAATTTACCTCTGTCTGGAACTAAACTTTGTTGTGTTACAAAAAATGTATGTTTCAGCAGAGTTTGGGCAGATTTAAGTGATTTGGTTATAGCAAATCTGTTATTTTCTGTTCTGTGCAATTGGGGGTTGGGTGTCTATAAAAGCAGCAGTGCTGATATTCTCAAGCCACATAGTACTTGCGTTTTTTTCACATGGGCTCTCAGCAGAAAAAGAAAAGCAGGTCTGTTATTTACAGAGCTATTCTGCTCCCACAAGTGGTCAGGGAGGTGGGTGCTTGGCCCACAGACCTGGGGGTGGGGAGGAACACATTACTAGTAAGAATCAGTTATCAATCTTGAACTCCCTCTTTGGAGGGAGGACATGCTTGATAATAAAAACCTTTCCTGGTAAAGACCTCCAAAGTTTTAAAGCTTAACTGTACTGTGAGGATGGCAGCACTCTCCATCTCTCACTGCCTGCACTCAACTTGTCCCTCTTGTCACCACCTCTTCCTTGCCGGCCACAATGTGCGGGCCCTAATTCTGTCTCCACAGGTATCAAGCGCTGTTTTTCTCATAGATGGAGTGAGATCAGGAATTTTTTCTCTGCCTTTCTTATTCTCCAGCTCAATAAATGAACTCGATAAATGACCCAAGCAAGCAAATACTCAGACTGTGACAGTGAGTGCTGTCACTGTGTCCTCTCATCCCTGGGGTTTAGTGTCTGCTGCTCCTGGCAGAGTGTTCTTTGGACTCAGGGCACCATGACTATGGCACAGGTGCCTGGCCAAAGCGTGACCTTGCGCAGGGCAATATGTGCTGTTGCTTTTCCCCTGGTGACAGCACCCACACAAACAGCGGAGTCCCCATTGTGACATGCAGAGTGCCAGCCTGCCCTTTTCTGTGTGAAAGCTTGAATGAGTCTTTCCAAACCATCTAGCAGGAGCACCGTGCCACCTACAAAGAAGGTGCTAAAAAGCACCTTTCAGCAGCATCCACTGCCCTGTGTCCCTCCAGCATCTCCCTTTGCTCCTGGCACAGTGGCAGCCCGGCTCCAGCCCTCCCACAGGCGCAGCAGGCAGAAGCCAGTGGCTGCTGCTGCAGGGATTTGGGGGAACACCAGAAAGTGCACAAGTGCTTGCATCTGCTCAGCTTGGGCAGCTTGCCTTAAATAATAATCAATACAAATAAAATAATATTTTATGAGGTCTCTATTTATCCACCACATGAAATGCAATGCATGTGCTTATTGTGTACTAAGCACATGCAAGTGCCTCTCATTGCTATTTTAATATGGCAGAAAATACTGTCTGTCATGTTCCAGGAGCCCAAAAATCAGCCATTTGAGCACTCAGGCAGTAGCTTGCAGCTTAGTGTATTTTGTGCTACATGAGCATGCCCACCATTTGTATATTTAGTCTGATGTTTTGCAGTGGATAATGGGACAGTTGTCTTTGTGCTCCTGTCTATGTGCAGCCATCTTCTGTAACCACAGTTAACAAAAAATAATCCTTCACACTGGTTCCCAGGTATGACTTTGTGGAAGTGGAAGATGTATCAGAGACCAGCACAGTTATACGAGGACGGTGGTGTGGACACAAGGAAGTACCTCCAAGAATAACATCAAGAACAAATCAGATAAAGATAACCTTCAAATCCGATGACTACTTTGTGGCTAAACCTGGATTCAAGATCTGTTACACCCTTGTGGTAAGTCACCTAGCTGTCTCATGGGTGAGAAACAGATGACAGTGTAAAAGAGCATCATTATTTGAAGACTGGATGGTGTAGCTAACTGCATTGGATCAAAACATAATTGATGGAAAGTGTTTTCATTCCAGAAACTACATTAATACAGATCAGAGTATTTTTGACATCCTGTCATTAAGTATAAAGTCAAGTGCAGGCCAAGATTTACACTAATAACATGTTTCAGAAGCACTAACACTTTCTACACTGAGGCTGCACTGCCGGTGCCTTGACAGATGCTGCAGAAATAGTAAAGAAATGGCTGCTCTATGAACTTCTTTTTTATGTTCATTTGAGGTCAACTAAAGATACCTTGAGGGGTCACGGCTGTGATTCTGAGTTAGATGCAGAGTAGTTTATTCTACATGCAAGACAATGTGCTAAGGCTCAGTCTGTATTTTTAACCATGTGTGAACATCCTTCTTTGGATATGCAGTGGCACTATTGTTTCATTGAGATGAAATCCTCCTCTTTTTTTATTTTGGTTTTGTCTTTAGGGAGCAGGAATGCTCATTGCTCTAAGTAGATTTTGATAGAAATATGTATTGCTTTGTATTGTCCTGATTAGTATTATAATGGTCTTGGTACAAGTGTAGCTTGAAAGGGACAGATTTTGCAAACACTCAGGAAATGGTAAGCATTAATTCATTATACTATCATCATTGTATTTTCATATCCATCACACTTCTTATTCCCTTTTTATCCAGTCCACTGTTATTTAACACAAATAAGAAAGCCTGGAATAGCAGTAATGTTAATGCTGCAGGAGAGATCCACTGTTTGAGTCATTTCACTTCAACCTTTCAGCTTTGCATGCATGTATGCCTATGTATGCTAAAAAGAGTCCATAAATAGCACATTGACAAGACAACTCTAAGGCTATAAAGATTGTGCTCCCTTGCATTTAAATTGTTAGGCTTCTAGTGGAGTAAGGCATTGCACTGTGGGTAAATCCTGAGCTCTAATTTACTCTAATTTGAAGGTAATCTACTAAATCTAAAATTTAGGCAGAACAGTCTACAAAAGACCACTGGGCATAAAAATGAGACAGTGAAGCAGCCTCTCTTTACACTGCTCATATTTCAGTGCAGCCACAAAAACTCTGCTGCATTTAGCAAGCTTTATTCCAGACCACGTACAGCTAGTCTGATAGTATTAGGCTTTCTAAAAATGAATGTTATCACTCAAAACACAGGACTTTTTGTACTAGAAAGCTCAATAAAGGGTACTGTATTTATCTAATTTCAAAACTATGAGTAAACAGAGAATTTTACAGTCTAGCAAATCTTTTCAAAGAATACTCTCCAAGGCACCCTCTGAATGAAATGCTATTTTATTTCTGAGAAGAGAACTGTACAGGTGATTAGTGGCATTTACAGGATGGGGGATGATATGTATTTAGCCAGTCTTCAGATTCCAAACCATCCAACCTAAAACTGCAGGATTAATATTCAGCAGTCAGCTCTTATTCAGTAGTCCCCACAGTCTCTTAGAGCTCCTTTCATAGATATGCTGAGCACTGCTGACCCCTGAAGGTTGAACTCATTGTGCGTTTCTAGGTGGCAAACCGGGGAGCATTAATGAAGCATGCAAAAACATATGGTATTTTGTATCAGATTAAATGAAAGACCTCTACAACTTTTTTTCTTTCCTTTGTAACCTTCCTCAAGACAAGGCTACTTCTGGGGGCTCTCTTGGAAAATGGAGCACAAGATACAAGCAAATCTTTAACTCCCTTGTTTCTCATATTCGGAGTATGGATCTGCATGGCAGTTGTTTATTTGTATACCAGATTCTGGCTGATAATTTTCCAGAGAATACTGAAGTAAGAGATTTGGAGAGTTCACTGGAGTTTATTGATTAGCTGCATCTCCTGAGCGTGGTGCCAGAATGGCTGGGTGAATTTCTCCCTGTTACACATGCAGCCAAACAGCCTCACAGCTCTGCTCTCTGGCCTTCTCATTTACGAATCTTCAAGGAAGTCAGTTAAGTTCACTTCATTTGATGCAGATCAAGTTTTTACTTAGTTCAGCACTCTGCATGAGGCACAAATGAGGCACTGCAGAGCTTGGCAGAAACATACTTCATTATCTCCATGTACTTGTGTTTTTGCATTAACTTCACATTTCAGTACCATTTAGAGAAGCAAAAAGGGATTCTTTTTCTAAAGAAGACATAAATCAGACTTGTATCCATGAAAATCATGTTTGCCCTTGTAAAACAAGGCATGCAAAGTAATCAACCCATTTAAGATGAAGGTGCTCAGTCAGTCAAGACAGTGGGATTAGAATTCAAAGTGACTCTGGAAAATTAAGACTGAAAAAACCACAAGGATGATCTTTAACAGGACAAGGTTGAAAGCCATACAGATGTGTGGGAGTAATTAAATGTCCCAGTATAAGATAAGGGACAATGGGCAAGGGACCAATTCTGTGAAATAAAATTTGACCATCTAAGCACAACATTTAGCAACTTTTGCTTACCGAGTCTGGTTCCCTCCATCTTCCTCCTCCTCTCCTTGCATCCTCTGCCTCTTGGCACCTCTGCCTCTGCTCTCGCCTCTGTGGGTCTGAGGGACTAGGAAAGCTCGAGAGGAGCAGTGAGGGCAGCTTTGGAGGGAAGGGGCAGATCCAACATGCTGCTGCCTGTTGCCTGTCCCTGATCTGCTCTTTCCCCATGAAGCTGTAGGACTTCCGGGGGTGGGAGCTCCAAGGTGGACAGGACTCCAGGAGCTTGTTAGTGATCTGAGTGTGCCCCACTGCTTATCCTAAGTTGAATAAGAGTCAAAAGTGTCCTAACGTGGCTGGAAAAAGTCATTCCTACTCCGTGCTGTCTGTGACGGTGCAGAAGTAGATAAGTATTCACAGCTGGTGGCTGGTGTCTACAGACACTTCACATTCAAAGCCCCCAGTTATAGCTGTGCAGTTTGTTGTCTTAGCCTGGGTTGGATACATAGAGAAATGTCTCCCTTGAAACTCTTTAAAAATTGTCTTTTCCTTCAAGCTTCACAGACCTAGATCAAAAATGGTCTGGAGCAAGCCCTGGACAGCTATTAGGCATAAACCTCACTTAGCTGCAAATTTGTTTGAAATTCCTCCCTTCCATTACCACTTAAAGTGCTTATTTCTCATTTTTTTTCTTTGCTTTTCTTGATTGAGTTGCCTTAGAAACATTAATTTGCAGTATAGAAGGCACTGAGGTATTCCAGTCTTTTTTCTCACACATTATATAATTTCCTACTCTAAGGACATAGTGCTTCACAACAAACACTGTAGTAATATGTGATACAGAAGAAGATAAGTAATCTTTACTTACACAGTTGCTAGAGGGCACTGTCATGAGAAAGGCCACTGAATTGCACACCTTAAAGTAGGTGATGTGAATATTTCACGTTGCCACAAATGTAAAATTCCATTCTGCCACTGCTTGCAGTGCAGTTACCTCAACTGAGGGATCTTGTGTGTAGCAAGTGAGTATTCAGTAATTACTAAAAATACTGCGTCAGTTGTTTTGTGATGCAGGAATGTAAATTAAGTTACACTGTTACACATGGAAATAATCTTTGCTTGATTGAAGTAATTTTATACAATCCCCTTTTTTCTTCTGAAGTGAAATTCTTCTGATGTCCTAATTCTGGAAGAGAATGTTAACAGGCTTGGACCCCAAGTTTTACAAGTACATTAGCATGGACATTTACTAAAGTAATCTAGGAACTCATTCAGGAATGTGTTCCAACAATAGAGGTGAATGTTTTGAATTAAAATTCTCAATCCTGCATCTAATTTCATTTTAATGAGACAACTAGAAAATGTTGGATTCCATTTGCTAATTAAAAACATTATTTTAAGTTTATTCTAAAAGGCACATACTTGTTATATAACAGTAAATTGTTATTGCCTTACTAATTTTTTTTTGCTAATCCTAAATGAAATCCATATTTTGGAACTTTGACTAAAATCATTATTGGAAACAAGGGCTACAAAAAAGCTAGGAACATATGTATATGTATAAACATGCATATATATACAAAGATGTAAGGTTAAAAAAATATATTTACATATACATATTTTTACATATATACACATATATTTGTGCTTTTACCATTCTTTTATTTATAATATAATTCATGACTAAGAAACATGGCATTAAGAGCAATCTTTACTTATTTGGGAATTGTAAACCAACAGTGGTGGAAATGTGGTGCTAAACAGTAGAACATAAGTGTATTTGTCCCACGATAAACTTCTGTGTCAGAATACGTATCAGTGTGTTAGATCATGAGTAATTTTTGCTTGTTTGAAATGACATTTTTAAAATGAAGAAACCATAAAGAAATTAATGGAATGGAGGTGGGGGGGAACTTTGGGTTTTGATCCATCATGTGGAATTTTTCAGAGAAGTAGCTTTCTGCTAAACACCCAGTATATAGGTCACCACTTATATGATTAAAGAAAAAAACATTGGTCACAAAGTGGTGTAAGACACCACAGTCTGTCTAATAAAATTTCATTACTTTTTGCCATGCAAAAAGTACTGACCAAAGTTAGTTCAAATAGTAAAACTCTTTGATACTTGCCTGATAATTTCGCAAGAAAACACCAAAAATTCAAAGCACAATCAGAAAATGGTCAGAGTAAGAACTTGATCCTGATACTTGTACTCACAGACAGTCATTCTGAATTAAGCGACTGGCTCTCTGTATTTTACCAGATTTGTTTGCACAAGTAGTGCAGCACGAGGCTGAAGGGTTTTTTTAAATAAGTCAATAAATAAACTCCCTTGTAAGAGTTAACATGATGAAAAAAGATTGAGCCACCAGTATGAATACAGATTCATAAAGACCATAAAGGATGATTAATTCTTTATCACTGGCCACACGGCTGAATCCAACCTGGAAGCTGCGTGAGTCTTTGCTACTGTGCTTCTGTTTTAGCTTGTCACTTGTTTCACAGAACAGACATTTCATTTCTGTCTCCAAGACAAAATATTCTGCTTGAAAACTCATATAATATATCTCATGTGACAACAGGCATGATAATGGTGCATGAATACCTTCCCTGCTTTTAGATAATCCACAGAAAGAATCCCAGTAAATTGCTAGGGGTACAAAAGGAGAGGAATGGGGTGGAGGGGAATGTCTTGGTTAATAAAGTGGTTGAACATGAAATAGATCTCATGATGAAGAAGCACGAACTTACACGTGGAAGCTTTATCAGTTGTTCTTCTGCTACTCTCTCTGATTTCAGTTTTGATTGCCTGTCTATGCTAGACAGCAAAGATTTTTTATGAATACAACTCGGGCAAAACTCTGTATCTATATGATGAAAGTTCTATTTTCTTAAGTTCTGGCAGAAAAGTATTTTCTGTGTTTTGCTCAAGGCATACCATCGTCATAAAATTATCAGCCAGAGGTTCATCTTTCACAAGAGAAGTAATTAAGTCCTTTCTAATTAGATGAAACTTGCTCAAAATCTTTAACATTCCTTCTCCAACTTTACATAAGTAGAGGATTTAAGAGGTTATTTATGCACATTTTCTTTCTTTTTTTTTTTTTTTTTTTTAGTTTGGAAGGTGTTATAATGTTTTAAAAAGCAACATAAAATGACAGCATGTTAAGAAGAGAGATTGTGCCTCTGCATCTTGAGATGTGGAGCATCTCAGAGTAGTTTTGTATAGGGAGGAGAAATGCTTTCCATTTAATGAAGGTTCCTGAGAATCTAGCAAGTCTTAATCTGATGCTTAATTCACCTTACAGGACCTAACCTGTCCTTCATCAGGGTTTGATGAAGAAGGGAAGGTAGTGTGGTAAACAAGTCAAGCAGTGTGGTAGGCAACAATGTTCCAGTTTTCCCAGCACTCAGAGCAGAACAAAAGATAGTGAAGAATACAAAAGAAGCAAAACTGGGGGTCAGGTAGGTCGGCAATAAGAAAACAGCATACTTGGGTTGAGAAGGCATGCCTGGACAAGTGGTTTCACAGACATCGTTGGCCGCTCCAGGGGCAGCCGAAGTTCCTAATTAAAAGATTCATTTCAATGTTTGCATCTAACCAACAGCTATTTCTCCCTCCAACATCTTATCACACCTTCCAAAACCCCAAACCTTTACTGCCTAACTCCTAAGTCTCACCCACCCCATCTCCTCTGGTGGAAAACCTTGCAGGTTTCCAAGCCCGAGACCCCACCAGCTGAAGGCAGCGTCTGAGTCAGAGGGAGGCTGGGGACTTCAGCCAAAGCTATGACCTGACCTGTCCCCACACTTCAGTTTTCCCAGACTGCATCTACTCCCAGGTTTCCCTGGATTGTGGTATAATGTAGTCCTTCTCTTGGCAGGTCACTTCTAAAGGTCTGATGCCCCTTCCATGTTTACTCTTGTTGTCTCAGACACAAAGATTGATCCCAATACTTCTACTATGTGACTCTCTGAACTATAAATTTCATTAGGAATCTCCCTGTCTTGTGTCCTAATTTCTAAAGGCATTTGTAAGTCAGAGATGACACTGGTAAGAGAGTGGTGAACAAAATTAGGTTTCAGGGAGAAGAGGAATCACCTACGAGCTTGGCGTCAGAGGTTGCTACAAGTACTAGAGGGAAGGACTGATAGAGGATCGTCCAGGAACGGCAATGAACAGCAGCAGCAGCAGAGACAAGGGAGAAGAGTTATGTATAGTCCAAGTTCAGAAATAATTGTGGGTAAGGCAGGCATACACGTGGAAGAGTCAAGTCCACCGAGAGAAAGAAAGCAGCAGAAATACCAAAACACAATGGTCAGAAGAGCCAGAAGAAGTCCCAAATAAGCAAAG
This sequence comes from Strix aluco, assembly GCF_031877795.1. Classification (NCBI taxonomy): domain Eukaryota; kingdom Metazoa; phylum Chordata; class Aves; order Strigiformes; family Strigidae; genus Strix; species Strix aluco. The sequence goes on from NC_133932.1 coordinate 122,030,412, forward strand.
ATTCTTGAAAGCTGAAAGGAAAAAATAAAAAACCAAAGGACAGAGAGTGTGTGACTGACAATATCAAGCTTATCAAACACATCATGAAAGATGAGGAAGAAGAAGCCTTACCTCTTTACCAGGGAGATGTCAATGTGTCACTTGTTCATTACAGGAACATGAAAGCAGTTTCAGTTGGACTGAGAGGGGTGAGTGGCAATTAAGGAAACATTTTTAACAAGGGAATGAAGGGAAGGAGGGATTTGTGTAAACCAGAGGAGTTGTGTCAGCATGGTTAGGAAGGAAAAGAGGCAAATGAATTGGAGATTTTAAACAGGCATTGGACCTGAAATAGGAAAGACTGGGTCTAGGAGAGGAGGGAGGGCAGATGTGTATCGGCCACAAAGCAAGACAAAAGCAGGGCTCTTTCACTACACCAGCCTCTGTCAACAAAACCTCTGACTGTGAACTTGAGGAGCAGTAGGGCTGGGTTTGGGGATGTTTCAAAAGTGAAAAGAGTCATCTGGGAACATGGGTGAGGAGTTGAGTTATGGCCAGGCAAATGCAGACCTTCTGGCAAGGAAGATACCAAAACCAGAAGCAGCAGGACCCGGTAAGCACATAGAAGCTTCTGGAAGCTGTCAGACTTCAACTGATAAAACAATTGTTTTAATCAGAAGGGAAAATAGACCTTAGTGTCTGTGTTTTCCCAGCTGCAAGTATGTGTGCCTGGCAGTTTTTTTGTTTGAACATTTGCTCTCCTCTATCCCTGATTTGTTGACAGCTCAGTTAAAGTGTGGCTCCTTTGCAGGACATTGTCATCAATCTGTCTTAACATAACAGCAATCCTGTTGATATCCAATTCCTGTTGAAAATGCTATGTCTTTAATCCAGTAGTTTGTTATGCACAGTTTGAGAATTCACCAAACTCGTGGCAGTGGCCAAGGACAAGAAAATGTAACACTTAACATCTTCAAGGAGTTATACAAACACAAGCATGTTATTTTAAAATCCAGTATCCTGTCCCAAATAGTTGACTCCAACAAGACTTGGAGGCATTGTTCATTTAGTACGGCTTTAGATTTTGAAGGACTGCATTTCCTGCTGGCAGTACTTACCTGTTTTAAGAATTCCTGAGGATATCAGTGACCCAGAGGAAGTTCCTTCTTTTCCAAGGTAAGTTAGAGATACAAAGACAAAAGCAGAAAAAGACCACCATGTGCAGTACAAGAAGGTTACCCCTGTTAGACAAAAAAAATCATAGTTTATTCTTTGTAGAAGCTCAAAAGCCTTATTCAGCATCAACAGGATTTCTTGCAAAACACAAGCAGAAACAAATTGGAAGATGCAAATTCCAAGAAGCATGCAACCATATTACTAATAAGATCAAGCAACTACATAACGTGTAGGAATAGCAGATAAGGGCCACAGGAATGTTGCAGTTGTTGGGAAATGTGCAATACTGGCAGAATAGTGACTTTGTTTTTTTAATTAAATGAATGAAGGGAACCCCAATCTCATAGCAACTGGCCACTGTACTTGGCTTAGTGAGGGGATGTGTGAAATTCATGGTGAGTTGTTTGTTCCTTCAGCTTGTATGTCCATGCTACTTCCAGGTTCATAATCAGTTTCTAGTCCTAAAATAGCTGGATACATAAAAAAAATCTATATGAAAGCTAATCTTTTCACTGTTCTTCAAATATCAGTTAGAGTCAAGAAATCTCTGGTAAATAAAAACACAGAGTACACTACAAATAGACTTCCAGTGAGCTAGAGTTATGGATTACTGGTCAGTGGCAAAATTGTGCTATTGGACAAGTGGGAAATGAAACACATCCCCAAATTTGTTGGAAAAATCTTAAGTAACCATTGATAATTAGAGAAATAAATTGATTCCTAACAGTTTGGAAGTCTTGTGAATGAGTGGTGGTTAAAGAATGGATGGAGGATATTCAGGATATTTTGTATTAAAACTACTCTGAGCAAATCAATTAGTTTTAAAAAGGATTTAATATTTCAGGCTTTTTTTAGAGCTTGCCAGTTTTAAAATCATTAATGCTACTTACCAAGTACGTTGGACAGCTTTTTCGGGGTATCCAAAAAGAAATACTCTTAATTAACATTAAACATGTATAGGTAGCAGAAAGTTAGGATGGATCCAGCACTGCAAATTGTAATGCGTGAAACGAAAGGGTATATTTTCTGTGCCATAACGAGCATAACCTGGGAGAGGGCAAAGGCCATCCTGTTCCCTGACTTTGTTTCCCATTTCTGTGTAACCAAACAGAAAATATCAATAGCTTGGACATGATATTTCGACACTGCAATAGGGACAAACCAATAGCAGCTCCTGTTAGAAGACATGGAAAGACCTTGTAGCTAATTTGTCTGCTTAGGGTTGACCATTAGGAGGGCAGCAGGAGAGATGGGAAATACAGTGGCAAACAGGACATGCCCACCACATCAGTGCTGCTGGTAGATGTGTGGACCTCTCTGTGTCTACACTGAAGAGGAAGATTAAAACCAACCGTTCTCATGTAAGTTTACCTTAAACCACACATCAGTGTCTATGAACATGAAGTGAGTTTATGCTGTCAGACTTTTTTAACAACACTCATTAACCGGTCTATCTCATTATTTGTTTGAAAAGTGGGACTATTTTAGATCGTTGTCTTGAGGATGTAATGCTGTCTCTGTAAATCCATATTCTGTCCTTTAATTCCACTTTAGCAACATCTGAAGAATGTTAGCATGTGAAATTATGATAATATATGAAGAACTTACCTTTTATTTTGGTTTGGTGACTCTGGAGGATGATTTATAGAAATCTAATTATAGATGACAGATTTGTAGGGAGAACAGAGTTGCCATGTTTGATTCTGTAGAAAGGTTAATTAGTCACTAAGGATGTATTACAATGCTGCAAAGAGGTGTTAGTTAACTCCTGGTGCTGCAGTGTGGCAAGGCTGGTCCCTCCTACCACCATGGCCACAAGGGAGGAGGAAATGACCTGTTCTTCCCAGGCCCTGTCCCTGTTGAGCAGTCTCTGCTCTAGATTTTCCACAAAAGCTGAAGGTGCAGCTTAACTTTAATGTGTGCCAACTGTGTTGGAGAAGAGTAGGAAGTCAGTCTCCTTTCAGAATTTTCTTCTGACAGACTTCCAGAGGAAGTGACTGGTGAATTGAAACATGCTAGACTTCCAACCTGCACTGAGGAACTTGTGAAAACCCATCACAGCAGGTGTTGGTTGCAAGTTGTCTTTTAAATCAAAACAAGAATTGCATGTCTTCACAGTCTTGTGGAGAGGTGGACTCCTAGGCTCAACTTCATATTTTGTATTCCACAAATACTATTTATTTGACTATGTGTTGTTATCTTACAAAGCCTGGCAGCACAATCCTGCTCTTGTACTGTTCTAGCCCAAGTTTGGGTTGCAGGGTCTGTTTCAACCTTAGCACTGTTCAATGTGAGTTTGTCATTCTTGGCAAGCTGGGGGAAAAAATGCATTGTGTATAAGGCATGTTTAATTGCTTACAGAATAAATGTTTGCCTTGTTTGTTGCAACAACTGTAACTGCTGGAAAATACTTACAGGCCTGGATCAAATGATACTGATTGTTTTAAGATTTCTGAGTCTAAATGTAGGGGAGGTTGTAGGCTTTTTTTTTTTTGTTCAGTAATGTGTAATGCAGCCAAACCTACAATCTGATAATTTAAAGATATGAGGTCATTCAGCCCATTTTTCTCTAAGGACAAGAATTTTCTGTATCGTAAATTCATTGGTTGTTCATCTAGTATAATTTTTAAATATAACAAGCATAGGAGCATACCTCATGGGAGACTAAACCATGGACCAATAAATCACTGTTGGAAAGACATTTTTTCTTTGATAATCAGTTTTAATTTTCCTGGTTTTAATGCCATACCGTTGCCTGCAATTATACTCCTTCCTAATTTATGATAGTCTGTTCTCTTTGTCGTGGGTGTCTATCTCCTTCAGATATTTGCAGAGTGCTCTCACACTTCTTTGCTTATTGCTTATTCAAGCATCGATGTCCATATTTAGCTTTTAATCTTTCCCAAAAATTCAGCCTATCCAATCCCCTCAGTTTTTGATGTCCTTTTCAAAATTCCCTCAGATTTTCCCAACCTTTTACAATGTCTCAGTGGTAGTGAAGGGAAGTGAATCTGGCGGTTCAAGCATCACCAGGGCTGTCTTATGGGTGGAGTATCACTTGCCATGGTACCCTGCTTAGGCAGGTCTCTATGGTGGTGGCCAGCTTGACTGCCCTAACGCTGGGAATGTGTCTTTTAATGTGTTTGTCAGCTCAGTCCATCTTTGAGCTCCCTAGTTTCCCAGGTTCCTCCTTCTGCTCAGCATGTAATTTAGGAACACATTAGTTTGCATTTTTCTAGGGTGAATTGTCCCCTTGCTGGGTTGTGATAATATTTGTGATTTTTCCATGTCGTCAGTGAAGATGGCTGTGCCTGCTGTTGCATTGCCTGTGGGTTTGGATGCAGCATCATGGCCTCAGGGAGGGTGCTGGCCTCGAAGCCATGACTCCTGGCCAGGCTCCACCACGGCTTGCCCTGACACCTTCTCACAGCCTCAGGTCTTCCCACCCCAAAGACAGGCACAACGAGCCTTTGTAAAATGCCACAAGATTAACTTCTAAAAGATGCTACAGAGGCACGCTGGTGTTGTTCCTGCTTGTACTCTGGGACACTGTGCCAGAGGGGTGGGCTGCATGGCCAAACTGAGAATGATGAAAAAAGAGGTTTGTCTGCTACGCTCTTCTATTTGGATGCTTGCTTTTTTTGTGCCTGCCAGACTTACCTGAGGTCCTCTCTAGTTTAAGAAATTGTATGATTGCAAAATGGAGAACAGCAATCCCAGATTCCAAACCAGGAAGATGAAACAGTAAAAATTGGCTTCAGATCACGCTGAGCCGCTTGCAACTGGTTTAGTGGGTGGGAGAAGGCTGGTAGCTATTCTCATCCCTCCCCTCCTCCTTGGGCAACATCATAACTGGAACTCTTGGGATCTCTACACTTCCTTTTAACAATTCTTAGTCTTATTCTGACTCTGCAGTTCTAGTCACAGGTCTTCTGGTAAGGTCCTTCCTTCATGCTGGAGAAGCTGGTGTGCTTGCAGGCTGACACATTGTGCTCAGCACGTTGCTTCTAGCTTCAATGACCTTCATGCTATATACCACATTTCCAAAGTCAGTCATGGCACTGTATAAATCTGATTTTCTATGCATACATCTTTCTTAAATTTATGACCTTCTGTTTTGCTCTGAGTACTTGATAAAGCCCATGCATGTCTTCATAATAACACAGATGACAGATACGTCACAGAGTGTTTCTGTTTTTCCCTTACACATGCATATTCACACACACATCTTTTATTAGTTGCAGGGTTCCTGTCACTTTAGACTCGATAAGATAAATCTTACTAGAAAATTTTTGACTAAATGACACTGTTCCATAAAATAAGCCCCTGCCTGGTGCTGAGCTTTGTGTTACTGAACTGAACACCTCCTCAAACCCAATGCCTGTGTTGTTACCATAATCCTTTGCTAACAACCCCTTCTCTGTTTTTCAACCCACACATTTCTCTCCATGTTGAACTGATTTTGAACATACATGCCATGCCAAAAAAAATCTATCACATTTCCAATCTCTTGTAATACCAAGAAAAATGCAGTTCTGTTTTCCTCCGTTGTCAGTTTGATGACCAGTCAGTGCTTAATTAGAGAAGGTCTGAGACTGTAACTACACAGGGTCAGATTTTGCAACATCTGCAACACTGAAAGCTAAAAATAATTTTTAGATCTGTGGAATTTTTGTATCTTGTTGCAGATCATTTTCAGCAGAATCAAGTAACATTCAATTTTTCTGTGACCTTTGACAACAGGGTTTTTTTCATTTTAATATGTTTGTTTGGGGAAATATTTTAATTGTACAAATTGTTGCAAGTTCCCTTCTTTTCTTAAGCTGCAGAAGCCTTTTCTTTTAATGATACTTCTGATCTTGACATCCATAAAAATGCTTCCTTTTAATCAATATTTGTGTCCTGATGTATTCTTAGGTGATGTGTAGTAAAAAATATTCTGTAATGGAAGTTTCCCTCGGGCTGTAGGAATTGGGCACTGTGTTGTCTCATTGCATGCTCTTGATTGTAGGCACCATTGTTGTCCAACCGTCAATCATATAATGAAACATAAATACAAGCTCTTGCAGGATCAGACCCTCTAATAAAGAAGTCTATGTATCCCACATTGTCAGTAAAGACTATTAAACAGGCTGGATGTGAGCCAAAACATAGGCACAGGGTTGTTTACGCTCTCACATTTTTAGCACAGCTAGTTTGGGGCCAGCATGGGCCTCAGACTGTTTCCAATATGCAGTTTGTTGTGGCCACTGTGTTTTACAGGGTAATAGTTATGTCCTAGGACATGAGTCATACCATATCTGATCAATCTCTACCTCATTTTATTTACTAATACAGATGTAGCCCAAAATTTCTTCCATGGAGGTCGGTCTTTTCTTTCATTTTGTTGTCACTGCTTGGCAGCACTGTGCATGACAGTTAATGGCATCTGTGAGCCCTGGGGTTCAATGTTTGCAGAATTACGAGTAATTTTAAAAGAGAATCTTATCTTTGAGAAAAAAAATAAAAAGAACAAACAAACCGTTAAACTTGGGAAAACAGCCTAGAAAGAATGAATCTAATTTTTCAACTGCTTTAAGGCAGGGTAAAACAACCACCTTTGGGCCACAAAAATTTATCTCACACCAAGGTCTGGTCAATAAACTTGAAACAAAAAAATGTCTGGAAGAACCTGGATGCTACGAGGACAGGTAGTCTGACTGCTCCATATGGTTTGTGTTGCATACTGAAGAGGCTGCTAGTGATGGAAATATAGGCTGCTGAAAACTTTGCTTTCTCTAGAAGTGAACAGAAATTGGGAATACTGTGTAGGTATGGGTACCTAAACCAAACAGAAAGCAATTGCTGTTTTTACAGATGAGGTGAAACTTTTGCGTCTGACTGGAAATGAAATCCTTATTTCAACATGTGCATTGTACTACATGTCCATATTAGGTCTGAGCTGCCTGTCCTCTAGGCAGGCATGATGAACATAAGGTCCTATGTGCTTTCTTATGCTCATGGTTAGTGAAAGGCCTGGATATATCAGTCATATTCTTATTCAGGCTTTCCGCCCCTTTTCTGCATATGCATGAGTTTATACAGTCTTATTAAACTCTGAAGGGAAAAAAAAAAGAGCAGTCGGGGCAGGTAATATAAGGCAGCAGAAAATAGGATACACTTCTCCCTATATATGTAATTTATCTCCATCAGAAACATGTGAAAGTAAGCACTCTGCTTTCCCACCTTAGCAGCAACTTTGTGTGCTGGCATTGCTAGCTCAGTTCTGGTTCAGGTACATTTTCCAGGTGCGTTAAGAAATAGATTAAAAGCAGAGAACTGCAGCAACTGTCCAGGAGGGTTTGTCATCCTGAACAAAGATGGACAGGGTGTCCAGGAGGGCTGTATTAAAACCAGCAGTAAAAAGTCATCAGTTTGTAGGTTTGGTACATTAAAAATGCTGTCTGGTGTTCGGGAACGACTTGGAGATTCTGAACCACGGAGCAAAGTCTTTCTGACAGAACATGCAAGAGCATTCTCCCTGTGTTTTCTCCCTGTAAGTTTTCATTGCTGATGGAGTTGGACAGCCTAAAAACCTGGCCTGAACAGACCAGCACTGTGAGGCCAGGATGGCATGGGTTTGGTGCCACCATGGCATCTTCATAGATGGGGTATGAAGCTACCTCTTGCAATTCTTATTGATACTGACAATCAAGTAGTTTACCCAAGTAGTTTAAAAATAACTGGCTATGCCTGTTGTCTGGAGAACACCCATGTTCAGTATCCATAGAAGCCACTTGCACCCACAGACCTTGCTCTCTTCTGAGTACGACCCTGTTCTGCACTCGTGGGAAGGTGATGAAGACATGCAGATGCTCACACACCCCCACCAGTGAAGAGAGGCCCCCACCTCTGCCTGTGGTCCCCTGGGAGGTGGTGATTTGTGGTGGTGTGGTATCCCCTTGGAATGGGGAAAGCATCTCCCCATGCCCTGGAGGAGACTCTGTGTGTGCAGGCATAAACCATTCTGCATGCTGTGCCACCATGTCACGTTCCAGATTAGTTTCATGTTTTTCTTCTTTGCTCAGCCCAGTCTCTTGGCACAAGTTCCTTTTTGAGTCCATGTGTGCCATCAAATAGTTTGTGGCTTGTACCTTTTTCTCCATTTACATTCTTCTAAATGAAAGCTTATTTTTCTTTCCTTACCCTGCTTCTGACCTCTGGTAGTCCCAACATATTTCTTTGTATTAAAGGGTGTTCACAATTTTTTTTCTTTCTTTTTTTCCAACTTTTTTTTTTCCCAGCTTCAACTTCTGTGACATTTTCCAGGTCATTAGTATAAAACTGAAATAACCTGTTCCTCTTGATTTCCATGGCTTGAAAACTGTTTAGCCTATTATAGTTCTACAGCCATCCTTAGTCTATTTGGTTATGATTATATTTAGTCAGAATTTAAATAAAACGTGTCACACACTAATTCTGACCCAGTACACACCTTCCTGGTCCTGAGATAGTGGTCTCAGTTTGGTGTTTAGAAGGAGTTCCCAAGCTGGCTTTTGGTAAGCTGATCCCAAAACTGATGACATGGTTTAGTCAGATTGTTTACAAAAATGTGGCAAATGTAAGATACTTTCTTTTTACCTAGTCTTCATTCATAGGGTTACTTATAATTGATGCTTGTAAGAATAATGCATAGGAGAAATGAGAAGTGTGACTGTTCTAAGGTACTAGTAGTTAGCTTTAACAGCAGTGGCATTTTTTTAGGAACAGATCTGGGGCTGGAAGTCCAGTCTGAGTAGTTTTCTTTTCCTTACTCTAGCAGCTTGATGAAACTCAAGTTAAAAGAAATTCCCAATAAGCAGTATCCCATGCTGTTTGCAATAAATCAGCTGCTTTCGATCCCATCAAAAACCTGGAAAAGCTAAGAGAAAACAGTTCTTGTGCTCTTCAGAGATTGTGCGTTCTTGCTATTTTTGTGATTATTGTTATCATCATAGAAGGTTTGTATAGCAGTCCCTTTTTGTTGTCCTAGAAAACACAATGCCTTACAGTCAACGGAGGAGGTTGAACAAATTGTTTTGCTCTGCATTATCTGTGAAACATAACACATGCTCCTTCTGCATGCTTACTGCAGAATTAAATGGCATCCTCTGGGAGAGAGCTCAAAAACAAATGGATCTTTCACAAAAAATCAATAGGCTGGGATTGCTGCTAGGACAGCTAATGTCCCTTACCAGTACCTTTTTACACTGTGTCCTCAGCTTTGGAATTAAATTTGCTTAGCTCCATTAGAGTTTTTCATTATTATTATTATACCGCCTGTGTTTCTCCCAAATCACGTCTGAAAACGTGAGTATGCATGTCAGAGAACGTAACAGATCCTCCTACTAGAACAACAGAAAACTTGGAATATTAAAGAAAATTAGGCTGTATTTGTTAATTATTATTTTCCACTAATTATAGAGCATGCTTAAATCTATAATAGATAGAAACCTAAGTGGAAAGAAGACAGAAAATTAATAATTAGCTCCTAGGAGGTTTTCTTTCATTAATAGTTTTCCTTCTACCCCGAGTAATGGGGCCTCTCAGTACATTCCCATTATTGGTATGAGTCACACCAAGAAGGAGGACCTGAAGTAACCAGCTGTCACTGCCTTCTGTTAACTCCAAAAGACTTTTTTGCCCACCTGGACACTGCCAAGCAAGTGAAGTGTCAGCTTTTTCAGTTTTATTCAGGACAGATTGGCCTATTACCAGGGAGGCTGCTTCCAAAAGCCTGTCAGTCAACATGGCAGAAGTTCACCAGAGTGCTCTCAAGGACACTGGACTCTGACCTGGGAGCAAGTTTTTGGCTCCTGGGGTCACTCCTCCCAAGCGCTTTTCCACCTGGCAACTCCCCGACACCATTTTGATGTGCAGCATCGTGCTGACCAGGACTCCTCTTGATGTCCACTCCCCACCATCCTGGCAGAGGTGGCATGTGGCATCACAGGGGACCAGCAAGCTCTGCAAAAAGCTGGCACTGTGGCCCAGGTATGCTTAGATACTGAACCAAGGTGAGCAAGGAGCCCGGTTACCTTCAGCACCCTTCACTGTCAGTGCCAAGAGATGGGCACTGTAAACCCTAAGACATGAAGAGTGACTGCTGAAAGCAAGTCTCCCTTTCCATACAATAGTAATATAAAGGGAGCAGGGTGCAGCCTTAGTCTTAGCTTAATGCACCTGCTTGCATCCCTGGGTAGCGATAAGGTGATCCAGGGCTCACGTGGAAACAGCAAATGCAGTGGCAGTCTATAACATCAATGGCAGGAGAGTGGCCAGGGCAACTCATGCTCAGTAGTCTGACCTAGAAAGCTTACTGTCAGCAGAGAAGGTGGTTAAAGATACAGGAAACTAAAAAAAACTCCACATCTTTTTTATCAAAGGAGCTCATGACAAACTGGAGGATAGTCTGGAGAAGAAGGAAATGCTGTATAGCAAACCTAATTGGACATCAGAGGAGCATCTCACCCAGTGCCACGCAGGAAACAAATCACTTACACTGGAGGAGATGGCAATTAATAAAAGAGCCACGAGGCAGTCAGACGGGAGACAGTGTGCTGTAATGCTAAAGGGAGTACTCTTATGGCCTTCTGATTGGGTTTATTTTCAGGGTTTTTTTTAGGGACCAGAGCACAGCCTGTCAGGGTAGCATTTTAATGACTTTTGCAGCACACACAGAGCTGAAGTGCATTGCTCATGAATGGGAAATTCAGAGTATCAGAGAGAACTGGGTAACCTTGAGCACCAGAGAATTGATTTGCAGTGAAATGCAACAGCCCAAAAAGAGCAAAGAGGTCACTCATGTAGAGATTAATAAGAAAAACATTTGCTGTTAAATGGTTAGCAAAGAGGGGAGAAGAAAATTTCTGGTGTATTAGGCATAAGACATGTGAGGCAGTAGTTGCATCTTTTCTGGAATACTTTGTACAGTTCTGGTCCCAACAGTACAGAGCAAACACATCTTTCTTGGACTGTGTTCAGAGAACAGCTACAGGACAGTCAGGGGAAGAGAGGACATTTCTTACTGAGGGCCAAGACAACTTGGCTTGTTTAGTGTACTAAAATGGATGCTGAGAGCAGATACAGCATCTTTTCAGAAGTACTGCAGGAAGCAAACTTGGGAGAAGAAGAAAAGGACAAAGCTGGCACTTACATAAGTGCAATAAAGATAAATTTAGCTTGGAAATCGCCAACCAATCTGAGGGCTTTGGAAGTGACAACCTGGAAGAGACTTTCAAGTTTTGTTTCCCAGTGTTTAATTGCAGAAGTAAAATTTGCTATTCAGGTAAAAACGGCAAAGGAGAGATTGCAGAGTATTTAAAATGAATGTTAGTTGATTTATATTTTGTTTACAATTGCTTGACTGCAGTATGCACCAGAGTAGCTAGTACAAACGAAATCCCTTGTACATGGAAATATAAGGACAGGCCTCTCCGATAAATAGAAAAATTAAAGGAAATGCACAATTTTCACAGCATGGCAGCAAAGTCCTGTGCAGTCTCTTGTGGTGGGGTGCTCATGCACAGTGAAGTGTTAGATGACATCTGATTTTTCAAAGGCATAGCTATTGTCTCATTTGAGCAAGCATTATCTGACCTTTTAGAGAGATCATTTAAATGTCAATGTCTTGGGCACTCATAATATGCACCCAGCAGTGCCTAATACCAAAACTAGGTGAAGGATGAAGAGAAGTATTGACCAAACATAACTGTTATTAAATATATTTTTATGCTTCTGTTTTACTTCAACTTTTCATAAATAAATGATCAAACTTCAGTTAACCTAAATCAGTATTACAGCCTTAAACTTTTGAAATTTTAAGTATCTTGTGCTTCCCGCTTATTTATAGCTAGTAAATGTGTAAGATCAAATCAAGAGCAATCTTATATGTCATTTTGCACTAGTATTAACTTAGTCATAACTGATAAAGTTGTAACTACTGATATATAGTTGCAACTGGGCTTCAGAAACTCAATTTATGTCTTTTTTTAAAGGGCAAGAATCGTACTATCACATTTGGTATCAGACACTTTGATGACAGTCTGAACTTTTGTTACTGACTTTAAAATAGTGATGTCATGGATGGCCTGCCTTTATGGGATTGCACCAAAAAATAGAAAAGAAAATTCAATATGGTTCAAGTTATTTGTTCATTCCTTACCTGTTCTAGTAGTAGTTGCCCTCGGTGGTAAAATTTGCTCATACTCCCAGTTTGAATATTACTGCCTTCAGATTACAGCTACCTGATTTCGTTAAATGCTTGCACTGCTAGATGAAAGAGCATGTTGACATTGGTAACGGCCTCTTGTAGCTAACTACAGGTTATTATCTGGAGAGACAAGGTTAAGTTACCTCTAACCTTGAAGACAGTGGTCTTCATTTAGTGTTTCATTGCAAGGCATGATTTTCAGATGACGGATAATCATTGTTGCATGCTTTCCAAATTTGGCATCTTTTATTTTAAAGCTTGGTCACCAGAACTGAACAGAGCAGCGGTTTGACCATTACTGTAGGTAAGAAAAATGCAGCCTCTGACTTCCTAGTGAATAGCCTGCTGTAGGAAAATAGGTATCTTTCAGCATCCTTAGGAAAATAGGTATCTTTCAGCATCCTTAGGAGAAGTGGTAATAAATATCATTCTGATATAAAAATGAAACATAGCAATGTGATGGATTGAGAATATGGTAAAAGAAAAAGATATTTCAAAGTGTACATCTCTATGCTTTTATTTATCTTTAAGAATAGAAATTGGAGTGTACTAAAATGCTACATGAGAAATTATAATTAATCAGTGGAAGTGTACAAACTTGAGTATTTATCACAGCATTTTTTTGAATGGAACTATGACTTTTCTTTTGCCTCTTACTTACCTTCCACTGTTGCTGTTACACAGTGTGTTCTGAGTTTGGGGTTTATTTGCTTGAAATACCTGTCACTTTGTATATAAAATGTAATGTGTATAAATTCAATGACCAGAGAAAATATTGGTGCTATTGCTTTTATAGAGGAAAAAAAAAAAAAAAACAAACCCAACCTTGTTTCCAGATTCTTATTATTTATTATTACTAACTACAAGTTTATCTGCTTATCAGCTACCCGTCTGCAAACAGCTCTGAATGCAATAGATACATGTTGACTATTGTTCAAAAATAGCTATCATTGAGTTTCCTTTTATTAATTTAAATGTTAGGATAACTGAATATCTTTTTCTTCGAGTTGTAATTTACCCTGGGTTTTCCTTAGAGACCTTCCCACTGTCCTAGTCCCTAATTCTTATGTTTCAGTGAGAGATCCCGACTTCTTTTTGCTTCTGTACTGGACCTCTTTGAACATGCCTCATTTAACCTCTGATTTGGTTTTGCAGAATCTGCTTTGTGCCTCAGTAAATCCCTTAGCCCTGTTCTTCTGCAAATTTCTAGAAACTGCTTCTCTTTTATATAGTTTATAGCTATGGAGTCTAAATACCACAAATGAGGTGAGCACAGACAAAGCCCAACACTTTCAGCTTCTCTGTGTTAATTTTTCCTTAGCTTGTTTCTTTCTTCCTCTTTCTCATGTTTACTTGCCCCAAGAACATGCCTGCATTTTTACCTTTCCCCCCCTCACTTCTCTCCCACTCCCATGACAAGGTCACAACAGAGGAGGTTGCTCCTTCAGGAGAGGATGTCATTAAACCAGTAGGCCCTAAATATCAGTGTAGGATGCTGTCTGGGCTTTTCTTAACCACAACTATTTTGTGAACCTTTCCCACTCCTTGAAGCAGAGAGCATCATCTCAGCTTTTACTAGCCACAGTTGATAGTTGTTCTGGCAGATAAGCAATATTTTACCAAACATAATTCAATCACCCCACAGACCTGCAGATTAGGAGAAAGAGTTTAGAGAGGAGTTTACAGAGGTGTGGGGCTGCTTCTTTTCACTGGACAGAGCTGCCTGTCCTGTGGCGGTTATTGCCTGTCCCAGGGATCAGGCCTCATAGATGTCAAGCACCTAAATGACAAAAGGCTGGCCTACAGTGCTGAATATGTAAAAAATGAAGAATCACAGAAATGTTAGAAAGTGTTTCTTGCTTTTAATTTGAGGCAGTAATTCAGCATGGCAGGGAGGACTCACGTGTTTTGCCATATCTGTGGTACAGCAACATAAGTCACGGACAACATGCTTCTCAAACTGGCGAGTTTCCCAGCCTCATCCCTGGTGTCTTTCTGATGTCTCCCTGTTTCTACTGGCCTTACCAAACCCCATGGCTTAAGCCCAGCAGGCCTGTGCTGCTGCAGGTCGTGGACCCCAGGATGCAAATCATCCTCAGCAACCAGTGCTGTCTGGCTCTGCAGTCTCATATGTCCTTGATAGCAGTGATTTTGCCTCATGATCTCCATGTGTGAAAGCCCTAGGTGAAACAAAGACTATTCCCCGTGACTTTTGTCACTTATTGGAGATCAGTGGTGGGAGATAGACTATAGATGAAGTCAGTCTGCAAAGGAGAGAGAGAAGCTTATCTTTGTCTGAAACACAGCCAAGAACAATATATCAATGTCCATACATATTTAACTCTAAGCACTGACTCAGGATTTGTCTTGCTGAGGTGTAATTTTGGAAGTTGAGGTATGGAAGTCATTTTTCTTCAATAAAAGTACCTGCTATCAGAAGGTGATTGGTAGCCCTGTTTTGCCTATATTTTTGCTGCTTGTAAAACAGTTAATGCAATGCTTTCCTGAAGTCTCATGTAATGTTGTTACGTTACCATGACACACTTATGAAAATAAAAACACTGTTGTCAGGGTGATGTAGCCAAATTATTGCCACCTTGTTTTTCCAGTATTCAGTTGAAAAAGATATATTTTTTTTATGTTTTAACCAGAAGTTTTAATGTCATTGTAAGTAATGAAGAAAACAATAGCCAAGCGATCATATGCAAATTCATGTAAAGAAGGTAGTATGAGTAAAATAGATAGCACTGAAAATAGATTTGTCCTTCAGGTTCTGCAAGGGACAATGGTGAGAAAGTAAGAGAGGGTTTTGTAATGATGAGAACCACTTTGATATTATTACTTGAAATAGCTGCAAGCAGAAGCTGTAGATAATAATCTTCAAACTGCAGAGGTTGAAAGCTCCGAGAAGCCAAGAATGACTGCAGCTGCCTTGAGTGATGGTGGAACAAAGCCATATAGTTGTGAATAGTTTATGTAGATGAAATATAATCAGAGTCAAAATGTGCAGTCATCAGGTTTGAGATCCAAGAAGCAGGTGGTACACATGTCTATCTCAGGGTTTTGGAGGGGTTCCCTGGCATCAACCATCTCAAAGAATCATAGACTAAAGAAACAGTTTTGATATCTACAATTAGATAACACAAGGGGACCGTCACTTTGAACACAAAATTATTCCTTGTCTGCGGTCTTCTCCAAACATTCAATGAGGCAGATTGTTCCTGTTTTAAAATAATGCTTCAGAACTCAATGCCACTTTTTTCTGGAAGTGCTAAATGGAAGCTAATGACAGAGAGGAAATGATTTCCAAGTTTTGCAACTGGCAACTGTTACCAGAGGATCCATGAGCTTTTAAAATCCATTTTTATGTAATTTAGATCATGGCTTGTCAATAACTGGGCAACCAAATGCGTAGAGAATGTGGCCAAGGTAGCCCACTGATCCTGAATTATTTATGACCTGATCATAGCATTTGCAGATCTCTTTACTGTTAATTTAAAAAAATCTGCATTAAGAATTTCACCAGTAATGTTTTGCTTTTGTATTCCTATAATTATTAACATTGTAAGGGCCTGAAGTTTCAGTGGTCACATAGTGACACTATAGTGTGATGGGGTTTCTTAACTTCTACTAATCTTATGTACCGAAGAAATCAGTACAGTTTTGCTGGCTCAAATTTGAGAGAAAGGAACATTTTAAGGAAGAAGAAACAGTAACAATATTGAATAAACTATCTTGTGACTTCTGAGATAATTTGAATACTTTTCTATAGCAAATGAAAAGCATTAAAATACCATGTATATTGAGTGTGGATCTGAAAGCAGCTCTGTTCCTTCCTGAGTGAAGGAGGATTTTACTGACGAATTAGCAGATTATGTGATCAATTTTCTGTTTTCCATTCCTAAGAATATGTATGGTCCAATGCAGCATTGAGTCTAGAGAGCATCAGCTGAGCAGCTGCTCTTCCATTTTTCCTTTCAGTTGCCAACTTAAAAAATGCATAGCAGATACTGAGTCACTGTAAAATGGTGAGCTTAGGCATTGATCCATCTTCTTTAAATCTTTTCATTGTAAATTCTGTTATTAGAAATTAAAATCTTGGTATGCTGTCTCTTCAGTCCACTTTCCTTACCTGCCCATTCACGCTGATCATTAGCTATTCACTACATGTGTGAGTTTAGTAACCATTCTGTAATGCTGCCTTTTTTTCCATTTTTCATGGTTTAATTATTCCAGTTGGAAATGAATAAGACTGCCAAAAGATAACAGAAACTATTTCTTTATTATTTAAATAATGATTGCCCATCACTGGTCAGACAAGTGGATTGGGATTCAGGTAACCACATGTCAGTATCTACAATTTTGACATCTGTATCTAATCTAGTCCTCACAGGCTCCCTTTATAGACAATGGAGAGAAAAAAGCATTTTTTGGATGCAATGTCATCCTAAATTAAGCTTCTAAATTAGATCAGATGATTTGCACCCTAAAAATGCTAGTTTTAGTTGACTGTAAATGGAAAGAAAAGTGACTAGCTTAGATGTTTGTTTTGTAGATGTCCAAAGGTAGATGAGATGTATCTCATCCCTGTGCCCAGATTAATCATAGATACCCAGAGGATTTGTGCAATGACACTTCCAATGTTAATGTACAGTGGCTGTGTTCTTTGTTGTACAGGACATATAGTGCCATTCAGTGCTTTGCACAGATGAGTGAGTCCTGTTCAGCACAAGCACCAAAAACAGTACAGCCATGTTAGGACTACATTGCAAACGGATTAGATTACCCTGCTTCTCACCTTGGCTAAGTAGTACCAGGGTGTTAGCATGTCCACATTCTTTCTCGAATGGATCGGTTTGGGGAACAGCATTTGATTGTAGACATACAGAGGTGGTGTTTAATATTTATGTTAGAAGATAAATGTAATGGCCTTGACCAGATTAGGTCTTGATATGCAAAGCAGCATATATCATATTACAAATAATAATAATAATAATATCTATTCTTGCTCCAGCAAGCTCAAAAGGAGCTAGTTTACAAATAATAATATATATATACGTGTAAAATATAAATAAATATAATGAAAAGGGAGAAACCTGAATGGAAGTAGCATTATTTAGAAATGACACATGGTAGGGCCTCTTGCATTAAAGAGGGTTGAAAAAAGATGACAGATGTTGAATGCTGAGACATTTTTTAGGTTCTGCAGTTAATTTAGGACATTGCCTTAATGGTGATTTTTCCTGTGGGTTTTTCCCCTTAGGATGATTTCCAGCATGCAGCCTCAGAAACCAACTGGGAGTCAGTCACAAGCTCTGTCTCAGTAAGTAATTTGTTACTATTTTGCTCGTGGATGGATAGATAGGATGGCTTGAATCCAACTCACTAAAATGGCACCTGCACAGACGAACCATGTATTCACCTTTGGCAGAGGATGAAATAACCGTTTATCCAACTCATACTGGGGAGTCAACCAGTGTGTTTTTAAGAAGAAAAGATTCAGGATATGCCATCAGCTGTTGTTACCACATGAGATAGTCATTGGGAAACCCTTGCTTTCAAACTCATCCTGCCAAGATGAAAATACAAGATATAAACTCCTTATAATTTTCATTCGCAGAATGTCTTGACCTAAATCAAAGACTGTACTTAAAACAGGCTGGCAGGAAAATGGATCTAACTTTTCACTGTCAGTACGAAGACTTTTTTAAAGTGTTTGAAATACAGTGTTCTATCTGAAGCCTCCATATTCAGCAGTGAAATGCAACTTTGGGAAAAAAAGAAAAAAAAAAAAAAAAGGAGAACGAGTAATCCAGTGTAAAATTTTATTTTTCTCTTTCTTATGTTTGATTTGTGTCACTGGCCAAAAATCTGTCCCCTCTTTCATTTCCCAGGTTAAATACTGAGGAATGACAATGTAGCGTCAGAATTCATAATACAGGCAGTCCTCTTCTGTGCTGGTCAGCATCATGTCACAGCTCTTGTAAACTCCTCTTAAAACACATTCTACTGATTAGTGTCCAAGCAAGGCAGCAAGTAGAGACAAAATTCTGTATTGCTAAAATTAGAAGAGGAAGCCAATTAGAAGCTAATCTCACCCATGTTTACTCTTGAGTTTGCAAATGACACTTGTCCTTCATGATATGATGCATTGATGGCCTTGAACTAATTGTGCTGAATGTCCTGAGTAGTAATGCTAGCAGGGCTGAGATCTAGTGAATGTGACAAGCAGGAGATGCTAAAACACTGTTTTACTGAAAGACATAAACCCCATTTTTCATTCTAATATAGGGTTGGAAAAAAAATCTATGTGATAGAATATTTTGTTTAAAAATATGGTAAACTGACGTTTGAAAATGTAAGCCTAGGGCTCCCTCATCAGGTAACGATGAAAATGAGATCAAGTACATGGTAAATGCCATGTTAGTTATCTTTAACATTATAAGATGCACAATACACCAAACAATAATCCAGTATTCTTTTCATATTGAAAAAAACCTGTATTTATCTTTCACATCTATTTGTTTCTGAAAAGTTGTTAGTATGTTACAGGTAGGGAAGTTCAGTACAAATATTACAGGTAGCAAGCTGGTGGCCAAGGTCACATGGAAGCCTACAGCTAAACCAGAAGCAAAACTCCAGTTTCACTGTTTTTCCCATGCCATCCCTTCTCTAATAGAACATACCTTCTTCCACTGGGACTGCATTACACCCACTAGCCCTTTCTTATCCTCAGGGAAAATAAAGTAGAGACATTGAGTAATTTTTCCCAAAGGCACCATGGAAAACGTCTAACATCTGAATTTTTCATGGATTCTGCTGTAGGCCTGAGGGGCAGAAGTACAAACTCAGACCTTCTAGTTGCTGGCAAGGTGTCATACTGTTCTACTGATACTCCCTGAGGATATTCTGATAGCATGGCAGAGCTAAGTTTTTCCCCTCAAACCCACAGGCAACCCAAAGACTCATTTTAGGATCTAGGTACATTACAATTCTCAGAATGAAAATTTGAGACCGAGCAAATTCTTTCTTCCTTGTCTGAAGTCATATCACAGAGTCATATTTTGGTGGTTTTTTGTCTCAGAAAGCAAAACCCAATATTTCTGCCCTTAACCCAGCATCGCAAATCCACAAAAAAGAAGGAAAAAAAATCACTCCTTATTAAGTTAGTTTCCATTATTTGTGAAGTAATGCTATGACCATCAAACAACTGTGGTGCACATTGAACTGCCTGTCAGCTTCACATACAGATAGAAAATAGGAAAGAATGTAGGAACAGAAATAAAGTATACGAGCACTGACAAAAAAAGACACCTTTGTGTCCCATGAAATTAAAAAGCATTCAGTGCTTTTCAGAAATGTAGAAGAGATACATAATGTGTAAAATCTTTGCTCTTCATTGATTCTTGCATTTCACTCTTCCTCTTGACCTCTCTTTGGATATGATCTCAGAAACCAGATTATGACTAGCACAAGCTCTTCTAAAACTAGTGCCTCGTTCTTGGCAGGACAAAAGAGAGGCAGTTGGGTTGGCAGCTTTGAAGTTGCTTTTGGGCCTGTCACATGATGTCACTGCCAATAGGTTATCTGAGCTGTTGAAATAATTCCTTTTGACTTGGCTGTCACTGAGAAAAAGTTAAGCTTTCTCCTCTGTGTGAACGAGGTTGCTTAAATCTTTTGAGTAGGAGCTTTTATATGAAAATAAAATGGGGAATCCCTGCTGCCTGTATGAGTTTGAAATGCCCTGCAAATTCACAGCCTGACCTGCATTTCTGTAATGAAATGCACAGTTGAACATGTGAAAAAAACTCTTGCATCGTCTAAACCACACACTTATGGTCTGGTTTTTATGTTGCTGTTTCTTCAGCATCCTTGCATCATCTCCCCCACTTTTGAAAGGCAGTCGGGGACTGACATTTTTCTGTTGGGCTTCAGTCACAGATGAGCCATGAGCTCCACAGAGCTCTCTTCAGTAAGCAAGTAGCATTTGTGTGCTTTTTTCTTTTGTAACCTCAAAGACAGTGTTAGCACACTGCATGATGCCTGCCCACAGCACAATCTCTCCTGCAGCATTGTTTTAGATAATAATGCTGTGTTCACTTTGCTGGCATGAGCTTTTCAACTCCTGGGGCTTCTGTCTCTCTGACGATCTCTATTCCAAGCCACTTAGAAGTCAGGAGGGATGCTTTGAGGTATGCCTTCTCTTTTAGTGAGTCATGAATTTTTGCAGCCATCTGCACTGTGTCTTATTTAGCACTGCATTGTAGAGGCACTGCAGTCACAACTGGGCCCTCTGAAACTTCTTGTGCTTCTTGGTGATAAGCAGTAAAGCGCAGCTATGCTTTCTTGACCACCCTATTGTAATGTTTTCTATTTCTTCTCTTTCTCCTTTTTAATAATTTGGACTGTCTGTACTTTTAGCAAACATATGCAGTAAAATATCAAAGATTGTTACTTTTGTGATATAACTCACCATTAAAGACAAATGTTTTATTTTAGAAGACACATATACTTTGAAACTATTTTTATAAGCATTGAAGGACACAGTCCTGCAAACAAGTGAGTAACTTTACTCAAATGAATTGACCTTTCAATTACTACCCAACTGAGTGAAGTTAATCATAAAGATTAATACTTTAACATATGCATTTACTTGGGAGATGAAGCAAAAACATTATTTTGGGGAGTCATTAATTTTAAATGGTATATTTCTGCTACATTACTTCAGAGCTGGGTTTGTGTGAGAGAAGAGGGTTTCTAGGGTTTTTCCCCCGATGTTTTAACTTATAAGACCAAACTCCCAACAACTCTTGTGATATATTGTGCTTCTTGTTGGACAAAATCAGGTATTTTGATTGTGGTCCTTCAGAAAGTAACAGATCTGCATTTATAGTTTTTCTTGCACATATTTTACACATACTATCCGGCTTTGTGCTTGGACAAGGGAAAAAGTGATACCAGGGTAGTGAGTATTGTGATTCTAAATAACAATTATTAAACATTTTTAAAGTCGTCTCCAGTAAAAATGAAATTGCTACAATCTTTCTGTCAAAGTCATGTTGTGCCACAAGTTCAGTGGAAACCAAATATGCTCAGAGAATGGTACTTTGCCCTTCCTAGTGGGAAGTAATATTTCATGTGGTATTATGATACAGTTGTGAGGATATGACTATGTTGGTAATCCCAATATTCATTGTTACATTGCTGAGATCCAAATATCATGTTTTTTCTCATTTGCTTAGTAACTTGTATGTTTGGTAAAAGGGTGGGAGAATTAGCATTCATTGGTGTTTCATAATACATTTAATTCTTGGGAATAAAGGGCCATCTTTTCAAGTCTTAAACCAAGACAAATTTGTTGTCCAAATTGACCAGGGAAAGAAAGTCTAGTGGACTTGTTGTCTTTGTCTTTCTGTGCTGTGGTTTCTGATATGCCTATTATGGATGTACTGACAGAGCTGGTGGAGATCTGAAGGCACCACCCCAGCACTACAAGGCACCTCTGATCTGTGGTCATGGCCATCACAGTGGTTTCAAAAGACATTTCCGTTACATCTTTGTATATGTGCAAACCATCGTCCCCTTTGAGGAGTGGGTGTGCATGTTGGCAGTCCAGCAGTGGCACTGCTTCCACACATTGCATCTCCTCCAGGATTTACTTGGGAGTTTTGTGGTGTCTCTTCTGCTTGCAAAAGGAAAATATAAGCATAAAAGAGCCTGGCCCAGCTAAGAACTTCAGAAGATGGCCCAAAGTAGCTGTTTCAGTCAATAATGAGACAAGTTCCTCAGTAACTGTTTTCAATTGTTTTAAGTGGTGCTGTAATTTATTCCAAGTACACTGAGATGTATGTCACTCTTAGGGGGTATCCTATCCCTCTCCATCAGTGACTGACCCTACGCTCACAGCAGAAGCACTGGATCAGACCATTGCTGCATTTGACACGGTGGAGGATCTGCTCAAACACTTTAACCCAGACTCGTGGCAAGAAGATCTCGAGAATTTGTACACAGACAGTGGCCACCATTATCGAGGCAGGAGCTACCATGACAGGAAGTCCAAAGGTAGGAAACGACACTATATACATACTTTGGGGCAAGATCAGGATATTCCTTCACTCCTCATAGAATGTCCATTGGTCAGGTATTAGATTCTGGTCCCTGTGTTCCTGTTGGAGTCACAGGGAAGGTACCACCTGTTAAAACCAGGGATAAGTCATTTAATCCCTAATATTTTTCTGAGTAGAATCTTGCCTGAGAAATCAGACTGATAACTGCCATTGTTATGATGAATTCAAAAATAAAAACCTAGGCCCGTGTGTAAAGGACAGATGGTTCTTAGCTTCACCCTCTTAAACATTGTTTGTGTGTAAGGCATGGGGCTCCTAATTACCTGCACTATCATCCTTCTTTAAATACCCTGCTTAGGGATTGTTCTCTGTTGAGTGAGGAATAATCACTTTTATCACATTGTGCTTAGGGAAGCATCTGGTGCAGACACCTGTATGTGCAGCTGTTTTTTTAGGATGTGAACATCTCACTGTTTTTCATTATGTTGGCGGGGAACGTTATTATGGTTTAACATCTTTGTCTGTAAATGAGCAAAGCACACATTTCTGGGTTATGTTTCGTGTTTCCTCCTGGTAGTTCAAATCATCCACCAAATGGTAAAGTAAATGGATGTTAAGCTAGCAGTACAAACCCATAATGATAAAGAAACGCTATTTAGAAGAGACAGTGGTGCTCTCGGGTAACTATGCACTGAAGAGCCTGATGAAATTGCCCTTTATGTGCAGGTACAGATCTAGGAGGTCTGTTAGGGTTCTCAAAGATGACAGTTGCTGTAGTTTTCACAGAAGATCTGGAGTGAAATATTTTATCTGAGGTCTCTTGTTAATATTGTCTTCCATTTCCAAGTTATGTATTCATATGCATTCTTCTTTAGAACTTTAAAATCGTAATGCCCGAATGACAGTTCTGATTCTGTGCAATCCACCATTTATTTACATCTCAAATCCCCTCCGCCCTACATTAAGCATGTGCTGAGCAGGGAGAAAGTATTTTAATTCTGTATTTGTAACTTACTCACCATCAAATGATGAGGCTTTGATCTTAAAAGGGATGTATAGGCTGCATCTCTATTAGGGAAAATAGTGTTGAGGAGCGTTCCCAGGCCCTGAAGTCCAATCACCATGTTGCTAAATTGTCACCCTGGTCTCTGCTTAGTTTTGGCCTAAGCCAAGTGTTATTCTCCCAGGTTATTTCTGAGCATGAACCAGGAGTTGGCAGAGTCAGCTGCCATTCCTAGTAGGTAGTTTGCACGTGGTCACCTTGTCTTGGAGAGTAAGAGATAAATGGTAGGAATGTGGGCTGTCCCATGGTTGTTGGCCTTTGTACAGGAGAATGACTTCAGGCACATACAGTGTATTAGTAGATGCACAGCCAACTTGGTGTAGTTTCCCAGACTTACTGGCCATCTCTGTTTTTCGGCTCAGCACTTCAAAGGAATCTGCCATAAAGGCCTGAGCACCCATAGAGTGAAAACTGAACCCCTTTACTTTGTTCTATACTGGCATGTCAGAAATTTCAGGCAACCACAACAACCCATGTTTTGTGAAAACTGTCACCTAACTGCATCATTTCTGAGATCAGTTTGATCACATTTAGGGGTCTGTGAAACATGATCTGTGCATCCCTTATTCCCAGAATGGATTTGGCACTGATAGACATGTATACTGAAGAAATAAAGGGTCTGTTTTGATTTTAATAGAAGCTGATTAGAAACCTGGATCCTGTACTGGTTCTGCTCTCCAGATTTCATTTGATTCTCAGATCATATTTGGCCTAGTTCCCCGTATATTTAAATGACCGTATAGACATATAAAATATCATTTTCTGCTTTATTGATGTTGATCATGTAGACTAGAGGTATCAATTGGATCTGGTAGTGGTAGGAAAATTCAGATATATAAAGGTTTATCCATTTAATATAAATGTCATTCAGCTTCTTGCATAACAAAGCACTGTAAAAAACATAAAATAGTCATTATTTTAACACTTGATTTATTTTAATAGGAATTTTTGTTGTTGTTTTAGTTATAGGAATAAGAAAAAGGTTTTATAACAGTTTTTCTTTTGTCTTCAAACTAAAGGCCAAATTCCCTGATTGTTAGCAGCCCTCTGGACAGAAGTACCTCACCATAATCAAATCCTTAAAAAATTTCTCTTAAGAATTTTTATTTAGTCATAAACTTCTGACAAGATTAAAGGCTTGTTCTTGGATGATGTCAGGAGTATGGAATAGCTTTAACAAGTCCTTAAATTAGAAATGCTTGGTGGCTTTTAAACACAGACACTGTGGATCTCTGAGGAATGTTTATAGGCATTAGGATAACCTTGCAGCAAAGAGAGCAATAGATTATATCGTCATTTATTTCAGATATCTATCTCTTTCTGCTTTCAGCTTGGGTTTTATTTTTTATCCTTAGCTAGAACAGCCCTGAGGCAGACAAGAACAATTTGATGTAATCTCTGCCTATCTTTCACAGCATTTTCAGAACAAGTCATATAAATGGTGTAAATGAATGACTAATGATTTTGCTCCTATCCAACTCTCTTCCCATACCAAATTGTGCCACAAAATTGAGCTTAAGATGTGGTGTTGCTGAATACCAGTTCTGATAATGGGGTTATGTGATAAATATTGGGGGATTTTAACATTTAAATAGGTTTTCCTATGTTACAATTTGAGTCTAGTACCTCTTGTCCTTTCAAAGAAGACTGTCTCCATCTTTACTCCCTCCCATCATGTATTTATACACATCGATATACACATATACAGGTCAATCCCTCCCTGGATACCTCCTGCAAGAAACCTAAAGAAGAAGAGTGTGTTGATTAAATCTATATGTATGATAACTCCATTCCATCTACAAAATCTGATCTCACACCTCTACAACACTGATGCAACTCTATTAAGTTAAATGCATTCCTTTTCATTTATGCTGTTGAAGTGAGATACTGGTATCAGGTGTGTCTCACTAATAACCACATGAAGTTTGAAATCTAATTCTGCGTATGTTCCGTGGGATTTGCTGTTAATCACTCCAGTAAAAGGTAACTATAGAATCACAGTGAAACCCAGACTGGCAGAGAAGGACAAAAAAGAAAGGGGAAGACACACATTCACATTTTCAAAATCCTTAAATGAGAGGCCTTGTATAAGCTATAAACTACAGTGTACACCTCCTCTATGAAAATATGACAAGGTGTTTCAAATAACCTTTGCCAGCAGTTGTAAATATATTCAAAAGGATTCGCTAGCCATTGCAACGTTTTAGAAACTCTGAAAGTATGAATATTCAACCTTAAACTTATCCCAGACTCTTAGGGAAAAAGCAGGTCATACCGAATAAAGTATATCCTTTAAAATAATTACTTTTGCATTGCAGTAATATGTTGTAACTGACCTTAGTGTCATAGTAATTTGTCTATTACAAATATAAAGCATCTCTAAAAGGATATCACTGACTACTGGGTTATTTAATACTGCTCTTAGCAAGAACACAAGTAGAAATAAAAAAGAAAACAGCCATATTCTACAATTATGTTGAATTTCCAGACAAATAGGTTTCTATTCTTTTAGGGAGTCATAAAGAGCATCCAGACGTGTTTGAAGGAAACCTCTTCATCCTACAGTTTAAATATTTGAAAGCATCAATGTATCTGCTTGATCATAGTAGAAGAGCTCCTCAGAGATACTGTTGTAAACAGTTCCAACCATCAATTAGACATTATTTAACTTTTTCCACATGCTTGTTTGCATTCATCTTTTGTTGTTCACTTTGAAGTTTTACATCCCATTGTAAAAGGCTTTATAGTTTAAAAAAGACCTCTGCCTGTGAAATGTCTTGTGTAAAAATGAGGAAAGAAAGGAGAAAGAGAAAGTTCACTGTTTCTCATCATAGAAGTAGATCCAGATGTCTAGGGGATGGTACCTAGAGAAAGGGGTCATCTTTAAAAAGGAATGGTGTTGGGGTTTTTTTCACAAATAAATCTAGGAAGCAGGAACACATTTACATACATTTGGGTAATTAACAAGACTACATACGCCTCTGAGCTCATTTTCTTTTTTGGAAATAATATGCAAGAAACCTTTGGCTATCAGAAGAAATTAATCAGGTGGGACATTTTTGCAGCAACACCTGTCTGCAATGACAGCTTTACAAGTTAAATAAATAAACACTTGCTGCCATAGCCACACTGCTCTCTAGAAGGGGAGTAGCGAGATGAGACCACAAGTCTTCATGGAATGTTTCTGCTGTCCATTGCCAAACAGGTTCCCAAGATCAGGCAAGTTTCTCTCTGTCCTTAATAATAGTTTTTAGTTGCCACCACTTACAGTGGTCTAGCAAGAAGGTAAAATTTTAACTCAGGAATGTAATTTATCAGGGGTTTGCAAACAGTGGCCAGTAAAATACTGCAAACATCCATGTACTCTTCCTTGAAAGGTTCTGGGATGGCTGCCAGCAAGTTTCAGTGCACCAGACAGGGAGTGCAGGCATCACAACTGCTGAATGCCCTCTCCTTCACAGCAAATGTGAATATTCCAAGTAGATGGAATACCTTGTCAAATAGCTGCTAATTTAAAGTATTCCCTGTGCTTAAAAAAAGTTATATTTCTTCTACCCTTCTTCAGTTGGAAACCAAGTTGTCTGTTGCATGCAAACTACACACATTCATTCATTTCACAATCTAATTCAGATCTACATCCATACTCTTCTCACTCTGTGGCAAACTAGGTTTTTCTTCATGCTTTACATGACATTTTTGTTGGTCACTGCAGTGAAATCTTTTTTTATTAAACCATTTTTTAAAATTCTAGTGAAACTTGCAGCATATTATTTATCACTGGAATAAGCTGTTCAGTTCCATTGATTCCAGTGAAGGTATGTGCATTTACGCCACTGATAGTTTGGCTTGCTTTTGCTACTTGACCCATACCCCAGCTGGTTTGCCAGTCTATAACAGGCCTATATATTGTGAACCTTGTTTCATGTGAACAATTATAATCCCACTGAAATTCTGATCTCTCATTCCTCTAAAATAATAGTTGCTGTATTGAGGAGGTTTGTCTTAGCATTGTGATTCTGTAGTAAATCCATATTGCAACATCTTCTCCTCAGCTCCCACGAGAAAGACTTGGACAGCTCCCAGAGTTTTCAGGTATATTTAACAAAGTGCTTATTGTGGTATCATTAAGCATGTGCAGTGAAACAGTGAAAACCATCAACCATATGGTTGAGGTTTTCACTGAGGACTAAAAGCCACAGGGTTTGGTCAATATTTGGTATGGAGAAGAGTAATTTCATCAGTGTCAGTGCATTTAGGTGGTTTCATCAGTGGAAGATGTGACTGTTTAGCATATGTATGGGACTGCATTTTCCAACTCAGTTCAGCCACACCATAGCTTCAGTCAGCTACAGCACTGCTCTGAATGTCTTTGACTGCTTCTACAGTACCTCTACTCTTCCTGACACAGCCCTGGCATACACCTTTATGCTAGCAGAGCATGAATGCTGGGGGGAAGGGGTTCAATATATTCATAGGTCTGAGAAATTCCATGCTCTACAGGAGGATTTTTTTTAAGCCTAGTGAGAATTAAAACAGCAGCACAACAACCTTTGTTATAAACTGTAAGCCACACATGAAAAGGGATGAGAGTCAAACTAGAACTGAGCTCTGGATCCCCACTTGACACACAGTACTTCAATCACACTGCAGTTCCATCCCTTGCTGATGCACAAAACATGAACAGGGGCAAGCTAACAAGTTCATGAGTACATGTCTTCAGCCGCCAAAAAGAGCACAAGATTTAGAAATTTTAGCAGAATTGGCACTGGTTTGCATACCTTTGGCAGGAGACCCAAGGACATGTAGAATTCTGCTTGACAACCAGGGGAGGATGTTCAGTAGCTGGGAAGTCTCTGCACCCATTCCCTGAATAATGTGGGCAAGTCCCTTCAGTAAGAGTTAGGTATTTTAATATCCTTGAGGACCTAGGCCTTATAGTTTGTCTACATACAGATGCTTCTTAACGTGGCCTGTCATCAACATAGTTTGATGCTGAATGTCATGCTGAAATCTGGTTCCACACATCCATATTGCCTTCATAACAGATTGCCTTCATAACAGACCAAAATCATCCTTTTAAGCCTTATCTGTCCATATGGATAGTGATGTCAATACCCTTTCAGGAAGTACAGCAGACATATAGGCATCGTGGCAGTTTAGTATCAATCGTAGATCAATAGAATATATTGGTTACAAATGCACTCTGTGGATCATCTCTTCCAAACCTCTGCTCAGTGCAGGACCAACCTCAAAGTTAAATCAGGTTACTTTGGGCCTTCTCTAGTTATGTTTTCAATATTTCCAACTAGAGCAATTCCACAAGCTTTTGGATAAGTTGTCCCAGTGTTTGACCACCCTCATGGTGATTAGTTTTTCTTTAGAGCTCACTGAAATGTCCCTTGCTGCAACTTGTGATTTTTGCACCTTGTGTTTTTGCTGTGCACATCCAAGAAGAGAATGGCTCCATCCTTCCTGTAGCCCCATTTTGATAGCTGGAGATGGTTATTAGAACCCCCTTTAGTCTTCTTTCCAGACTAAACAAATCTGGTTCCCTCAGCCTCACTGTGACTGTTTTGAACAAGAACCTTAACCACCATGGTCACCCTTCACTGAACTCCTAGTTTGTTCATCCTTCTGCTGAAGGGAGCTAAAAACTGGACACAGTACTCCAGATGGAGGTTCATGAGAGCTGAATGAAGGGGACTATTCATCTCCCTCAACCTGCTGCCACATTCTTCCTAATGCAGCTCAGTGTGCAGCCTCTGTCACTGCAAGGCAAACAGCTGACTCATGTTCAACCTGCTGTCTACCAGGATGCCAAGGCTTTTTCTGGAAAGCTTCTGCTTAGCCAGTGTGTCCCCAGTCTGGACTGATGCATGGGTTTATTTCATGTCAGGCACAGGAATTTCCATTTGTCATCACTGAGCCTCATGAGGTTCTTGTCAGCATATTTCTCCAGCCTGCTGAGGTCCTTCTGAAAGACAGTCCTGCAGCACGTGGACAAATTTCCCTAATGTGATGTCACTGGAAAACGTGCTGAGGGTTCACATCATTCCATTCTTCAGATCATTAGTGAAGATCTTTAGCAGTATTGACCCCAACATTACCCCCTGGGGAACACTGCTAGTAACCAGTCACCGGTTGTACTTGGAATTGCTGACTATTTTGCTCAAGACTCTTGGACTTTCCGGTTATCTACTGAATTTGTAGTCCGCCTATCCCATTATATCTCGACAGTTTGCTGCAAGGATGCTATGGATCACTATCAAAAATCAGCAGATGCCTCTGCTGCTTTAACCTCATCCAGCAAGATGGTTGTCTCATCATAGCAGAGTCTCAGGTTGGTTCATCAGAATTTGCCCTTGGTAAATCTATTCTGTCTGTTCCCAGTCACCCTCATCTTTCATGTGCCTGGACATTGCTTCCAGGAGGATTTACCCCTTAATTTTACTGTGGGCTGAGGTTAAGCTGACTGCTCTGCACCTGCCTCAATCCCTCTTGCCTTGCCTGTAGATGGCCTTGATATGTGTTTTAGGAATACCTTGGCAATGTGGCTACCATCTCTTACATCTCAGCTCTGGTCTGTGGCTAATGTATGAAAAACAGGTAAATGTTCAGATATGGTAATTTTAGGGACATGTATGAATTTGAAACAGATAAAGTGTTAAAAGAATCCCTAACAGACCTCCTGACTTGTTACAATTAATCATTGACCAGCAGCACATGTTTTTCTCTCCAATCTTTAAGGCTGTCCGTTCTGAATAAGACATGGTATTAGCTGCAGCCACTGATTTCAGTGCTTGCCTCTGATTTAAGATCAATGTTTCAAGGTAAGCACATGCCATAGTGCTATGTGAAATGAGGATGGATTTAAGCACAGGATTTAAGGGGAAGGAGGGGACACTGTACCCCAAGTATCCAGATTACTGCTCCACTACATCTTTTTATGTATGCCTTGCCTTTAAATTGAATCTGTTGCAGACATTCTGTAATAATACTTTGAAGTTATTTGCATCCAGTCTACAGAACCTTTTAGTTCTAGTTTTAAATTAAGGACTCCAGTGGTTTCAGTCCTTGATAAGTAAAGCAGCAGGATTTCACACCAGTCACGCCAAGGCTTGGTTACATTTTAGTCACAGCAGTGAAGTGATGCATGAAACTGACTGTACTGTAAAATATCATTGTTATATGGATGAGGAAATGGACTGGCTCCAGACAGTAAAACAATCCCAAGACAGGGAAAAATGCATATCGAAGCTTTCAGCAGAGAGAGTTGTTCAGAGCAAAATGTGTTCTTTTGTTAGGGGGCTGCAAACCATGGTTTAAAGCAAATTCTTGCATGTCAGTATGCACTGTTCACAGAGTACAGTATGCGCTGTTCACAGAAGACATTGCGCTGTCCAACTTATCCCACCAAGCACTGCATTTCTGTAGAGCAGAGTCAAAAAGAGCGTAGGTGTTTACTGCCACATGAATTTTTATGGACGATCACTTGTGTATCTCTTAAACCCTTTAGTTAGTCTTTCCTTCTCTGCTTTAAGTTATTTATTTTCATTATTTCAGCATCACTAAAATAAGACCTTTCTGCTATTGTATTTGTCCATTTCAACCTGGACTCTGATACCTGAGATACGGCAAAGTGCAGAGAATTCACATCTTAACTTAGAACTCTGAGATTTGGGGTCCTGAAAACTGCTAATAACTCAGCATCAGAATGCCTTAAGTATGATACCACGGAGAATTAATGCAATTTTCCATTGGAAAGTTTTCCATAAGTTTTTTCAAATATACTTCATCATAGAAAGATACACTAAATAAAATGTGTTTTGCTACTGGTTGTTTTCAGAATTCCTGAAGAATGCATCCAGAGAAGGTTTTGAGCCCTCACTGAAAACAGCTGATTCCTTCATACTGCATAGAGAAAAAAATTGTCTTAATTATCTGGCTATTCCCCCCTATGCTTCAAACAAGTCAACAGCTCTCCACAGTACTGACTCAGCTACAGCCTAAGAGATTCTGCAAAGACTTCTGAAAGTCATCAAAACTAGGCTTTTGAAGGCTAGTGAGCAAAGCCTTCCCTCCAGTGAAAGCACTTTGCTAGGTCACCCCTTGCCATTTAAATTGAGCAGCTTAAGTACTGAAGCTAATATGTGTAACACTGTGATGGATATAATATGCTCTCTGCAGGAAAGCCCCCCCCCCCCCCCCTCCCAGTCCTTTAAATGCTGGTGCTTTCCCTCTCTGCCAGTCTCGTTACAAAAACTCATTTCTGTGTTGATAACGCAGCAGTGATAATAGGTATCAGCTCAATGCAGGGAAGAGGACTGTTGAGCCTGAGGGGAAATGTAATCTGTGATAGAGCAAATTTTGTTCAGTCCCTTGGACACCTTCTCTGGGACACAGATGTCAGTTCATGAGACCTGAGTCAGGGTCCTCTTTAATGACCAGTTTGTTACTGGAAGCCTTGTTTCCTATGTTACCTCAGCTGAATTACAGCTGAATTACATCTGAATTTAGCCTTTGAGCATTTTATTCTAACTCTGTCTAGAGATGCACCATCAGCAAATGCCATCCTAGTCCACGGCCAGCCTGTCCCAATAGGAGCCTGCTCATATCAGTATCCATTCCCCCTACATTGCTGCAGTGCCAGAGTGTGGATGATCCAGGTTTTCCTCTTAAGAAATCTCATTAATCATGAAAGCAGAATATTTTCAGCCCTCTTCTTCCTTTAGTTAATTTTTCCTTCACATCAATCTGCTGAAGTGAATAGTAGCCAGATACCTCTTTGCTTGCAAAGCTGATGGCAAAGGTCCTGATGAGAACGTTTAGAGGAGTGGGGAACACTTCCCTGTGAGAAGAATTAGCCTGAGAACCTGCATTGAGAAGAGGTGGCTTTGGAGAATGACAGCGGAAAAGAAAATATCATCTGTTAAAACAAAGAAATCAATATTCTTTGGTCTTCTAAGTCCTGTCTGTGAACATCTGGAGTGTATTTTTCTCCCAGTGCATGAGTATACCAGTAGCCCCATTGATTTTGTGCTTATATCAGGAGGATGATCTATACCTCTTTTGGAGAGATGCTAGCTCTCTGGAGAGAACCACTGAGATTTCATGGTGAGATGTATCACAATTGCTATAAAATCACAATTTATCTGCTAAATTCCCATTGACTGAGATAACACCTTGCCAGAAAGTGAAGCTGCTACGATTTTCTATAATAGCAGTCGTGACAGTTATGTACCCTTGCCTCTTGCATATCTGCCTTGTGAATATCTCCAGGCCAGAATGTAAAGGTTCATATTTCCAAATCACCGTTTTTTCCACAGCTTTGTGATGTTGACAAGGACTGAGTCAAAGAAGGTATGAAGTGTCTTTGTTGGAGGTTTTCACATCTTTATAGTAAAGCACAAGCATAGGTCCATTCAGGACCAGAGATGGTGTTGAGCTATTAATAAACATGCCCATGTTCACAAACACTACACCATTATCTCAACTCTCATTTGAGCTGTTCCTATTTTGCTGTTGATATTTCTATTAGCAAATACTGTTTGGGGTGGGAACTCAACACAAGTTCACATCTCCTCCAGTCCTGAATGAATTACTGAGCTTTTGAACACTTAGTTGGTGGAAGAAGGAAGCATAAAGGAAAGAAGGGAAAGAAGAAAGCATAAAAGGAGGGGAAAAAAATCAGGAAACTTCTATAGAAATAAAACTCATTAAATTTGCTACTTTTATCTGTGTTACAATTGAGGGAAATGTATTTATGGAAGGGTTTTTTTGTTTTGTTTTAGCTTTACAAGCTAAAGCTAGAAACAGCACTTAAACTCACAGTTGGTAGTCTGTAAGTTATTTTTATGGTTGGCTTTACTACTTGTTTACATGACACATCTCACAGAGATACCAGGCATTTAAACATCAACCAACTACTGGTATTCAGTGAAGCTCATTAGTTTTAATTGTAATTATTGCTATGCCTATTATAGTAGCATTTACCAGCTGAAATTAATATTGCTTAGATTGATTTCTCCATCTAAAAGAGTTATCTAGACTCTATCCATAAACAACACAGACAGGCAACTTGAGAAAGCAAGTCATGCCACCTGTCCTAAATGCCCTTGTGGGGAAGGGATGAATCAGTCTCCAAAGATGTTTCTCTACTGACCACAGGAAGAGCCTTGATTAAAGTGTTTGCCTTTTGTATGTCTGCAGTTAGGCAAAAGGAGTTAAACCTGTAATAACAAAATGACCTCATCATCTAAGTAAGCCAGGTATAAGCAGAGGAGGGAAGAGAGTAGCAGTGGTGGACTCTATTACCCAAGGATCTAACAGATCAGTAACAAAGCAAATAAAATAACCAGTCTTCAGCTTTCAGGCCAGTATTTTACTGTAAGCCTTCCCTTTACCTTTATAGTCAGTGTGAACTCTGCTATGGGAGTCAGTGGAACCAGGATTAGATCCTAGACGGCCATCTGTAATGATTTAAAACTGGTGGGTTTAAGTTTATCTGTTCAGAAATCACTGCTATACTTCATATATTTTCCAACCAGTGTCACATCACTTTGTGTTATTGACTACCTGGAGAGCAGTATAAACCAGAGGAATCTCCCACTCAAACCTTACTAATGGAAGTTCTTATGCATTGCAGTTGACCTGGACAGGTTGAATGATGATGTCAAACGTTACAGTTGCACTCCGAGAAACTACTCTGTCAATTTAAGGGAGGAACTGAAGCTGACAAATGTAGTTTTCTTCCCCCGCTGCCTCCTTGTCCAGCGCTGTGGAGGAAACTGTGGCTGCGGGACTTCGAACTGGAAATCCTGCACGTGCATGTCAGGGAAAACAGTGAAAAAATATCATGAGGTATTTTCATTCCTTTTCTTTGGTACTTTTGGATATTTATTGCTTACATGGATTCTGAAGGCTTTTCTCAGAGCCGTGTACGCTGCTTATATTGATTATCATGTTATACTGATCATGCTGTATCATGCTATATTATAATTATCATTACGCTATATCACGTTACACTGTCATTATCATGTTTTATTATCATGCTTATATTGATTATCATGTTGGATCTGCAGTGCAAAAATCAATGGGCAAAAATCACTGACCGTAATGAAGTGTCATAGGCAAAGATGCTATCGATAATTTGAGAGAGACCAGAGAGTTTAAGTGAATGCCCCCTGAGTTCACCACTCTTCCTGAGGTGAAGGATCTGCTTAGGCTTCCAGACAGGTTCAGGTAGACTTAGAGTGGAGCCTAGACTTAGGTAATGGCATTGGTCTTGTTGTCCATGCTAAGATACCAGCTTGGTACCTCATGGAGGAGTGTTCATACCTTCCACTGCAGAAAGCCATAGAGACACACACACCCACACAGTCAACCTGCAGAAAGGCCTGATTTTAAATAAGTTTAATTTTAATGTCTTTAATGGCACAACATTGCCCAGAGATTTGCATTTGGAAGTGGTGAATGAGGAGAGTGGTTATATATGTATTAGAAAGGGGTGTTAACAGGTATTTATGGCTAAGTTAATTTAGAAGAAGTTGGAGAGACCATTTACTACCTCTCTCTGTGGATGCTACCACAGCATCCTAGTGAACTTTGTTGCAAGAATGAGGCTTATGTTGGATTGATTTTTCCCAGAAAAGGACTGATACAACATGAATGTATATACCACTGGAAATATTCTTTTTAGTAACACAGAGATATGTGTTCCTTGAGACATTTGACTGCACTTCCTTTTGGTTTGTGCTATATCTTTTAAACTTATGACCATGCTTGAAAATAACAATTAAGTCACTTGTAAACTCTCTTCCCTTCCAGATTTATTAGTAGCTGAATCTTTCAGCCTTATCTTTTTCCCCACTCAGCAATTTTTGTAGGAAGGCAAAATTTTTGCATAAAAACAAAGTCCGTTATATTTATTTTTAATCCATTCAAAGCACATTTAGAGAGAAAAACAAGGAAAAAGCATTCTATATTCTTGCCTCTAAGTCAGTATTTTCAAAACCAGACATGAGCAATGTTCACTAAAGTGAACATATCTAGAAAGGTTACTTGGTATTATCCTTTCAATTGTCTGAAAGTAGGTAGCTGCATGCTGACTTAATTTCTGACACACATCTCTTATAAGAGCCTGATTTACCACCTGGCTTAAGTCTCAAGTGAAAATAAACTTTATGGACTTTAAATCTGGATGTGATGTGGGCTCATACCATAAAGGCATTAACTTGGGAGACCTTAGGGCTGCAATAGCAGAAGGGTGTTGAAGGTCAGACCTTTGCGGTGCTGTGAGCAGTGTGGTTACTCTTTTCCAAGGTAAGAGATTTTTTCTCACAATTAACTGCAGCATACAGCATACTCCACATCAGCTAGGACTAGAGAATAGTTAATATTTTATCTAATTTTAAACAAGATGCAGGGGATGACCCTGGTAATTACAGAGCGGAAAGCCTTATCTCAGTGGTAGAAAAGTTAATTGGAAAAAAAATTCAATAGGTATAAAACACCTAGATGACTATGAACTGATAAAATGAACTCAGAATGCCTTATGTATGAATAAATATTTATACAGCACCACAACATTGTACAAGAATGCTAAAAGACCTGACACCTCCTTCAGGGAGCAAACAGTTGACCAGACAAGATCAGACATGGATTAGAAGCTGGTTAAGAGAGAAAGAGCAAAGAGGTAGAAGAGTTGAGCAACTACATATGAAGTGGATATTTGTGGGTGCCCCCAGCACACGGATTAAGTGGTATTTTCTGTATGATCAATCTGGAGGGAGGTGAAAAGAAAAGTGGAAAAAATGACAGCTAGCACAGGAGATAACATACTTTAACAGCAGAGAAGGCTGTGAGGGATTTCAGAAGGCCTGTGTAACTACTTATAAATGCAGTTTAGAAAAGCAGCAAGCATTAGGATGAGTAGTCTCAACTATTTATTCATATAACTCTAAGTGTGTGAGGGGAGGAGGGAGAAACGAGAGGTGGGAAATGGACTAAAGGTCAAGTAAGGAATCACTGTGAAGAGCTTATGGAAAACAGTTATTTAGTGCAGTGGTGATAGGAGAAAAACAAGTGACAGCCTTCTGCAGAAATCAAGGTGAACAAGTAATAACACAGCAAATATTATGACCTGGATGAATTGGTGGGGTACTTATACTGGGTTTTGACCACTGGTACTTAGAAGGATACAGGCAGGAGTAGAAAAGATGTATAGAAACAGAAACATACATCAGGAGAGATACAGGACACATCAAAAAAATTTGTAAGTAAAGTTTTGGATACTTCCATTTAGAAAAAACTGGGAATAAGAGAGAATACCGTGAAATACAGAAAATAGTGAATAGTACCTAAAGGAAAATTAGGTCTTCCTAAATAATCTTTTCTTTAAGAAAAAAACAAGAAAGATATTGAAAGGGAACTATTCTATAATTATAAAAAGGAATTTGGTTTTTTGCACAGTAAATCTATATGGAATTTCAACCCTTAAATATGAGTGGTGCATAATTCAGAAGGATTCTGTGAGAACTAGAAGTAAAATATAAACTGGGTCACATCTGTATCAGAACTTAAACCAACTATTGACAGTAGCTAGAAGAAAAATGCTGATTATAAAACATATTATCAAGCACTTTTTTTTTATCAGATGTTTGGGAGCATCTCATGCTGGGACACCAGAATATCACACTAACCAGGTATTGGTCAGAACCAGGATGTCACAATTTATGACTGCCCCAAATTAATCACTAAATGCAGGAAATTCAATATTCACACTAATATATCACTGCTAATTTATTTCACTATTCCTTTGTTCTCTGAAAACCATATGAATTCAAGACACTGTTTCAGATTTAACATTAAATGGCTTTTTGTAAGTTTAAATTTAAACTTAATCCCTTCGGGATGAATTAACAGCTCACTGAGCAGAAATTTAGCCAAGTGGCTCCCATTAACATGAGTGGAAGTCATGCAGATAAATTCACATATGACATACTAAAGATATGTCCCTTAATGTTAGTGCAAAATATTTTCCACTTTATTATTATTATTAGCCATGCACAGCTAATCAGTTTTATTTGGTATTCTCCTTAGACATTTAACTCTAATTTAAATGCCTGGCAGTACAGGCACTGAGGAGGGGCCTCTCAACATGCCAGTTTTGGAACCATGGAGCTGGTTTAGTCTTTTTGAAGCCAAATTGAAACCCACTACCCTTAACCAAAAAGCATTTAGTAGCGTAACAAAGGACAGAGCTTCACACTTTATGAAATCCCCAGCACTGTTAATTTGGTTAAAAATCTCTGCTTTCTGCTGCAGGAGAACGTAGACCAGATTCAAACACAAGTCTCAATTACTTTGATTTACTTTCAAAAGGCACCCAAAGGAAGTATAAGGTAGTGGAGCAAAGAAGGTGTTTGTAGCAGTTGAAACTGAACCCTGCAGACCCCAGACAGCTTGCCAGGCTGATTTTGCTAACTGCTATCCTGAAGCTTCATCTACTGAGCTCCTGGACCCACCAGAGCTATTTATCCTGCTTGTCCTCAGCAGTAAAAATGCGACTGGAAATTACTTAAAAGTTGTCTGGTATTTCTGAGTTACCCAGTATTTCTGGGTGAGAAAGACAGGCAGGCAGATTTTCCAGAAGCAATAGGCTCCTTTTTGTCTTTGTAGCCAGTGCCTTGTAGTGCTGGAGTAACAGCATGCCCGCAGCTGTGGGGACACTAATGTCCAGAGTGTTTGCTGAGAGAGAGGCTTCTAGTCCAGAGAGTTTTCAAGGTTATCTTCTCCTTATGCTCTTAATGTTTTTTAGTTTCCCCTTAGTTCCTATTCAAAGCCTCACACTGTACTCATCACCAAGCGCTCCCTCCTAGTATTGCAGGACTAATAGCTATCACGTGTAGCCTTTAATTTCCCCAAGCTGTGAATGCTGCTCCAGTTCCCTGAACAGACTGTACAGCTCTTTCCTATCATGTTCAATGGTAAGAAGTAATGCAACAGCAAGGAAAATGAGAAAATGAATATGCCATGGTAAGGGGTATCTTTTTCTTTATTGCCCTGGGAAATGCTAATAATGAGATCTCTGGTCTTTTTCATAACCTGGAAGTTTGCCATAACTTTTCCAAAATACTCTGGAGTTTTCAGAAGTAAATGGGTTCATAAATTGAGTAAACAGATGGTTTTATGGGTGGGGTTTTTTTGCAGGAGTCTTGTGATATTCTGTGGTTTTCCACAGCTTCTGGGTTTGCTTGAGACCAGAGCTCATGGACAAATATTCATGACTTACCACATAGTGTCACAAACTCTGCAAACCAAACAGGCCAAGTGCTGGCAGTGTCTCTAAACACCTCTCAGGGACAGTACCATAAGCAATACTGAGTTATGTCACAGGGCTCTGTGCGAGGAAAAGACAAAGCAATACATGGAAATAGATGCAGCACACCTTAATCAAATGCTCACGTCTACTGCTGTATAACTTGCTAAAGGGGAGTTGAAATGAAGGAATGTTTTCCGTTGCAGTGCATTTCTTTGGAAATGCCTGGAGCTGCTCTTTAAAGAGTGGGGGTGGCTCTAAACCTGTAGATCATCCAGCCCGGAGGAGGTGTGGAGGAACTCAGGCCAGGATGCAATTCAGCTTGGGCTGCAGCTGTGCTATCCGCCCAGCATGCACATACCTCAGAGAAACAAGAAATTGGTTTCCCCATCTCATTGCTGTAACTGATGAGATGTGAAATGAGTTTCCGTGAGGAATAAATGCTCTTAAGGTAGCAACCAGAATTTGTCGGAGTGTATAAACCTCCACAAACACAGTGCTGAGCAACACAGCTAAAAGACATATAAGGAAAAAAGTAAATTGGTGAAAGCTGTTTGCACCTTTTACCTACTTACTTGCCTCTCCTGTAATAACTGATGCATTTTTGAGTGTCCACATGGTGCTTCTTTCCCCCACCATCTCCCCTTTTTGAAGCGTTATACCTCCATTCAAGTTTCCTATTGTCTGGTGCCTTCACAGGACATACATGCAATTAATTCTCAATGCCAAGGTTTAGGTTAGTGTTAGGGTGTCTACTTCATAACCTCTTGCTACTCTGAGAGAGGTAGAAGGCACCTCAAAGTACCTACACAATACTAAGTCTTTGCACAAGTCACTGGGGCATAGAAAGAAGCTTTAACTGGACCCAACATTGTCAAGGG
Organism: Strix aluco; assembly: GCF_031877795.1. NCBI lineage: Eukaryota > Metazoa > Chordata > Aves > Strigiformes > Strigidae > Strix > Strix aluco. The sequence continues at coordinate 122,070,127 of NC_133932.1, forward strand.
AAAACAAGACAGTAGGGAATATTACTGGGGAGAAAAGAACAGGGGGTCAGGAGAGAAAATAAAAGTGTGATATGGGACTTCATTAAGGTAGAGGAGTTGTTGCATTGGAGTTAAGAAATGTAGCTAATAAAATTTGGTGTTGTGGGGACTTTTATCCTTTCTTTTTTTCAGAAAAATGAGGAGCAAACCTTAAGGAGGCACTTGAGAGAGCAGACAATTCTCACACAGCCTTCACACAGGAAAACATAAGATAATTGGACAGAAATTATACAAATGATGCTGATACAACAAAGGGAGTAAAAAGAGCTAACATCATCAAACCAGTGTTCACGGAATATGGTGTGATTGTTGTATGTCCTGGAGTTTATAGTACATGTATGAAGGAGATAAAAGGTTGTTATGGTAATAAAGGCACAGAATTAACCTGACAAAAGAGTTAATGCATAGAAATATTATACAAGAAGCAGAAATGGGATTTATTTGGAATGCAAATACAAGGAAACAATGAGTCAGAAATGACTGCTAGGTCACAGAATGAGCAGAGACAGCACAAAGGTACAGTAAGAGAAAAAATGTTTATTTTTTACTCGATGAAAATGAAAGTTCTTGGGATGACATCTGAAAGTTAAGCAAGTGAGACATCCTGTGATACATGTCTGGGCAGAAAGGCAGTTTGGGAAGGGGGAGCACCTCTATCTGGTAGTAAAAAAGCAGTAGCTGGAGCCATAATGCATGAAAAAATCACCAAAAGTGAGGGTCTTGTTGATGTCGTGTATGTCAAAAACATCATAGCTTTAGTGACTGTTTCAGATGCCTGAGTTTTAAGCCAATTAAATTTTTTTCCCATGTTTGCTGTGTTAAAACCAGGTGTTTCTTATTTATACAAATAAAAAAATAAAGTCAATAATCCCATCTGCATTTAATAATCCCTTAGTTTGAATGCTATCACTGGTCAGCAAACGGACTCTTTTTTTCTTGTTCCTGATAGCCTATTATTATCTCTGGTAAGAAAGAATACAGCTTTGGATCTGTGTTGTTATTTTAGGCTATGTTCCTACTAGAATAAAGGTCCTTATGCTAAATTATGAACCACATTCCCATAATGCTTGATTTCTTATGCTCAGAGCACAGCTAAAATGTGTGTGACCTTTGGATTAGATAACTTTCAAAAATTGCGGAGTAAGATTTTTCGTCTGTATCAGAACTTGGATCTGTGTTGAATGTTTTGCACTTTTGATGCTTCCTCTTTCATGAATCTCAGACAAATATAATTTGGTTTGCGTGATAGAATGATGGTATTTTTAGATGAGCAGAAGGAGATTAGATAATGCTGCATAGCAGGATTTTAAAATAAGTTCTGCAAAGTACAAATTTCACTATCTAAAATAGCATCCAGAGTTACCCTCCATCTTCTGTCACTGGAATATGAAGCTAACCAGATATTTGGTAAGCCATAGTCATGTTATTGATTATCTGTGGTCTTCTTAAGCTAATCATAACAAAACAAAACTAACAAAAAAAAAAAAAAAAAAAAGAGACCTGATTTGATTTTTGAGTGAAGCTTCAGATTTCTATTGGTGTTAAACTACTGGTCAAGAATTTTACAAAGAATGTTACTATTGTTCCTAATAAATAAAGTGAATGATAATAAGTAAAAAATGACTATCAGCAACTGGATAGCCCTTTTTTTAATTATTTTTAGGAAGTGTTGACTGGGTTTCCTGTTACTCTTTGCTTTTTATTAAAATCAGCCATCATGGACTGTCATGGCTAAATGTGGCCTGACTTCAAAGGTAAATTATACATGGCTAGGACCATCAGCGAATGCTGGAGGGACTGGTTCACCTCATCTGGCTCTACCCATCTAAAGCTGCAAGTCCAGCCTTTGGGCTCCTTTCCTAGTTATCAGAGCTCGCCCCACCAGAGGTGGGTGTTTCAGGTGAATTGTTCTCTGGAGTCACCTCTTTGTTGCTGCTTCTACTGGAGAAATGTGGGGTATGGGTCAGGGTGAACAGGTTATCTCCAGCTGGGTCCTTTCCCTAGCAGTCATCACCACTCTGCTCTCCTCATTCCCTGGTCATGAAGTGCTCTTACAGATCTGCTGAGATTAGAGGGGCTGCCACGCTGTCAGCCCTGACCTCCTGTGCTCCACAGGCCACTGAAGAGCACCCTATTGCCCCCAAAGCAAGACCCAGACTAGTACTGTATACCTTCTGGAAAGGCAGCTGTTTTCTGATGTCCTTAAACAGGCTGGAAACCCCACAGTTCCTTGGAGGGCTCTCTAGGTCGTGAGTTGGCCTGACTAGAACAAGTCTACCCTAATTCCAGCTTGAGCTTTTCTGACTTCAGCTTCCAGATACTGTTTTTTGTGATGGCTTTGCTCTCTCATTTAAAGAGTCCTTCAGAAGCTGGCATCCAAAGTCAGTGCATGATCAATGAGCAAGATTCCTGGCAGGGAATCACATGTAAACATTTTCTTTATATTTCCTTCACTACCACACCCAAGGCAAATTATGCAGTAGCCACAGTCACCTCACCTTGAAACCTCTTAGATGCTCAGGCATATCTACAAAATAAAATGCCATGCAGCATATTGGTGTGCTCCTATGGAGCTGTCTGCACAAGAAATGCTACAAGGCCGTGATACCCTTTTTTGTATTACCTATAAACACCAAATCCAGCTCAGAAGCTAAGTCCTCTGTCTTGATTTTTTTTTATTGCTTTAATAGTTTTATGACGATAATTAACTCAATATTTGATGCAGGGGATATGGCTCTAGTTATGTACTCATTGTGAGGCAATGATCTGGACAGCTGAGGCACCACATTTTGATTAGTAGTGACAGACATTGCTCCTTTAATTTGAAAGCTGCAAGGTTATTCTATTTTACCCACACAAAACAAACCTTTTGAGCATTCCAGACCTTCCTCACATCCATATTTTCTTAAAGCTACTGATCCCATCAAAAAAGGAGCAATAAAGTGTCCTGAACAAAATTTCTTTGAACTGTTTTCATTAATTCAGTAGTTCCTCACCTTTAAGGACCTGCCCATGTAATGAATAAACAGCAGCTATTTTCAGAATAAAGAGTTTTCTTTCAACTACTGTGATCACTGGAAATGGCCTTACTTCCTGATTCTTTTCAATTTCCTTGTATTTAGCTGAAACAAAAACTACTAGATAGAAGCTAGACAGAGAGCTTTGAACATCAGTTCCATGATCAGCTATTAAAGCAGTCCTACAGAGGGATCTGAGCAGGCTGGATTGATGGGCCAAGGCCAAATGTATGAAGTTCAACAAGGCTCAGTACCAGGTCCTGCACTTGGGTCGCAACAACCCCATGCAACACTACAGGCTTGGGGAAGAGTGCCTGGAAAGCTGCCCAGTGGAAAAGGACCTGGGAGTGTTGGTCAACAGCCAGCTGAATATGAGTCAGCAGTGTGCCCAGGTGGCCAAGAAAGCCAATACCATCCTGGGTTGTATCAGAAATAGTGTGGCCAGCAGGGACAGGGAAGTGATCATTCCCCTGTACTCAGGCTTGGGGAGGAGTGGCTGGAGAGCTGCCAGTCAGAGAGGGATCTGGGGGTGTTGATTGACAGCTGACTGAACATGAGCCAGCAGTGTGCCCAGGTGGCCAAGAAGGCCAATGGCATCCTGGCTTGCATCAGAAATAGTGTGGCCAGCAGGGACAGGGAAGTGATCTTACCCCTGTACTCGGCACTGGTGAGGCCGCACCTCGATTACTGTGTTCAGTTTTGGGCCCCTCACTACAAAAAAGATATTGAATGACTCGAGTGTGTCCAGAGAAGAGCAATGAAGCTGGTGAAGGGTCTGGAGCACATGTCGTACGAGGAGCGGCTGAGGGAACTGGGGTTGTTTAGTCTGGAGAAGAGGAGGCTGAGGGGAGACCTCATCGCCCTCTACAACTACCTGAAAGGAGGTTGCAGAGAGCTGGGGATGAGTCTCTTTAACCAAGTAATAAGCGATAGGGCAAGAGGTAATGGCCTCAAGTTGCACCGGGGAAGGTTTAGACTGGATATTAGGAAGTATTTCTTTCCAGAACGGGTTGTTAAGTGTTGGAATGGGCTGCCCAGGGAGGTGGTGGAGTCCCCATCCCTGGAGGTGTTTAAAAGGTGGGTTGACATAGCGCTGAGGGATATGGTGTAATTGGGAACTGTCAGTGCTAGATTAACGGTTGGACTAGATGATCTTCAAGGTCTTTTCCAACCTAGATGATTCTGTTCTGTTCTGTTCAGCACTGGTGAGGCTGCACCTCAAATACTGTGTTCAGTTTTGGGCCCCTCACTACAAGAAAGACATTGAGGGGCTGGAGCGTGTCCAGAGAAGGGCAACAAAGCTGGTGAAGGGTCTAGAGCACAAGTCTTATGAGGAGCAGCTGAGGGAACTGGGGTTGTTTAGCCTGGAGAAAAGGAGTCTGAGGGGAGACCTTATCACTCTCTACAACTACCTGAAAGGAGGTTGTAGCCAGGTGGATGTCAGTCTCTTTTCTCAAGTAAGAAGTGATAGGACAAGAGGAAACGGCCTCAAGTTGTGCCAGGGGAGGTTTAGATTTGATATTAAGAAGAAGTTCTTCACTGAAAGGGTTGTCAAGCATTGGAATAGGCTGCCCAGGGAAGTGGTGGAGTCACCATCCCTGGAGGTATTTAAAAGAGGTGTAGATGTGGTGCTTAGGGACATGGTTTAGTGGTGGACTTGGCAGTGTTAGGTTAATGGTTGGACTCAATGATCTTAAAGGTCTTTTCCAACCTAAACAATTCTATGTTTCTATGATTCTGTAATTTCAGCTGTGTTCAACACTGCTTTCCTGTCTTGTCTGGGGAATTGCTTGCCAATTCATTTTTCTACTGTTATCAGCTAAGCCCATATACTGTGCTCCTGTTTCTTAATATAAAACACAAAGAAAATCCCCAAGCTGTCAGGAGGTCTGTTAGCTTGCATGCAGTCCACATCTTTGCTCTCATCCTGTTGCATACTTTCATTTGCTCTCAATTGAAAAAAGCAGATCTACCTACCCATGATCTTGCAAATTGCCAATCATCTGAATTTGTCAGATTTTGATGAAAGGCTTCTCTAAATAAAGAATTTTATCATGGGCTCAGCATGAGCAGCTGTACTTGATTTTAAAAGTATGTTTTCTTTTAAAAAGCATCTTTGAAGATATAGTCTATTTTCAGCTCTGTGATAATTGCAACAACCTGATTGGGTTCAGTTCCTCTGTGTTTTAGATGACAATGCAGGACAGGGATTTGTCTTGGTGTCCATCAGGATTTATTGCATATATTGAGGCAGTCAACATTTGAAATCAATTCAAATCCATTATAATTTTGTTGCTTTAAAAGAAAAAGGGAAAAAAAGGACATGTCTCTGCATTTCTACCAGGGAAAAGTAATTATATTTTCCCAACATGTTAAAGCAGCATGTCTGTACCTTGCTTAGGCGCAGTTCTTCCTCTTAGTATTACATAGCTTAAACATAAATTTTATTTTGAAAGGGAGGACAAAATAATAGACTGTGTTCAGTGCTTATCACTTTTGTTACATCCCATGGCCTTTGTACCTTCCAAGTATTAATGGTAGAGAACAAATGGTCTCATCCTGAAGGCTGCTTATCTGCCTGCCCTTCCCCACCCGCTCTGCACAGCATCCATGGTTAACCTTTGGTGAGTCATTCACACTTACTTTGGGGGACTTTCTAGCTCTTGAAACTGCTAGTACTTCCTTGACCTGGTATGCAGCCCCTTATTCCCTCGCCTTCACGAGACCATGTCAATTCTTATATGGTGTTGGTACGTCAAAGTACAGAAAGTACTTTGTAAAAAAAAGAGGATTATTAATTGAGTAACAGTATGATCTGTTAGTTAGGGGACCTGTTATTCAGGGCAGAAGTGTGGGTGTTTCTGTGGCTGAGACCCTAAAGGTGTTTGGGTCCCACTTGCCATTTGACCAGTGGCTTTGGCTAGTTGCAGACTTCTCACCATTTTTTGAACAAGTAAGATAAATCTAGCTGATCCGTCAGTCACTTGACCAAGCTAGCTTGAGTCACAACAGCCCGCCAAGAGGTGAGCTGTGTTAGGTCTAGTACCTTATCAGTGCATGATTTCTGCACTCAAGTGCTTGAGGCCACAGTGAGCAGAACTGGTCCACCTGCCTCCCGCCAGCTATGGAGCTACAGCCTTGCTTTATCTGTGTCTGGATCCCCATCAGTAAATAAGTGATTTCAAAAGAGAAAGGGCCATGTAATGCCACTGGTAGTTTTTCTACTGATGTGTTGCAGAGCCTTGACCAAATCAGTTTCAGATTCTCAATGTATACAAGTTTGACAATGATGCATATCTTTCTGTGCAATGTGCTGTGAGATTTGGGAAGAAAAATGCTGTGGAAGGGTCAAAGTGTTCTTGTCTTAACTCATTTGTTGTACCTAATCCAAACTAGTATTTGAGCTTGAGGGCAAGAATTGGAAATTAATATCTCTTTTTTTAAACTACTGTAGGCCCATCAACAGCAAACTAATGAAATAAAACAGATTTCCTCCCCTCAACCTGCGCCACCATGCTAGTGGGGGGTATAAGCTCTTACACAGCAGCTCAGCCTCCAGTGGTGGGCTTGCAAAGCATGCCTCCGCAAACAGGCATCTTCCTCAGCTTTTTTGAGTCCATGGTTTACATGCTTACACTATCAGAGATAATTAGATAGGATGCAATGTGATAGCTGTTTTCCACATATCCACAGACCATTTTCAGGGAACCATAAATTCATATAATAACATGGGTTGGAAGGCCACTCTGGGGTCATGTAACCCAATCTCCCATTCAAAGCAGGGAGAATTTTGAAGTTAGATTAAGTTGCTCAGGGCCTTGTCCTCTTAATTCTGACTGTCTTCAAGGTTTCTGCAGCCACTCTGGGCAACCTGCTCCAGGGTTTAACCATTCTCTATTTCCTTCCTTATGCCCAAATAGGATTTCTTTTGTTAACAACTTGCATTCATCGCCTCTTTTTCATCTTCTTTATAATGTACAACCCTCTTTTTTAGTGGTCTTAGGGTTTTCTTGCGGAGATAGAATTTTTTCAGAAGCCTCTTATATGACGTATACTTCCCTAGGAAATAATCTTTTGTTTGTTTGTTTTTTTCGCATTATTCACAGTAAATTCTTAAGAAATTATTTAAATTGAGGCAGAGATTTTTAAGATAAGCCAACAAAAGCCAGATTCCAGAGAAAGTCAATGGAATCTGGCACATATTTTGCACAAACGCCATTCATCTCCTTCTGCCTCTCACAGGCATTTAGTTTTTGGACCAGTTCTAATGATATGTGCTTCAGAAATTTCACATTGAGTAAAAAAATGTTCTTGTTCTTTAGAGCAGAAATATTATGCAAGTCAGAGAAGGGGCAGAGCAATTCAAATATGTATGGGACTGCAAAGATGAGCCAAAGGAAACATGCTTGATAATTGACATGCAAAGGAGCAACTCAACATGGTTAGAAAACTGCACAATATAAAGATACCTGATGAAGGAAATAATCCAATCTGTCAAAGCTCCAGCACAAACAGTACAGCAGGATGTCACAGAGTGGAAAGAAAAAACTGAAAGTAAAGCAAAAATGTGTCCAAATTAATGCTGGTTTGGGCCATTAAGGGTCCTCAGGGCCCCAACACTCTCATCCTCAATTCTCTAACAGTGTTTTCTAACCCATGCATTTCTGTTGATTTTCCCAGGTGCTGAAATTTGTCCCTGAGGCTGGGCATCCCAGAAGAAAAGGCAGAACCAGAAACAACATGGCCTTAGTAGATATACAGCTGGATCATCATGAGCGTTGTGATTGTGTCTGCAGTTCAAGACCTCCCCGATAAAAAATAAATAAATAAAAGGAAAAAAACAAGACACACTAATTGCAGTTTACCGGACATTTACTTTTAAGCAGGATTGCTCTGAGGACCTTTACTCACTAATCATTTGAACTTTGCTACTAGCCTGCCTTTGCAATTAGCAAAAAATGATTGCTGTGTTTCAGCATAGCTGTGCTGATTAGTGCCACGGCAGCTAAACAGGTATATCATAGATTTATGTATCAGCATCCAAGAATATAGGATTATGGTTATCTGTAGCTAGATTCTGAGGGTTGAGATTTTCAAAGCTCACTTATAGTCCTTAGGCACACAATGCCCACTGAAATTAAACACCAGTTGTGTATGTATTTGTGGTAGCTGGCAATAAAATAGCATTGTGTTTCTGTTTCTCACTCACCAATTCCTACACTCAAATTCTGCTGCCATTTCTACCTGCTTAGCTCTCCTGACGGTCAGGAGGGTTTTGTGGGTATAAATAAAGAGAGAATTTGAGCTTGTATTGAGTGTAAAATAATTTCTCCCGCTCTGAGAGGGAACTTCCCAGTGTTCCAGCCCAACAGAGTGAGATACAATGAGTAAAATCCATCACCACATGAAATATTGCACCAGTAAAATCAAATCTCACTGTTTGTACTTGAGCAAATCATGTGCTGAAATTAGTAGATGCTTTGCATAAGCTGGGACACTGGTGGCAGTAGGAGGTTGCGGAGGCTGGTACTTTTGCCATGGTGACTCCACAGGAGCCATTGCCCAGGCACTTCTGCAAGAGGGGGCTGCTGCCAGGTCCCCAGGTAAATTGCTGTGGGCTGGGACCGATTCTGGTCTTTACAGACCTGGACTGGACTCTTGCCCCTTGCCCAGAGCTGCCCACAGTTGCCCAGGAGGAGCCCCCTCTACACAAAAAGGGAAAGACAACCCTCACCTTGTATCCTCCTCGCTGCAGTTCGAGGACTACTGTGTTTCCCCATGCAGGCAATGAAGATAGGGCACTTGTTTGTTGAAAATACTGATTTGTTTTGCAGTTTTGTTACTGGGAAACAAAACTGTGCTTGAGGTTTAATTATCATTATTTGGTTTGGGGTTTGTTTGTTTGGTTGATTTAAATATGGATTATTATAACTTCGTCATATATGCATTAATCTTAGTTATCTGAGGTTAGTTGTCTCATTTCAGCTCTGTGTATTGCCATGGTTAAACTGTTGACAGTGAATTTCTTTTTGATTGCATTTTGCTGAGACATATTAACTCATCAAGCAATGTCTGTCTGTCATAGAAAATGTGCATCATTTGTTAACTTCCAGAAGAATATTATTAAGCACCATCTCATAATAAAATAAGCACTTTAAAAGCTACAGCATAGCTTCCTGTGCCTTTTAAAATATTATAAAAGTGCTCTAGCTAAAAAAGGAAAAAAATTTCCTTCCAAACTAGCTTTAAGGTTTTTTTAATGCTGCTCCAAAAGTGTAAGATACAGGCAGATTTAAGTCTGGCAAAGAATTGGAGTTTTGATCATGAATGTAACAGAGGGAATGGGGCGGCACATTTAATGGCTGAGTTTTTATATTTAATAGCAGACATAGGCTGCATCGATTCATTGTGTTTGTGTTGCCTCTTGTGTTTCTGTCTTCCCGAAAGAGTGAGGTAGTTTGACAATAGTGCATTATAATTAGTGGAAACTGGCATGTGCTATAATATAATATTGGGAGCCTTCAAGCCAGTATGTTTTAGCAATCTACAGTTTTGTTACAAAAGTGCCCTAATATTCTGATTTATCCTCTTTATCAGCTCAAGTATTTTATAAGTGCTCTTTTATAATTTTAGCTAAACCTTACTGAAACATCCCTTAGAAATGTTCTGTTACTTTCTTTCCTGTACTTTAACCTTTGAGATTCAAAAAGTGTGGGGTTTTTGTTATTTATATTAATTTTTCCTCTCTGGCTCCCAGATGTCTATTTAAAAATGCTCCTGAATGTTGACTTGGGAAGTGATTCATCATTTTTCAAAGCAATTCACATTAAAAGAACAACACTGTAACCAAAGCTTGCCAACTTCTTCGTAGTTCAGGACTGTTTAAAGACGACTTCATTCTTTTTCTGTGTCTAGCTTAATAACAAGATTGACCCATCCCTTTCATAATTTATATCTAATTTTGGAAGAAATGTGCATGTGAGACCTTGGCAGTACTGGTTGTTTTTGAGACAGTGCACTCCAATGTATATTCCTGACTGAATTATATCCAAATTATGCCTAAGCACTCTGGCCCTGTAGGTAGTATTTGTTGTAGGAAACATCAGTTTCGTGTGGCTTTGCGCTTTGAGTGGTCCTTCAATTCCCATCCCCCAGGGGAAAATGTGCACCAGCCATCCACTGTGCCTGGCATCTCCCATGCACCTCTACCTGCTCGCCCAGTCTCCACCCCAATAGCCATGTGTTGGGAGGGATATTTGCGACTCCTAATTTGGGGGATCCAGCCTTGTCTGGGAGCCTGAGTTGCTGCTACAGGCAAATGGAAGAGAGAGGATCTTCCACAGTGTGCCTTATCCCGCAGGTTGAAACCACCCAATTTGGGAGCTTTTCTTTCTCTTGAGTATGTAGAAAGATCAGAAATTTGATTTGGTCCTCTAAGTGAGATGCACAAAGGTAGATGATATGAATACTCATTTTAAAAATAAGACTGAGCAGTTAATAGTTTACCTAACTGAATTACATACAGGCAGCAGTGGATGCTAGGGTACAGCAGAAAAATTCAGCTGTAAAATAAAAAGAGATTGGTATAATAAGGTTTATTCTCCTGCTTAATGTTGGGTTTACTTTCTTAAATATAGGCTAAATGTGTCACAAAATTTAAAGTATTAGTCATGGGACACTTAGTGATGAATGGAACCATTCACTGCTTCGTGCTGCCATTTGCCACACAGACAGCATGCTCCTGGCCAGTGCAGGAAAGCCAAGGATGGGCCTTATGTTGCAGTGTGGGGATGATAACATACATGTAAACTAAGTAAAACTCCCCAAGACCCAAGCCCCAAGCTGCAATGACCCTGGTGAAACCAAATACCAGCAAAACTTTTCCTTTTTATTTATTAGCAGAATTTGCAGTGACGTTTTGCCATACCTTTATTTTCTCTTTTGTCTATGTAATAATTGTTATGTTGTTTACATATTACTTTAACTTAAAAAGAAAAGCTATAAAAAAACCTAATCTGGTTCATTTTTATTGGTGGAATTGGAACCCCCCAAAATAAATACATTTTCAAAGGAAATTCAAGAAGATTTCTAATTTCAAGCCACTCGCTAGCTTTGTATTTACTGTATTCTTCTGGGATAGAGTCTACTTTCTCAAGTGCAATCTATATATATTTTTTTGTTATCTCATTTAAATGCCGCTTTCCTAGCAGTATTTTTTACTTTATGCAGTATGTAATGTGTCTTATCTTGATGAAAAAATAAATACTGCTTTTGAAAGAAGATACTCTGAGTGATTATTCAGAATTCAGATGAACCCGTGATTTCTGGAAGTCATTTCCACTGGAAATCATTTCCACAGCATGACAGCGTACATGCTAGGTGTCCTTGTGAATTTTAGCAGTCACTCCCAGGAGTATCAGGGAAGTACCAAAGTGCAATTTTGGGATAATTGAGTTTGAACCCCTGAGCTGGAAGAGCTGACAGCTTCCTTGCAAAGCAGCAGCAGCATGGCAGCAGCACAGCATTTCTGATAGATGTATTAGGGCACTCTCCCAGACTCGATGCTGGTCTTGGCCCCCGCGGTCTTGGCTTGGTTCCAGCAGATATGTCCTCACTTGTCCTACTGAAGCTGCTTCTTACTGTCAAAGGAAGCTCCTGCTGAAGCTCTTTATCTCACCTGAACCAGGGCAGAGTTAAGCATCCAATTGCTGAGTGCAGGGCAGCTGGAGGAACCTAAAGCCTCTTGAGATGAGGAAATTTAATCTACCCTTGTGAGTTTGGGCATTGCCCCCAGCTTTGGCAGAAGTAAATTTTGTTGTGTTGCATCTGGAACATAACTTTCATAGCTTTGATAACTAAATTTCAATTTAAGGTTCTTGTGTTAAGCTAAAGCTGCCTTAGGCCTTCATTGGAACTTTGAATAAGGACATGAAGTTTTTGCCAAATTAATTCCTCACTAACTAGATGCCCTGTCTGATAAGGGAAATACAGATAGCATACAGTCTGGGGACCCAACTTTGCAGCCTGTCCTCATGCATGTGTGCCTTGTTCTGTACGGCAATACCACCGACCTGGAACATTCAGCCATTCAGGTGAGCATATTTATCCCCTTTAGTTTGGTCCCTGTTACTTCTTTTTAAAAAAAAAAAAAAAAAAAAATGACAGTCAGAAGAGACATTTCCTAACAAAGGAAGCAGTTCTCTTGTGCACATTGAACAAGAATGTATTTAATGGGTGGGGAAGACATTTTTTGCCCTTCAGAAATACACTGAATACACTGTGTAGACAAAAGCTCAGCAATTGCTAAGTGTTCAAGGATGGCATAAACTCCTCCCATCTGGCATTGGTATGTACTTATATAATAATGGCTAGCTAACATTATCAGTTTGTCCTTGTGCTCACATGAGTGAAAGCTTTTATAAATCTGCAACATGAAAAGTACTCTGTGTCTCTTCAGCTGAAAAAAATATATGGTTCCTGAGGTCATTCAGGAACTCACCATTACCTTTTTTAAAAAAATAATGTATTTTTTAAACATTCTTCTCATTTTTCAAGAATGCAGAATCTTCTCCTAGCTGATTTTAAGATCTGCAACAGCGGTAAAAATACTTCCCGGAAAATTCATTTAAAACTTACCTTGCTCTTTTCTGCAGCACATTGCCCAGTCACACTGCTGTAATGCAAATTCAACAGATGTCTAATTTGTACTTATTCTCCTAGGGACTCCAGTGCAGCAGCTAATGAAAATGCATAAATTAGTATTCTTGTCTCTCATTCTAGGAACTTTAACTTTGTTTATTGATAGTTTTGGTCAAATATGCTGAAATACATAATATTCATAATTTGTTTGGCTGTTCATTGATGGGCCTTTAAAATTTGCCTTAAGTGTTTAAAGTATAAATTCAATTTTTAATTTCTTTTCAAAGACTTCTTCAAGAAATGGGATTTCCAAAACAGCAAATATTCTGCCATGAATAGTAAGAAGGAAGTATTTTAGGTTTTAGACTATCTTCTAAAATTGATTTGACTTAATTGATCTGAAATTCCTTTATAGGTAGCAAAAATAACATTTCAAAACTGAATTTTTAAAACCTGATTTTTGAAACTGAGTTTCAAAATGTCATTTATGTATTACATATAGAAAGTTGCTGTGGCAGAGACTTGCTTTAACAAAAATGAAATTAGTTATGTAATAACAGTTACTGTATTAAATGCTCCAATTTCAAGCTGACAAAGGATTTCTGCTTCAGTTGAAAGAATTTCAGTTTCAGAGCCAGTATGAAGAGAAAAGGATAAAAAGAACTGGGTACCTTTCCAATATTTTTAAAGAAATGGTGATGACATAAGAAAAAACCCTTAACTTTTACTCACTGCATTTTATTGGATAAGTAATGAGAGCAGACATCTTAACCTTTTTGTTCTGTGTTTGAGTTTGGAGAATATCATCTCAAGTAGTGGGTGCACTGAGATGCGCTCTCTCAGATCAGTGTGAAATCAATTTAGCCTCTCCAAGATGAAGATGGTATCAATACAATTCTGTTAAATCTTTCTATCCACTGTCATAGTCATAGACTTTTACCAAACAACAAATAAACAAATCAATTTGGTTTGTTAATACGGTATTTCCACTTGTACCTAGTATATGAAGAAAGAGGAGTCCCTGCCCAAAAATGAAAAACTATTATGCATTGAGGAATCACAGACTTGCTGAGGTGGGAAGGGACCTCTGGAGATTGTCTTGTCCAACCCTCTGCTCAAAGCAGAGTCACCTGTGGCAGGTTGCTCTGTCACGTCCAGTTGGGTTTTGAGTTTCTCCAAGGATGGAGTCTCCACTCTATTGCTAGACTTTATGTAGAGCAAGGAGGAGCCATCTGTTTTGACAAAATGTGTAAAAACAAGAGACAGAGAAAAGTCCAGCAAAGACTTGGACCTCCACTGAGGGCTCTGGGTCAGGGAAGACTCTTCAGTCCTTGGTGACTAGGATCTTCTCCCTGCCATGTCAGGCAGGATTTCCGGCTCCTAGTCCTACACTTACCTAACAGTATCAGTGGTACGATAATTCAAGGACCAGACAGAGCCATGTATCTTAGATGGTGTGAGGAGAAGGACCAAACTATCCCTACAGGATGATTTTTCCCCCAAGGTGTAGTAACTGTCTGGTTCATTAATAACACAGACAAAGCTTGTTAGCTTACATGACTAATGGCTTGTCCACACACACAAGAAGGAGCAGAAGGCCACACCAGCATGGGAGGGAGCCCCAGTCGTCTCAGCAGACCAATGGAGCCCTCAACCCCCTCAGCCCTGGCCTGCCCTGGGGACCCTCAGCCCATAAGCTGGGGGACACTCATCATCATGAACCAACAGGATAGGATCCCCATCACCCCACAGACTGAGGGATGGTCACTGATGGGGCATGGGGACCACCATGGGAGGGCAAGGAAAGGTTATTTCAAGGTTGCACAGGACTTACGAGATGTTCCAGAAGGGATAGGGAAAGGGAGGATCAAAGTAGTTTGGGGAGAAGCGAGTGAGAAAACAACAGGATAAGGGAACAAAAGGGGACAGCTGTGTGCAGGATGGGGCTGGTCAATGCACCTGCCTGGCCTTGCCCTGTGTGTGACCAGCTCAGTCTGTCCTGGCCTCTCACTAAACCCCATTTCTAGCCATTTTCCCAGGTGAGGGGCTCTTTCCTGTGTGCAGAGATGTGTATGTGTGGGGGATTCAGTGAGAGCCCCTGGGATGGGACCAGGCGCTGGAGGCCCATGTGTCCATGGTGTCAGTGACTGGAAAGACTGAGTTGGCTGCTGGAGGGATCAGATGGTCCAGGCCAACTGCCCAAGAGACTGTGGGGTCTGGGGGTTGACTAAGACCCACCTGCACGTGTCTGTGGGAACATGTGCTCAGCCCTACTGCTGGCTGGACGTGGGTGCAAGGAGCTACAGCAGCCTCACCTCCATCAGACTCTGCAGCTCCTAACACCATTTAGCAAGCCATCACAGGGGAATTTTTCATAAATTGTGAAAAGATTGGAGACTGCAGTATTTTGGATCATCCAGATAGATTTTCTCATTAAGTCATAGGAAGGCAAATTGTCCAGCTTTACTGGAATATACAGGCTGGGCTGCAGCACAGCCCCCAGAGCTTCCTCCTGAACTCAGAGAGCACCTGATGTAAAAGAGGCCTTCATTAAACCATTCTGTTACCCGACAGATGGCATTCATTGCAACCTTTACATCAAAATACCAACCCTTGGATTCTGTTGCTAATTTATTTCAAAAGGTCAGGCAAGGATTTGTGTGCCCTCAAGGAATCGATTGCTTTATAGGAAGCTGAAGTTTCAGTATTCAAATAACCCCACATAGGCAAAATGCTGCAATTTTTCCAGTTAAACTGTATCTGAACACCAATTACACAACTGATTATTAAATGAAGATAAGTCATGTAGGCTTCCATGAAGAAGACTAATTGGTTTTTTCAATTAAAATGAAGACACTTGGTCCAAATTAAGACCCCAACAAGAAAAAGTAAGCAAATTAGTTTCACTGAGAAATGCAGCTACTGCATACCTAAAATCTTCAGGATTGAACAATGCAGGTTAAGTCAACGATTTTAATAATCAGAATGGAAGTATCCCTTAAAAAAGTCCTTCTACATAGAGCTAATTCAAGGAAAAAATGAAAACTAGTCCTTGCATTGTATACCACTAGCTGATTGCACTGAGCTCTGGACAGCACCGAGTGGTTTTTGGTTTATCTGAGTATTTAAGTTCTTTTTTCTGACAAACATTTTAACAAGATATGCAACTTTCATCAAATACCAAATTGTTGTTCTTTGCCCTTCACAGCAGTGCTTATTGAAAAACCAAAGACCAAAGAGTACTCCTTACACAGAGAAGAGCTTACATGGACATGCAAATGTCTGCATTAAAAAAAAAAGAGAAAACAAAAAAATACCCAAAACAAACAACAAAACCAAACCATATTTAGAATGACTTGTATATGTGCTGAGGGAGTTTTCTTGTTCCTGGCATGTGTTTAAAGAAAAAAAATTATTTTTAGACTCCAAAATACAATGTTGTATATTCATGTAAGACCCTGCTGAACGATCAACAGTGGCTATAAGTTGGCAAAGTGATAACCTATAAACTATGTGAGGCATCTGCTAAGTGAACTGTTACTCCCATTGATACCTTCTTCCTTTTCCACTGCATTATGATCCTCTAAACTACAGCGTTTGATACACGGTGACAATGGTCTTCAGGGGCATACAAATAGACACTCTACAATAGGTTTGACCAAAGAAACAACCTGACATTTGTTTAGCTTATCAAAGTGAAGGCTGACACACAATATTGTTATTTTCTCTCTATTAAAAACTATGTAAACTATATGATTATGTGGGTGCAGCATAAAATAAATTATAAATGCTGGAAATTTAAAAAGAACACGCTAAGGCCTTTAACTTGGAGAAAACTCATGAAGACTGCACATTCCAGGAAAACCAAATTATCTGGGTGGTCCTTGAAAACTGCCAAGGACTTTATGAACTTTCCTGAGTGTAGACCACCTCATATGGTACTGAATAACTGAGAAACTTGCTGTAAAATAGTGTATGATATATTACACTGAAGTTGTCGGGTTTTTTTCTAGTCTCAGAAAGTTTTCTGTGTAATTTCTTTAGCTGCATTTGGTTCCAAGCAGTTGCTCCTCCTCTATTTAATCCAAACTGGAAACAATTCTCTGATCAAATGCATCTTGCTAATATATCTGTGTATGTATAAATATGGCCATGCATGCATATATATAAATAAAATATATATTACATATAATTTTTTCTCATATATATGTATACAAGCTTTTTCATAACTCCAAGTTGAAAAACATCAGGAAAAAATTTAAATCCTACTCCATCAAGATAAAATTCTTCAGCAGGCAAAAAGAAAGATTATTCTTACACTACAGTTAAATTTTCTTTCTTTGAAGATCACTGAAGGCTTTTAAATCAAGTACTATGCAAGACCGTCTCATTTTTGTCCCAGTCTTCCTCTTCCAGGCTTCCATTGCTCACACAGGAAATTTTAAGATCTCTGCTCAGTGTTAACGCAGTTGCTGAAGGTTGTTAGTCATAGTTGAAACTCTTCAGCTGAATTTCTTTTCATGAATTTTGCAGTTTTGCTTCTTCTGCACAAGTCTTGAAAGATTGCTAACTGCCATGCTTTGTCTTTTGGGTGTTTAAATCTACAGACATCAAAGAAACATATCTTTGATGCAGAAATTCAGTGCATAAGAAAAGAGGAAATGGTACATATACCTCTGCCAAGGTCTTTGAATTAGGCATTGCTGTCAACCTCAGACATCTGTTAGAAGACCCAGAGGTCTTACTGTCTGAAGATACTAGCAAAGCCTGAAGATCTTAGGGAAATGGTGAACTGCATGAAAGTCTGAACATCCTCCTTACCTTATTTCACTCGCAAGGGGCAACACCTTGATCTGTAACTCCTTTAAAACCTTCTAGTACTATCATTTTCATCTAAGGTGATAGCTAGTCTTGGGTTCATTGGGCCACAACCTATGCAGAGAGGAAGACTTAAACCAGTTATCCAATATATACTACATCAGCCTTCACTTGACAGAATGGGAAAAGACACACAGATGATGAATATGAGCTTTCTTCCCTCTAAAAGCAGCAAGAAGGTTAGTCTGGCCTCAAAAATTTTTGCTTCAGTTTGATATTGCAATTATGCATTACTTATCAGTTATTGGCACTGGAAAATTAACTGGGTCTTTGGCCTGGAAACCTAGCATGTTGAGATGTCTGATAAGGCAGGAGATTCCTCTGACTAAATGCACATCTCTGACCCAGCCTATATCCCCTTAGAGTCACAGTGGAGAAACAGGTCCACGCAGGGCAGCTTCCCTGACTGTAACACAAGCATCTAAACCAGGTCAGGGAAGGAGAGCAGACAGGAACAAGGTCTCCCTTGACAAGATTGTCCAACAGCCCAGTTCAGTGCAGGTGCTATGGCTGACCTGTCCCAGGTTCAGTTCCGGATACATACAGGTAATTATCAAGTGGTACCACAAGGAGTAGGGACTGGTGACTCACAGGGAGAGCAGCTCATACAAGGTAATACAGAATGATTAGTTTAAGGCTTGCTTTTGTTGAAAGTTGAAGGCTGGTCCCAGTAGACACATTTGTAGATGGAAAGCTGAATAATTGGGCTGAGCAGTCACTGGTAACTAAACATACCACTCCCTGGGCTTTGAAGAAAGGTCATCTAGATTTATTGTTCCTACTTGATTATATAAAGACTCCCCACCTTTTCCTTCTAACACAGTGTTTTAACGTGATATAGTTACACAGGTTTGAACTTAAATATGATAAATACAGCTATGTAAGTTAAATATGGTGTTGATATAGCATTTATAAGAATGCAGAGATACGGGCTTGCTTTGTAGATGATAAGGTAAATTTAAGCACAAGCACACTATTGCATTGCAAATAAATCATTTTCCTCATTGCAGAAAATGAGTGATACAATGCTGTTTATTCACACTGCCTATTCCAAGGCAGTGTTTGCCAACTATACTGACTACTATGATTACATCATCTGTTACTTCATGCTAAAATCTGGTGAAACTAAGAATAAATGATAGATCCCTGCAAAACCTCTCCTGTGTCTATTGGCAAACAGTACTCTCCGTTCACTTCCCAGTGACAACTGAATGGAAGGATGTATTATAACAAAAAAGTCATGAAAACTGCAGAAAATGTAAACTTCCCGTCTATTCATTCTGAAGTGTTAGGACAGGCTGAAGCAATGGGCAGTTATAAAGTACATTCCAACTAATAACAGGAAGACTGTGTTCCCATAAAAGAACTATTACAAGAGAATGTACAAGAGGCCGGGAAACCTACCATGCCTGAACGTTGTTTGGAATTCAGCTGAAATGGATGAAGTAATGGAGAGGAAACTACACGAATTCTTCTTTCCTTTGGGATGGATGGCAGATGGATTTATCATGCTTGTAGAGTACTAATTCTTTTCAGGCATACAATGTCGTATATCATGTCATTCGTGGCATGGATCATTACAATTGTTTCTAGAGATCATTCTATAACAAAACTCTGGCTCCCAAATGTAGTCTGGGTACTTGCTCAAAACTCACAGATTGTTATTTCTAATACTTCTAATCCAACACAACTGTTTTGCTCCACTTTTTTTCAGGTCCCTCCATATCAGGCAGTGTTCAGAAACAAGATTTCATTTTACCTCCATTTTTCTCATTGGATTCACAAGTTAACTGATTCTGGTCCACAAAGAAACAGTTATTCTTTCTTCTGTAGTCCTGTTCATTATTTTTCATTATATCTTGAATGAAAGAAAGATACTTTGGTGAAATGACAGGGCAAACCTCTCTGTGCAATTCAGAACAGCCATGCTTCACCTAAGCCAAAGTTTCAGCTTGTACTGAGTATTTATTTACATGACTCAATGTGATATCACCACAAGCTAGAAAAACATTCTAAGCGCCCGCATTCAAAAATGATTACAAATCAGGATTTCAGTTTCCCCAGCTTTCCTGATGTGTGATATTAGTTGGAGAAATAGTGAAACTTAGAAACTGTTGTGAAACCCTCTCCACAAATATTTATATTCTGTAGAGGTTTTCCTGAGAGGATGAAGATAAAATTTCACCCTAAACCATTTGTCTGAGAAAACCAGCTGAATTTTAAACACATTCATTTCCAACCTGTGTACAGCAGGTGATTTTCAAGCCCTGATCACACCTACTGTCCCTGCAGTGACCCTGCTCAGTCAAACCTCATTGGCATTGGCCAGTGCTCACTCATGAGCAATGGGTGCCAATAAAAACTGCTGGGAAAGGCTCATCTGCGGAGCACTCAGGGAAACTGTAGACATTGCAGATGTCATGACAGAAAGCTAGCACTCACAAGATTTATTTTTTTTCTTTTTTTTTTTAAATGACATAGAACTTCTGATTCTGGTTTCAGAAAATTGGAAAAAAAAAAAAAATTATTTATCTGGAGGCTGCCTAGCTGATTACAATTTTCCAGTCATATTAATGGACAAAATGGATATTGAAAATCACCTTTGAAAATTTGAATTTTTGTGGACTCCTATAATATGTTAATTTTCTCAGTGTTGGACCCACTGGAGTGTGTGATGAATCACTACAAAGCCCAAGGAAATAATTCAGCAGGATAACATGGAGAGAATGAGCAATATGAATTTGAGAAGAGATATTAGGTTGGGGGAACCCATGGTGCAGTAAGCCTGATGGGAACTGTGTAAAGACCGAAAGCTGCAATGATTAACTCCCCATGACATTCAGGTATCACAGAGGGTAGAATTGATCTTATTAGTTGAAGAATGGGTCAAGTAGCATGTTGTAAATTATGCTTTTGCCCTCTCAAAAATCTTCTCTGTGCTTCTTACTGTGCTAAAGATATCCTAGATTGCAGAGAAACAAATGCTAGAAGCCTTGCAGGAATTAAGGTGCAAGAGAGTTACAGTGGCATCTTATTTCTAATGCTGTATTTCTTAGCAGCACTGGCAGCATGATAGAGAAGATAGCATTTAATTTAGTGCTGCTTTCAAACTGTAGAAAAACGCTGGATTAATTTTATTTTGATCTAGTAAACAGAGACTGTTTCTAAACCCTAAAACCAGTTTGTGCTATAGTTTATTTCTCAAAACTTTTTTTTTAAATTATATACATTAAGTATCATAATTGAGCTTAATAATATTACCTGTGCAATTTCTGAGACAGAAAACAACATTATCCAGAAAGACCACTTGCAAGAACTGTTCCTCAGTGAGGTAGAAATAACAATACTCTATTTATATACAGAATATATAAAGCATCAAGGTTCTGCAGTAAAAAAGATTTTAGATTTAAGGTATAGATTTAAAGAAAAAGAGAAGTGCTAGAGCAATAGAAGGGTCCAAAAACCAGAAGCTGAGAAGAAAATTCCTCATAAGCTGGAAAACAAGTTAATTTGGGTGCTGCTCATTCTGATTTGGTTTCATGGAACTGAGCATGTCTAGATGCTACAGCTTCAATCTCTGAATCTCAGAAAGATTTGTTTATGACTGAAATTCAGCAAAGTTTGTGTGTGCATGCTTAAGTTAATTTCTTCAAGGTAATGATGTTTGGTAATGTTGTCACTTTGATTTAGAACAGACTGTGCTTCCTTCAGAATGCTAAATTCCAGTATCTTTGATATCACTCTAGTGGACACTAGTTTCTTCTGCTTCACCTCCGCTGTTTTTAACATTTCATAGTCATGCAGTGAGCTAGACCATGGAAGTATGTGGATAAAAATTAACCAAGAAGAAAAGAAAATCAGAAACAGCTCTCTGAGCTGGTAGGAAAAGCTGTCTGGGAGAAGGCAGGACTACCCTGTTCCCTGACAGGATAACACTGAGCTTGTTCAACTTTATATTCTTGCATTTGAAAGTAAATTCTTTATCACAAATTTGTTAATGTTAATAATTAATTATTTTAGCTAACTAAACTCAAAGTTACTGTTTACTGTTTACAGAAGGAAGAAAGGGAGGGAGGGAGGAAGGAAGTAATAAGGGAGGGATGGAAGAAAGTAAGGGAGGGAAAGAAGAAAGGTGGCTAGAAGGAGAGGGACACATGTATCAAAAAAAAAAAAAAAAAAAAGCCAGTGCCTAAGAAAAGAGCTGCAACTGCATGAAATTCTGCAACTGCATGGAATTGAAATAGCATAGTGAGACAACTTTGAACAACTGTAAAAATCCAGCTAGTTGAAAAAGGTAACTGTTCAGAAAATGATCAATCTGGCTTTAATATGTTTTTGATTACAGCTTTGTGATCCGAGTAATACCGCCTACAAGGAAGAACAAGATCCAGAATGGGCACTAGTGTTATTAATAAAATGTGATATTTTTTCTTGTTTGAGTGTTCATAGCAAAACATGTAGGCATTTAAATATGTAATTAAATGTTACCTGCCACCCCTGCTGGCTGCACTGTAAATAGTGTTAATTTCTCAACAAATTTTCTTTGAGTAAAGCTGTGCTGCAGTCAGAAAACTATTCATAAAGCTCCGCAGTCAGAAGAAATATGCTGTGAGTTTTACACAGTCTTTAAAAGAGGTAGAAACTTTAACCACCTTATTAGTTGCCAAAAGTATACATTACCACTTTGGATTTAGAGGCAGGATCCTGAACAGCTTGCCAGAGAAGAAATACTATCTGAGCAACCCACACCAGAGCCCTCCATAGAATCTACAGAACTTTACTACACACAGGAGGGATGTGTTTTATTGCCAGTAAAAACATGATTTCATTAAGGAGCTTCATCATATGCAATATTACATAAACTATCTTTTTTTCACTGCACAAATTCCCATTGAGATCAATTGGGCAATTGTCCAATTCCCAGACTAGGGATTCTCTGTAATAAACAGAATAGGAAACTGCACAAAATAGTAGTATTTCAAACAAATTATGATTTTTAGCTAGTGTCTGGCATTGCCTTGTGAAGGATCCTGTTTCCCTGCTGAAGTCCAAAGTCATGGTTCCATAGCCCCAAAAGGCATCTGAGTGCTCTCAGGAGTGTCTCAGGGCTCTTCCACCCCAGAACGATGCTGAGGATTACAAAAGTATGTTGATCAGAAGGGGAGTTTTCAGGGTAGTAGATCTCAAGTAATAGGAAACATCTTTTCTGCTTATACTCCCTGAAAAAAAAGTAAGACACTATAGTTAGTTAATGCTACTGATGTCATTGCGCTGTATTGTTTTTATATGCACCCCATTATTCTTCCCATATGGTATATTTTATGCAACACCAGTAGGTATCTACCTAAATCCTGTTAATATCAATGATTCACGCTCTCTATTCTGTTCTGAAGAATTATGAGAAATTAAAATGCTGTGTACATGTTCTGATACTAAAATGACAGCTATATAAGTGGCTTATTTATTGTGATGGAGTCAGTCTTGCCCATATGAGTAGAAGCTAAGTTAATTTAATTTTCGATAGGGATGCTGTATTTTACTGAATTTTGTCATCCCTCTAAAGATTCCTCCTGACTCCTTTCTTCTCTGATTTTAGTAAAGATTTTTCTTTTTGTCATCTGCACTTTCAACTACTATTAGCTCTCTCTTTATTTTATAGTTTGGATAACAGCACTGCATGTCTTTCTAGGCTGCATTTTCATAATCTCCTGAGGTGTCCTCTCATCATGGCTGTACAGGAGGAGGGGTAGCTCTGATGTCTGCAGATGCTCTTATTCTTTCAATGACCAGAATGAAGAACAGAGATGAGTACAGAAAAAATGGATCTTCTAAATGGCTGCAAGGCATTAAGATGAGAAGTTTGACAGCAACAGATGAAGTTTACTTGATATGAGTGCATTATCTGGAGACTGTGCAAGCCACAAATTTCATAAATAATATGACATTTAATTATAAAAATTTAGTAGCTAAGTCCATATTTAAATTATTGTGTTCTCTATTCTTTCAAAGTTACTGAGTTCACTCAGCTGTCTGTTTTCTGTGGAAAGCATATGTTCCCAGCACTTATACCTAAACTGTCTTTATTTTGTTTTAAGGAGGTCTATTGAGGTTAAGAATACGCAGCACCAATGTAATCTGATACTTGTGAACAAGAAGCAAACTATTGAAAGGGAAATAATGTAAACTGGATACAGTGGTGAATTCTCTGCAAGACTGTAAACATGGTACCTTACCCAGAGGTCAGTACTAAGGCAGTCTTGTTTAGAGTCTTCATCATTGACCTGTATGCGGAGAAAAAGTAAAACCGTAACAAATCTGTGAATGACACTAAACTGGAGGTGGAAAAAAGGAAGGGACTGTGTAAGACAATGCATTATAGAGTCTCAGTGCAGAAGGACTCTAACAGGTTTAAGAACTGGGTCAACAGAAATCACATGGAGTTCAGTAATGGGAAGTGCAAATCTCTGTGCCCAGGTGGACTAACACCATCCACCAGTACAAGCTGGGAAATGACTGGCTGAGTAGCAGCCATGCCTAAAAGGACAGGGAGTTACTGTTGTCACCAGTCTGAGCATCAGCCAACTATGTGCTCTCAGTGCAAACAGTGCAAATTGCTTTGTTGGATACCTTAGGGTGACTGTCATCAGCAGAGAAGAAGGTGGGGTCCCCTCATATTTACCACTGGTGAGGCAATACCAGGAATCCTGTGTACAGTTTTAGCCCCCCCTTAGTTCAAGAAAAATATTGAGGAACTGGAGAGAGTCCAGTCAAGAACTACCAAGGTGGTGAGGGACTTAGAGCTCACGGCCCATAGGGAAAGGCTGAGGAAGATGAGCTTGTTTAGTCTGGTGAAGAGAAGACTCAGGGAAAATCTAATCATTGGCAGCATCTGCTTGAAGGAGACTTACAGAAGCAGTAAAGTGAAACTTCTTGGTAACAATAGGTTGTGTAACAAGGAGCAACAATCACAGCTCCTGGTTTGCAACATTCTGCCTAGACAGGAGGAAAATCTGTTTCACTAATAGAGCAGTGCGGCCCTGGCACAGACTGCCCAGAGAGGCTCTCAGATCTCCATCCTCGGAGGCTTTCAGGACTCAGCTCAGTAAAGCTATGCAGCCATCATCTAGTGTCAGCAGCACTCTTACTTTGAGCAAGATGTTGGACAAGAGGACCCCAGAACTTCCTCCCAACCATTTAAGTGACTCTAAGACTTCCACGTAGTTCTAATGCATTGGAAAAGTAGGAATGAGTAAGAACTTAATTTTCAGAAGTTAGTTATCTAATTTCAAAACCTTTTAAAATTGCACCAGTTATGAAAATGGTAACTGATTCCTATCCTCTTCCTCTTTTTCTACCTTCCTTCCCCCAGGACAGATCAACTGATAGATAAGACACATAACAAGAATAGTTCAGTTGCCTGAACACTGGTGTTCAGGAGCACTTTTCTCAGATGCTCTGCAGTATCCGAGACACCCAGCTGGGACCAGCAGATGTGAAACAAGTTCTACAGAGTCCCAAGCCCTACTGGGGAGGCAGCTTGAAACCTATATTTGGAAGACTACATCCCACCCTATTAGTCAAACAATTTATTGTAAATCTGAGAAAGCACAGTGCCAGCATGGCTAGAAAAACATTTCGGTCAAGCTTTTTTGTTTAAATGTGTCTGTCGTGACAAACATTTAGTGCTAGCAATAATTAGGTACTGCTGATTAAAACATAAAACTGTAATATCTCATTTAAAACCATTTGCAGGGCTTAGGACACTTCCTTCAAGTATTTGTCATCAAACACATATTGAAAAGGATTTATGAATATCCTGGAGAGCACTACTGCATTTTAACCACTATTTTCCTTTAACCCTGTAATCTGTGTATTCAAGACTGACACCAGTGATTATAAATAACCATCATCCAAATTAATAATTGTAATACTACAAATTTGGGAAGAAGAGGAAGATACAGGATTATCTGGGCAGTGTTATAATTTGCTAGTGTGCAACTCACAGAATTTGAAGGAGAAATTAAACAGCCAAAGAAAAACAGAAGACAAGCATAGATTTTGTTTTCAAGATATTGTGTTGACAGTATGCTTGAGCAGTTTGGAGTGTTAAAAACACTGGAGTTGCAACAGTTAAGATGTAAAGCAAATATTTATTATGAAACCCTCAAATTCACAATGAATTAGACAAATAGCTGATATTATGCCCACACTCTAGAGGGAAAACTGTTTCAAGAGTTGCCAAAGACACTAAGGAAATACAGGGATTTAGCGAAGATGTAAGGACTGCTGGAATTTTTCATCATTAATTCCATGTTTAAACACCTGTACTGTTTTTTCTTCCTTTGGTTGTTTCTTTTTTTTATTTTTCTAAAATATGAATCATCCAGAGACCAACAAAGACATAAAGATTTAGCTCAATCACTGCTTATTATACCCAGCAGGAAGCACAAATGCAGATACAGTGGTACACATATGCACTACCTAGTTGTCAGTTGTGCTTATTTATTCTTGGTTTTTTTCCCAGGCTGTTCTGATTTGGTTCAATTGAAATTAAAAAAAAAAAAAAAAAAAAAAAAAGAAGAAATTCTCACTAAATTCAAGTCTTCAGTTTAACCAAGTCTTCACACAGTAATTTATTGGACCAAAATAGTGCAAACATCAATCCCCCTCAATTTCATTGCCTAGATTCCAGAATGAGAGCCCACAAAATGCACAACTCTATGAATGACTCCCAAAGGCATTAAAAAGCTCAGGAAAGGTAAAGTTGACAGCATACAAAGAGAGATCTCCTCAGATGGGGATACCAAAATTAATCGCAGCTGAAACAGCAACACAAACACTTGAACCTGCATACAGTCACCAAACCAATGTTTGCTTTTTAAAACTTCTCTTCAGAACTCCCAGTGCAAAGCAGCTGCTAACTTTCGGTGACCTTTAGCGACAGCACTCCCATCTTTAGGGAATTGAGATTGATTTTCCCCAGCTACCAGTGTAAAGACCTTTTGCCTGGGAGCATACAACGATACCAAGGTTAGAGGATTTGAAGACAGCAACTTTTACAGGGTTAGTCTTCAGCTATGTGGTGTTTATAACTACCAATTAATGTCTGCCATTTTACGCCCCGGAGTCACCTGCAGTTTCAAAACAGATTAAGCAAAGTTGTCCCCTCGAGCTCGTGGGGGCAATTCTCTAAAGTGAAGTATCAGATTCAAAAGATTCTGGCAGGAGGCAATACATAAATCAAAGCTAATAATGAATTAGCAGTGCATTTAGTGTTGGATCTGAAGTCTTTGCAAGATACAGCCAAAGTATGTGCTGTTCTCTTTGTTCTTGATACTGATGCTTTTTGGGGAAAGTGGGCTTATGCAAAGGAGGAAAAGAAGTTGAACTGGCTGATGGATGGGCTTTCAGAGGGGGCCTGGCTGTATTTCCATTTTTAAGAATAATTTAGGGTCCCATTTCTCATTTTTTCTCAGGGTCCCACACTGTCTAAAGCTATTCTTGCTCTTCGGTAGAGAGTTTAAACATACCGTGTAACTCCTTCCACCACCATTTTTCCCACATACCTTTGAAATTCTGAGCCTGTTCTACTGTAAAACTAGTCATTCAGTCAGACAAGAAGAAGATAGCAAAAAAAAAATCTTATATTGCAATGTAGAAATGAATGCAGAGGAAGTGCTGCTCATACACAATATGAAACACACAAGAACACACAGAAGCACTTTACTCCAGTAACACCCCTGTCTTGAAACATAACCCTTTGCATTCAATATAAAGCCAAGAACGTGATTACTGTAATATACTTTGGAAATTTAGCCCCATCTTTCCTTCACGTGCTTTCCATCCTGTACTATGTACCAGGCTATCTGAAGGGGTGCATTGCCTCACAGATGATAGCAAACATTGAGACATTGGTACATACTTTCAGGTGCTGAAGTAAAGATAGGACTAAATATCTTGAGGGTCTCTGTTGTCAGCAGAAAGAAATTCTATTGAAAGAGAATTGGAAAACAATTTATTGTACTCATGCTACCCTATGATGTAAACCACTGTAGATGCAGCAGTTATGTGACTGAATATAAATGAGCAAATTAATTTACGTATAAAATGCGGCTTCTGTAATTTTGTGAAGAAGCTCTAACTTAATGCCTTTAGTAGTCTCCTGAAAATGTTGCACTGGGTAAGATGTTTATCCAAAGTGATCCACTGCCCAGTAGAAGCTTTTGAATTCAAAAGTGTTAAAGTGGCACACAAATCCATGTAGATATATTTTTTAAAATGAGTCTGCCAGCTGGAAGAAAGATGTAAATGGAGAGGCTGAGAAGTGCTAATTATTTGAACCACTTAAATAGTGGGAAGTGCTGGGCTGCGAATTTAACGGTTTTGCATTGCGCTAATCTCTGCTGGCAGCAGAGTCAATAAAAGCTCTACAGGGAGGCTGAACACAATGTGATTTTCCTAGCCAGATAAATCTTCTCCATCCCCACTATCCTTATTATCCTCCTGACAATGCATCTAACAATTGGAATAAATGTGTAATCGAGATCTATGCTGCAGAGTGAATTTGCTCTGAAAACATTATGCAGGAAACAGCCACAAGTGAAAGCTCAAGTTTTGTATGAGTTGCATGCAGATCTCATTTGTCTGGGGGAAGGGAGTCTCATCTAGAAAACAGGAATGTGCATCAGTCAGGAAACTGCTTGACTTCCAAATGCATTTCTGATTCCAATTCAGTAGCTGTAAGGCTTTCCTGAAGAAAATAAGAAATCCAATTGCTAACAGCTGTGGGATTATCTCAGGTGTTTATTGCCTGTGTTCATCCTGATTGAAAACAAGAACAACAAAACCTGGTCACAGGTATCACTTTGGATGAGAAGTGGAAATGAAACAGCAGAAACAAGAGGTAAGATAGACTGGATGAAAAATAGCAATTTCCTCATAATCTTTCCATGTAGGCTGCCAAATCTTGCCCCAAAGGCACTGGCTAAGATGATGACTATAAGAATATAAACCAAATAAGGCCTTCCTGAATCACTCAGCCTAGTCTCTTGATGTTACATTCACCCATGTTATAAGTTTCTTCTCATTATCTTTTACAAACTCTACCTTAAACAGAGTTGGGTTTCTCTCCCCAGTTGGAGGAGCTTTGGAAACCTCTACTAAAGCTTCAATCTTTAGATGTTTAGAAAATTTCTTGTAAATTCTGACCTACTTTTATTAATAAAACTGATTTATACCAATTTGTTTTCCTGCCAGAAAAGTCTTAGAGTTCAAATAACTCTTACCCACCTTGGAGAAATATCACCCCGTGTTTTTACAATGAGCCAACATCAGTCCCGTTTGTTTGCAACCTACCTTTAAACATTATTCTGACTTAAAGTTTTTCACAAACAGTGATTGCTTTTCTATACTCTGCACACACCACTAAAACAACTGTAGAAAGATTCGTTATATCCTCCTTCAAAGTCCCAACCCTTAACAAAGGAGTCTTTTCTGGATATCTTCTGAATATATTTCTCCTGTTAATCTCATTTCCAAGTAAGGCAACTGTCAGTTTTCTTACTGAATCTAATACTTTAAGTATGACAATCTGTATTCAGGAAGGCGGGGGACATGAAGAAACCTTCAGTGGCTCTACCAGTCATCAGTAATAGAGAAGACATGTTTATTATGCTCTTCCTCTACCTATCCACAGTGCTTAGCATGGCTGAGACAGGTTATAGTGAGAGAAAATGGCCTGCCCTTGAGGTGAGCCTGCTCCTTATGGATATCCAAAGTCATAAGAGCTTATCCTTTTCAGAAACTAGAAAAAAATCTTTTGGTGATTAGTGATGAAATAATGTACTAGACTGATTAAATATGTTAGATGCTAGAAATATGCAGATGACTCACACTTCCCATCCTTCATCGAGTACAGTCAAATGTTTATGGCCCCTGTACTTGGATAAGTCTAACTTATGAATGAAGACATCTGCACCAAAAATCCCATAATACCAATGGAGCAAGTTGGCCAAGGGGAGAAGTTCTCTTTAACTCCCCATCATTTCATCATTGCATCTATAGTTTTACCTGTCTAGAGTTCACCTGAAAACTTTGTCTCACTCAGATAAGCAGTGAGTTCGCTTTCATTAGTTATTCCCATGTTACTTCCTTGCTAGACAATAACAAAAGATGAGCATGAACTTTCAGCATGTAGGAACTTCTAGCTAGTACAAAACCAGGTAGTGTGTCTTAGCCATGCATGCTAATGCAGCTACATCTGTCTGGCTCTGTAGTCTGCATTCTGGTTTCCCACCAAATTTCAAAGCACTTTCAAGCTCTCTGCATATTTCCAAGACACTTCATGGCCTGAGCTCACAAATCGTACATAACAAACAAACAAACAAAAATCTATGTATAAGCCTTGTGATAAAAGTCAGAATAAAGCATTTGTTGATAATTGTGTTCAATGGGTACAATGGGACTCTATAATCAGGTTAAAGCTCAGACATGCCAGAGACTGAACTGTTTTGGAATCTGTCCTGAGACTCGAAATTCTTTTGAGTTTGTCCTAACATACATTAATAAGTGGGAATCTGCACATTAAAAATGCAGACAAAAATGTTAAGAATTACTCAGAAAGCAATACAAAACAAGCTATGTCTTTGAATAAAACTCTTTCAATCATACCTAGATTGCTAGGTGCAGTTCTGGTTCCTACAGCCCAAAACAGATGCCGCAGAAATATTAACGTTTCAAAGAACAATCTGAATCATGAGCAATGGTTACTCTAGAGGTAAACCAAAGCTGCCTGCTGGCTGAAGAGCTGTCTGTCCAGAAAACCGATGTCTAAGTGTGCAACTGATCCCAGGCAGCACAGCAGCACCTTTGACCACTGAAAATCCCCTCAGAAGAGGTCTGCTTTGGAAGGCTACTTGTCATTCAGGTTGCTGCCGAGGAAGAGAGCTTTTTTTTTTCCTTCTCCTCAGGCTTTGTGGGTTTGAATCCCTAGTTCTTGATTCCCCTTCCCTTCCCTTCCCTTCCCTTCCCTTCCCTTCCCTTCCCTTCCCTTCCCTTCCCTTCCCTTCCCTTCCCTTCCCTTCCCTTCCCTTCCCTTCCCTTCCCTTCCCTTCCCTTCCCTTCCCTTCCCTTCCCTTCCCTTCCCTTCCCTTCCCTTCCCTTCCCTTCCCTTCCCTTCCCTTCCCTTCCCTTCCCCAGAATGAGACCTAAGTTCACAAAAAAAGTCACAGCCCTAGCATAACTGGGGGTATCCCACAAGAAGGCAAGTCAGATTCCTGCTGACAGGACAGAAGATGTCCAGGAGGTAGCCTGACTGCTGCTTGTGCACCAGCCTTTCCATTCCCCCTTGACAGAGGAGACTTCTGCACAAAGTCAGGACAACTGTCTGTGTTTAACGGTAGCTATGAAGAGTATCTCTCTGCCCTCTCTCTTTTCTTTGAAGGCCAGTGCAGTGCTATGACTGATGTCCCATTGCCACGTCCCACTCAGACGAGGGAGACAAGTGACTCAGATTTGTAAGTTGTCTCTCACACCCATGTGTTGGGGAGGTGTGAGAAGAGCACTTCAGCAGAGGTTTGTGAGTAGCAGTGTGCAGAAGAGCACGTCAGCCTCAAAACACCTCTCCAAACACATAATTCTCTGCTGTTCATTCAAATACCAAGGGGTACCCTTGTTACTGTCCTAGCTCTCTGGGAAGGCAGCCAGTTGTTTCATCAGTACTACAGAGGGAAATTTTCTTTTTGGTAAAATGGCAGGGTCTATTCTTCTGTCTCTGCCTTTTGGAAATATGACAAGTAACGGGAAAAAAGTGCAAGTAGAAATAAGTGCATGCAAAGGAGTAAGTCATGCTGGTCAGTGGAGTCAGAGGTCCTTTTCCTTGCAGGAAAGAGGAATTCTTGTCTTGAATGGTTTATGAACTAGGTTTCTCCACCACAAATATTGGCCAGTCATACTCCACTCACCTGGTTTTGACTCCTTCAGGTGGATTAATTACTATGTAAACAACAAGAGTAAAGAATCAAATTTGGTCTGTACATCCCTCCTCCCAGTCACCTGGCCCCCACTCTTTTTCCAGGGCTTATGTAGGAAGATCCTATCAATAGCACAGGTCTGCATCGAAGGTCACAATATTTCAGTGCACCAGCTGTAATGTTGCACATTTGATGAAATCACAGTACAATTAATTGCTACATTAAAATAGAATTTGCATAGGGGTACTTATGACATTCCCATTAAAATCACATTAGTTCATCATGATTAACACTCTTTTACTGAGCACAGAACATTAATCTGTGGATGCTTTGTTATACCTGTGCCCAGAAAAGCAACTTGTACAAGTAGGTAGGGGACATGCATTGTTTCTGTTGTAAGATTCAGCATCTGTTTCAAAATAGAGCAGGTGGAAAGTGAACCATGTCAAGGCTCTGTGTAAAGACCACAAGAAATTCATCATTCACAAGAATGGCCAAGTGACTCAAAACCACACTTACTTTCTCTGTGACCAAAAGAGTAAAAGCCAGGACCATTTCCAAAAATAATTGCATGAGATTTGTTGTTGTTTTGGGGGGGGGGGGGGTGGTGGTGTTTGTTTGTTTGTTTTTTAAACCAGCGATGCTGATTATTTTGAATTTGCTGAAAATCTCACTGTTCAGGCCAATGACATCAGAGATCAACTGATGTTGAACACACAAATCCTTCACTTCTTCGGCCAATGTTTAGTTGTGATCTATTGGTGTGATAGTTTTGACTAAGTTTTGTAGACTGCAACTCTTGAAAGTGAGGGGAAATGCAAAAAAGTATAAGTTCTCTGCTGATTTTTGTTCCCACAGATCACAAGCGGCCTCAGCCTATGGGGAAGGGAAGGGAAGGGAAGGGAAGGGAAGGGAAGGGAAGGGAAGGGAAGGGAAGGGAAGGGAAGGGAAGGGAAGGGAAGGGAAGGGAAGGGAAGGGAAGGGAAGGGAAGGGAAGGGAAGGGAAGGGAAGGGAAGGGAAGGGAAGGGAAGGGAAGGGAAGGGAAGGGAAGGGAAGGGAAGGGAAGGGAAGGGAAGGGAAGGATATTAAGAATTACTAGTGTAAGAAGAGTTTTCCCCAGCACAAGAGAGAAATGGACATACTGGGGTGAGTCCAACAAAGAGCCAAAAGCTGATCTATGTCTTGAAGGAGAAGCTGAGTGAACTAGGACTGTTTATCCTGGAGAAGAGAATGGAGAGCAGGAGGCATTATTGCTGTCTACAGTTATCTGATGTGAGGTTACAGAGAAGATAGAGCCACACTATTCTCTGCTCCAGATAAACATTAGCTGCTTAAACCTGAGCCAGAACTGACCCCCAAAAAAGCACAAAAATCTCTGCTAGCCATCCCAGTAACCCATCACCCTCTGCAAAAAAATGTTTCTTCGATGCCATTCTGCTGTCTGAGTGGCTTTGAAGAAAGATAACGTTGTCTCAGTATTTTTCATTTTTTTACCTACTTGGTGAAAAACTGTTCAAGACTACTGGTGGAAAAGTGGTGTTTCCTAGCTGAGCTATATTGTTTTCTCTCCAAACCTAAAGATTAATTAAAAAAAAAATGCTATGAGGCTAAAATAAGGAGTACAGATCTTAACAGCTCAACACTGAAGGAAATCCATAACATTAAAGGGTAGTTTGTTCACCTCCAGATATTTTAGTTACCTTAGTATTTCCTCACACATATACTTCACAGCAGATTTTTGAACTGGTCAGCAATTAGAATCCTGAAGATTAACTTTCTGAACATGGAACAGAATATATTTTGATTAATATGTTCACATGTTAACAAAATGAAAGCATTAGAGGCAAAATATTTAAAGATGCTACAGAAGCCCATTACAAAAATTCACACAGCAGCAATAGAATAAAAAGCAAATTTAAACTTCTCCCTGATCATACTTTGAGATATACTGCTGGGGAAATCATGCTAAATTTATTCATGGCAGGTATAAATAATTTGCACTGGCTCTTTGTATGGAATTAATTTCTCCTTCTCTCTTCTCAGTAGAGAAACAAGCATCATGTTGGCTTGTAACTGTCCCACAGTTGAAGAAATAGTGAAGACAACCACTTCCAAATGACCCATAACCTAAAATCTGCTTGAAAAAAACCTAACTGACTTATGGAAACACCTTAATAAAACTATCATTATGTTCATACAAGTTATGAATGCAAGGTCAAATCTGTATTCCTGAAATAAAAAATTCCCAATTTCTTGCGAAAAAAAACCACTATATTTAAAGTTATGAACTTGGGCAAATGATATCATATACTCCTTATTTTTCTCAAAAAGCTGTCTTTTAACATGGAGTTTCCTGTGTTTATCTCTGACAAAAACATTAAATGATAGAATAAAATCTTTGTGGTTTGCTGTCACTCTGTGTTTTATTAAATATTAACATTTTCCATTCATATAGACCACTTTTAAATAGATCAAACTGTCTATGCCTGATGCTTCATTTGTTTCATTATAAAGTTTAAAAGCTATAGACCAGTGAAATTCCCCTCCATGATAATACCTTTTTAAGTCAGCAGTAAATTCCGAAGCCCATCAGGGAAATATTGTCTCTTTTGTATGTTTCCATTGAAATTTGGTATACATAATTTGTATAATATAATTTGTATATACATTATAAATGTAATAATATTGGTATATATACATAATTTGTATATATAACGTAACAATATATTGGTATATATAATACAGCAAGATACCTTCCTGTCTTGGTTTTCTTGGTTAGTTATTCTTGTATACAATAAATGAGGGTGGTTTTGTTATCTATGTCCTTGTGAATTTGCTAATCCTTGGCTGCACTGTTCCTGATAAAATTTTCTCATTTTCTTCCTTTGGATCATGGTGTAGTTTATGTGAGCTCTTTAAAAGCAGTTTCAGAATTTCAGTGCAAATTCTGAAAGCTGTTTTATCTATTTGCCACAATAATATAAAATCTCCAAAAATCTGCAACATAATTCCCTTCTCATTTAAAAAATGGCATCTTTTATTAATATTTCTGAAGGTATTTTGATCATTTTTCTCCATGTATTCATAGAAAACTAGCAGATTTTTCTTCCAAGTAATACCAAGCACGTGTTACTGTACAGCTATATAGTCAAGCAATGTTCATCCTTTATTTAATCTTATCTAGCAGAACATTCCTAGATGATTTGGATGAACTGTATGTGATGCTTTGGGAAGCTCATGTGTAGAAAGTAAAAGGACAGTTGTTCAGGACAGATTTTTAAGGACAGGCTAAGGGTTTTTTTGACTGAAAGCAATTTATTAACCAGTCCTTTTGTACTTGCAGCTACTAAAAGGCAGCAATGACGTGCCCTAGGGAGGGAAAACCTTCACTTCTTGGGATTGGCACACATCGCTGGGTGAGGAAATGGTGCAAAACAAAAGGTGCAGGTGCAGATCAGCTCAGTCTGGAGAGTGCTGCAAACTGCAATTACTGTGTATAGGTCTGCACGGGTACTTCAGCATCCATCATTACCTTACTTTACGCCACTCTCGTTATTCTGCACTGGCCAGTAGGAAAGTCCAGAACAGCTCAAGGGAAGCCGAGTTCACAGGGAGTTTCTGAATCACCTGCAAAGAGATGGGAAAGTGTAGTGTGTCTTCAGTTTTTTTATTCATAGGAGTAGGTCTAGCTCTGATACTTCCTATGCTGCTTGCATCCTCAATTATGAGGCAAAACAGTGACAACCATTACAGCAATGACAACTATCCAGTGAA
This sequence comes from Strix aluco, assembly GCF_031877795.1. Lineage (NCBI taxonomy): Eukaryota > Metazoa > Chordata > Aves > Strigiformes > Strigidae > Strix > Strix aluco. Next base: position 122,105,445 of record NC_133932.1, read on the forward strand.
ATTATCATGTATTCCAAAAGCACTGTTGATATTTAAGTGCCAAACTTCTTAAATTCACTGGGAAAACATATGTCCAACTCTGGTTTGTGTGACTGAAAATATCCTCACAGAAAAGGTATTATCCTAAAATATTGTGGCTCTATAACACTTGCTGCTGGATTTTGTTTTAAACCAGGGTATAGTTACTGCAACAGGCTTGTCACATTATTCTCTGTCCCCTATGGGATGTGCCATCAGACAAACAGTGCTCTCTAAGAGAGAGAATTGTCTCACCAACATCTACAAATAACAGTGATCATATTTTACAAATAACCACAGTGAAAGAAATGCATTTGACGGCTCATTATATTAGCATCCCTGTTAGAAACATGCCTCAGCTCTTAAAAAATCCCCCAGTGTATGCATGATTACAAAATATGACATTGTATTCGTCTATTCACCACAACACAGCGTATTGCCTGACAGCTAATGTGCTTTGCTGCACTGTTATTAGCTGTCTTGCTGCAATGCAGTATGTTACACAGAGTTACTCCAGTGTATGCGACTCTGCCCTGCTCAGCTTCTGAATTCACTGAGTAAATGCTGATTATCTTGAAATGGTAATGACATGATTTTCCAGTATGAGCCACAACAGCGATCATATAGTTAAGAAAAGCTGTGACTAGCAGCCAAATTGCATACCAAGCACAATTATTTGAGCAATTAATTGGAGTATAGCATTTCCTCTTGAGATAACAATGATTAAAATTTATGCTGATTGATAGATAACTTTAGGGTAGGATTGAAAACAGAGATTTTTAAGTGCACATGCAAGTCACACCTTTGAGGAGAGCTTGCTGATAAGCCTGACAGTTTATCACTGCTGTAATAAGACGAAATGAAAGCAGTGTCAATGTAAAACAGCAGCATCCAATGGACTGAAAACCAACACTGCATTTTCCAGGCAGCTCCTGTAAGATTTGTGCTGCTGTCCACCTGCAGATGGTCTGAGCACCTTTTATGTAAAATCAGCAGGCATAATGAGGCGTTATTAGACACTCAGCAGGAGTCTCTGTCCTTGTTTTTCAGAGTAAAAGCTCCACTTGCTGAGCTGATGAAGCATTAGAGTACACTGGCCCGGATCTTCAGAGGTGCTGAGATAACTAACAGGTATTGATTTCAATGAGCACTATGCATCTGGACACCAAGATACTAAATCACTGTCACTATATATTCTCTCTGTCTCTAAATGTCGTATACCACCATCTAATAATGAATCTGATTGTGCCCATCACTGTAACGTCAGTACGATGAGCTAAGATTTTGTGACTACATAAGCTTCCTCCCTGTCAGCCACTGGTGCGAAGCAGCCCCTGCCTCTCCATAAAAGATGAGCAAAACCCAAGAATATCACAGTTTCCATTTGCTCAGCTTGCCCTGCTCTTAACCAGCTGTGAGTCGGGCTGTGCCGGTGCAAGCTCAGTAGCTGAGGCCTCGTCTGTGCCGGCAGTGTGCACTGCCCCGGCTGCAGGGTGCGTGTGACCAAAGAGTGGGGCTGGAGGCAGCGCAGCAGGGGCTGGAGGGGTGGGCCAGGGGCCACAAAGGGGAGCCCTCCTAATCTGAAATACAGAGATCATCATGGAAACTCCCCAACTAAAAAAACTGCAGAATTAACAAATCACCATGCCATTGCCAAACTGCACACGCATGCATTAAAAAATGCAGTCCTGCGCATGGAGCTACTCAAGTTGCAACAGTCAGCAGTACTCAGCACAGTTAGTCCCCATTACTCTACTGCAGGATGAGGATTGGGAGTTTAACCTTATGCCACTTTCTCTAATCCATTTTAACCTTCCAAACTCTCAAAAATCTGGCAGACATGAGCAGTCATCATGAGGAAAGAAACTGCTGAAATTTAGTTCACATTCCCCTTTGAAAAAGAAAAAAAAAAAAAAAATGCCCAAAGACTGACACTGATGTATTCTATCATATTTTTTGTGAGTGATATTTTGGACCCAAACCTTTATCCTGTAACACTGTTTTGTGTGAATGCAAATACCTTTACTCTAGGTGGTGTAATCTGCATATTGTTCTTAGGCTTGAGTAGCTGATGCCAGGAGAGAAGGCAGACACCATGCTGCCAGAGCAGAGGAAGCTTTAGTGACCCTCTCCCATGAGTTGTGCAGATCCTGGGAAGTCAGGGCAAGGACTGTGAACAGGACTGTGTTCTGCAGCAAAGCCTTCATTCTTAAAGATGTTGCATCAAAAACCTGCAGGGTGGTAGTAAATTACTCTAACTTCTAAATGTTGAAGTCCATCATATAAAGTGTGATGAATACATGAGGATACTTGGCTCCTGAGCACTCCCTTGCCTATGCATAAAACTGTCTGAACACTGCAGTATTGCACCATGATATGGTAAGGTCACCAAGTACATAGAAGACCTGCACCCCCACACCTTTTCTATCTCTTTGCTTGTTCAAGCAGCATGTAGCATCTTCCTGAGGCAGGAAAGACAGTCCCATTTTTTCAGTGCTGCATGGAAAGTTGGAGTGCCTTTCCCATGTGTGATATTGTAAGTAAGCTGAATATATTGCTTACTTGACCCTTGCAGCATTTGTCTTCAGGAGGATCTATCAATCAGCCCCTTCAGCTTGCTTCAGTTCATAGTTTAGATTGAAGAACAAAATTTTCAAGACATGGGCCTGGATTTCTCCAGGCTCTGTAATTAAATAAGGCAAACCACAAGAGAATAATCAAACAGCATGTCTAAGCATATTGTTACAACTGTGAAAAATAGTGGCCGGGAAAGATATGGAGCAGTAACTGTGAATATGGAATGTCAAAGAGATGCTGTAGGGTCAGGATTTTCTTTTTGTGGGGGACAAAAATTGTCATTGTGTTCTACGGGAAACCTGAGGAATGCAAAGATAGGGCAATATACCCACAGCACTGTGAGCCCCAGAGAAACAGGAAACCACCTAACCTTTATTTTTAACACGTATTCTCACATTACTAAATGTCCACTGCCAGCTAGACACAAATTACTAAATTAAACCAGAATCCATGCGCCAAATATCACATGTAACTTTTTGCTAGCTTTTTCTGCAATCTGACCTTGCTGGAAAAGAGATGTGGCAAGTCATTGAACAGGCACCAAACAATGCATAAAATGTGCGTATAAAATGACCCCCTTGAACTCCTCTTTGGTGCTTGACAAAGGTTTCTTACAGAGGTGCATCCCAGCCGTCCACTGGTTCCTGCTCTATTTGTTTTCTCTCTCTGTGAAGATTGTTTGTATTCTCCCCACAGTGACTCTGTTGCTGAAGTAATCCATCACAGATATCCATCTCGCATGTCATTAATGTTGTTGCCATTCAGGCTGCAAGACATGGGTAGAAATATGAAACATAAAATGACCCTCTTCTCTGAAGGAAAAAAGAAACTGAAAACTGGTCATTGTGTAAGTCTGGTGTTTTCAGTCCCAGGAATCATTCCCTATTGTCTGGTGCAGAGGAAGTTGTCACATCTGTACAGATAAGGTACAGGATAGAAAAAAGTCTTTGATAAATGTCAAAGCTGCATAAAGTGCTTGACCCAACAGTCACCCTCTAGAATTTCAGCTTTGTTTTCCAGTAATTACTGTCATTCTCAAGACAATTATTTGCACTGACTCATGAAACAAAAGCAGAACACAGATAAGGAAATTACCATGACTTGGGTTTTCTATTTGTATACAAAAGACTAGAATCAAATAGCCATAGCTTTCTCATGATTCAGTGTGAGGATGGCTAGCGCAGCCTCCTGCAGATGCACCTCATCTACGTGGTGTTCCCAGTGACTTCACTGAGAATGGCTCTGTGCTCCTGCTCCTGGAAACCAGGCAATTTCCTTATTCACCTAAGCTGCCTGGCCTCACATCTCAGCTCAGATCATAGACCAGTTTGAGTCCTCTGAATACCAGATTTCTGCTCTCAGTAAAAAAATTTTTAAGGACAACTTCTTTAATTTAAACTTTGATTTTATGTGACGGGAGCAGAGTACTGCATTGTTATTGGTGTTTACAGGCAGGTGAAGCCACATGTGATGTTAGGGTGTTGCTAAATCCTGCAACTCAACAAAAGCGTCTTTGACACATCTCCATACCTCAGGTCCAGTCAGCAGTGAGGCTGAACCAGTGTTCCCAGAAGGCATACACACACAGAGCACACATATACACCACATATATTCATATATACATATATATGTATATACCTAGCTGGCCACACAGATCAGCACAGACAGAAAACACAGCACTCCAAGCAACACAAACAACATCAACAGCCTCATCCTGTCCTCCTGTCTGGCAGTTCAGGTTGAAGATCCCTTACTTGGAAAAACAATCATGCAAGGTGGATCCCTCCAGCAGCTGGGCTCAAACACTCAGTTTGTCCAGTAGCTGCCCTGGAATCCCAGTCTTCCCAGCTGCTGGCACCTGGACGTATGAGCCCTCAAGACTGCAGCCCTGCTCCAGCTGCTGGTACAGATGTCTCTGTTGTGCAAACACATGCACACACACACACATATATGCAGGGTGGTCTCCGTTGACCCCCAGACCCCATAGTCTCTCAGATCTGGACCCTCTGGTCCCTCCAGCAGCCAGCTCAGTCTCTCCAGTCACTGGCACCATGGACACATGGGCCCCTACTCCCTGGTCCCACTCTAGGGGCTCTCACTGAGACCCCCCCACACACATCCCTGCACACAGGACTGGGCCCCTCACATGGCTAGAAATGGGGTTTAGTGAGAGGCCAGGACAGACTGTGCTGGTCACACACAGGGCAAGGCCAGGCAGGTGCACTGACCAGCCCCATCCTGCACACAGCTGTCCCCTTTTGTCCCCTTATCCTGCTGTATTCCCACTTGCTTCTCCCCAAACTACCCTGATCCTCCCTTTCTCCATTCCCCCCCCCCCCAAACAACCCATAATAAGTCCTATGCAATCCCAAAATACGCTTCCCCTGCCCGCCATAGTGATCCCCACCCTCGTGGCAGTGACCCCTCAGTCTGTGGGGTGATGGGGACCATCTCCCACTGGCTCGTGGTGACTGAGGTTCCTCAGGGCAGTCCAGGGGGGCGAGCTGGGGCTTGTGTCTGTGACACGGTCATTGGGGGCCTTCCTGTCCTTGTTTCTCGGGGTCCTTCACGATGGGGGATGAGCCTCTGGGGGCTGGTTGCTCTCCTTTGATGCCCCAGGAGCAGCTGGTTGGGGTGTAACTGGGGTCCCCCCAGTGATCCTGGGGGCTCCTCTGTGCATGGGGACCAGGTTCTTACCACATAACTTAACACAAAAACTATTAAATGATTTGCCTAAGGCTACATATTTACAGTGGATCAATTCTTCACTGGAAGCTTTCTGGTGTTTAAGTGTTTTTGAAAACTTACCCTATTTTTCATTACTGAAATCCTGATTTTAAAAAATCTGGATTTGAAAATACTCTTCTCAAGAAAGTAACTTAAGTATTCATTTCCTAAAATGTGCTTTTGTGTTTAAGTAGGATTCTTTGTAAAAAATGCTACTCCAGAGGAAGTGTACTTCCTGTGATATCGTGTTTCTACCTACAGGACTGATATGAAGTACCTGCAAACCTCACCTATGCATAAGCCTTCTAAAGAGCCAAACCAACTGTTTGGGACCAAGTTGGTGAAAATGAATCCATTCTGTTGTAGCTGAACTCCTAAATAAACCATATTTTCATATTATCTGAAGCTCATTTTAATAGAAAGTAATTCTTTTATTGTAATAAAATAGAACAGGAAGCTTCTAGAAGAATCATAATTTAGCTACAGAAAAACTTTATTACAATGATCCAGTGAAGAAAGCTTTTTACTTAAACTCAAATGTTGTACTCTAAAGCTTATATCATAGCACGTAATGCCACCAGAGTGAAATAAAACACATCTTAGCCTTGCAAAGCAGAATGATTACAATGTGTGAATTGGTCATATAAAAAGTGATAGGCTCCCTATGGTCTTAAGTTGCTTTGCTGAAGAGCTAGGCTATTTTTAGGAACTAAGATATGTTCTTTTTAATGTAAGGAATAATTCTGAAAAGTTATTGATCCAAGACAAATCTAAGTCATAGATGAGAAGCCACAATTTGATAAGGCAGTATGACTTTAAAAAACACTTGGTCTTAGGAGCTTGTTTAGATAATGAAATGTCCATAGCACAGGTATAAAAAATAAAATTACTTTCACATACTTCACCTCTTCTCTTTTTTGGGGGGGTTGTTTTTGTTTTTCATTGGAAGTTCTTTTACCTTATACTTTGATCCTGGCAGTTTCTATAATTACACAAATTTAATTTGTTGTAATATTTAGGTAGAGAACTGTTACAAGCTCAAAGAAGACCCTCAGTTTTAAAGTTCTATATCCTCTATTCCGCTCTGTGCATTGAACTTTTCCTGGCACCATCGTATTTTTTTTTCACCCTTCTTACCGTTTCTGAAATTAGTCCGTGCGGCTTATGGGAAGACTATCCTCTTAATTTCTGTTATGCTAAAAATTTTACTATGGGCAGAGAGGAGAGAACACCACACATGTGAAGACAAGAATTTTATAATTAGTAATGTTGTCACAGGTTAAAAACCCCATTTATTAGCTTAGTAAGAACACTGTGCACTAACAACCCAAATTAATATGAAAAAAAGCCTCAATATCTGCTAAATATTATATATAGAAAAACCTTCTTAGTATCTTCTCCTTTTCTTTGGTGCTATGCTCCCCCTGACAGTGCTATTCTGGGTGATAACACTGACAGTCATTATCTGGGGGATCAGCATCCTGGAGGCTCTGTTGAGAAGGGCTGGGAGCAGAGGTATCTTCCTCCTCTTCTCCAGGAGAGTCTGGATGGTTATCTTGATTTTCTTGAGGTCCACATGGGGTTATTTTTATATATTTTCTTATCCTTTTCTCTTAATTAATTCCAAGTTATTCAGGTTTTTTCTGTTCTCTTTGTGACCTCAAAAACTAGTTTTTCCTGAAGAAGATCTTTAGAGCAAGCCAGAAGTTTTCCCTCACTCCATGTTGTCCATATGAGTTGTCTAGATGCTACTTTTTTTAGGTAAACCATACATCTTTATACTTACCTTTGTGAAAAAGAGCGTAGACTGTGAGATGTATGCTTTCTTTCCAGCCCCAAATCATTGCAGAGTTAGTTAGATTTATGTTCCAATCTCACCTTCTTTGCCCTTTTCCCTTTTCTTCTCCCACCTTCTTAATTTAATTAAGGAATAAATTAAACGATAATATCATAAAACTACTGGATGTACTAGCATTTAAGTAAATTATTAACATGTTGTTTGACACCCTGAATAAAACACTTGGACAATGTAATGTTCCAGTACTAGGAATTTGCATTGCACTATACAGTTTGTAATTGGCAACCATACTTCATACAAGCAAGATATTGGGCTTAGGCCAGAAAGGGTGGCAGACATTACTTTTAAGACTATTTGAATTTTAATTTTATTTTTAAATTTAAAGTGGCAGCTGATTTAAAATCAATAAGGATAAATGTTCCTTATCCCTGTTGTTGAGGGATACATAAAAGATTCCTACAGCACAGTGCCCTCATTGTTTAAAATACAAGTAGTTTTTAACCAGATTTTCATTTGCATTCTAGTATTTATTTAAGCTCCTGTGCCTCCATGCTAGAGCATTTTAACAGACCTATACAGGAATAAAATAAGTAATAAGAAATCTGTTATATATGGTCAGCAGTCTGCACAGTCTTGCCTAAACTAGAAGGTGTCTTATCAGGGTCTGTTTTACATAGTGTCTATAGAGTGGAAACTCGATTCCTGACTAACTAACATTACATGGCTGTAAAGTACATAGCATCATCTGGTATAGGCTCATTTCATTAATTTTGCACATGCCAAGGAGGCTGCAGATATTTATGTTATGAAAGTTTAGGGATGTTTAAAAATTATTTCAACTTGCCTTCACATCTTTTTGGTATTAAAGTCATGTGTCCTCATCACAAGTTCAATAAAGCCAGACTCAGAGGGAGCCATAAAACTTTCTGTAAATGATATGAAATACCTTTTGGTTCCACAAAATGTCATCTCTTAGTGCTCTGGTACTTAGGCTAGAAATGAAGAATGTGTATATCTTATAGAAAAGTGGGAATACTCCTACAATTTCATGAAGTTTCTGGTTTCAGTTCCATAAAAATAGGAACTGCAGGACCTGTACATTACGATTTTTTATACACTGCTTGTTATCATAAGACTGAATTTTATCCATCTTGCATCTCAGACAGGAATATGAGGAGATAATAACACCATGGAGGGGGCAAACACCTGCCATCTTTCTTGTTACTTATTATTTTACACTGAGATGAAGATTTGTCACTACAGTTATGTAGTGACCACAACCTTTCTATATGAGTCATGCTACAAATACAGAACCAACCATCTCTACCAATTACCTACCCAATATATCTATACTAATAAAAAAAGAGGTGCAGGCCTAAGCTATGCTCTGCAACCATCCAGGGTTTGGTCACAAGCACGTTCCCTGGAGTAGTTTTGACTCAGACCTGCTAGTCCTCTCCCTGACCATGTTCAGGCACAGTTTGGAGAGGGCAAGGGCTAGGAAGCGTTTCACAATGAAAGGATGGGTGGGTGGGTGGATGGATGGATGGATGGATGGATGGATGGATGGATTGAATGATGGATGGGTGAGACCACCCTATACTGACAGTGGAGAGAGTTTAACCATGCAGAGATGAACCATGCCATGTCCCCTGTCCTCTGGCCAAAGAACAGTCCCTGGCTCATTTCATTCAGTAGCACAGAGACAGCCAGAGTTGGATCCCTCTTTTATCTAAATAAATAGCAGTCCCTAACCACTTAACATAGTTGAAAACCTTGTTTCATGATTCTGATCCACAGAAGAATAAATGTATTGCTATTAAGTACATTCAGGTCAGACTCACACACACACCTGCCTTTTCATGCTCCTCGTCTGTCTCTCACACATTTCCAGTATGGCAATATTACTTCTGCTTTCCTCCCACCATCTTTCATGCAAGACATGGCTGCATATGGGTTCCCAGAGCAGAAGCACTGCAGGAGCATGTTACAACTGGTATTGTGCAAAAGCTGTCCTGGGCAGCAGCCTGCCTCTGTCAGCCCTGTCCAGAGATGTAGTATGGCTTCAGCTTCCCAGAAAGCTGACAAGTTGGGGAAATGCTCACCTTGCTCACTTTCCTCCAATGAGTAATGACTGAGGTTGTGCAGGGACAATATCCTGAATTACTCTCCCTTGTTTATTGTGAAAATGTGTACATTCAGAAAGATTCCTATAAAGATCTACACAACATATGTAGCTGTGTGTTGAGGTGATATGTATAATAGCAGATTTGTTACAGTGTAATTCAGTAGAAAACCATTCTCTGTATTAGATCCTTCCCATTTATTTTTGTCAAGACCAATTCCCAGTCAGAGTCTCTCAACAGGTTACATCTATCTATGTATGTGCTTCCAGTCACTATCATGCCTATGGTGTCTCATAATCATTGAAAGGCTTTATCCTGACAGCATTCTCTAAAACAGAGAGTCATTGCTATCCATATTTTATGAATGAGGAAATGAGTGTGGTAGCTGACACAGGCCACTTAGGATGTCCATGATGAAGCTGTAAAATGATCCAGGTCCTCTGAGTCCCAGCTGGAGTCCCAGGCCCTGGGAACCCTCACTCCACCAGCACTGTGTTGCTCACCTTTGTGAGAATACAGGGAACAGTCTAGAGTGAAAATTATTGCTATCAACATCTTGATTTACATCAGAGCAATAAGAAAAACAGGGAGAGATTTCTTGAACAATGCTCTTTTGGCAAAACATGCACGTGGCAAAACATGCACATGGCAAAACATGCACTAGGCTTGGCAAAACTTGTATTAAATCCACTGCTGTTAAAGAACAAAACTCTTGCTTTTCCCACTGCTTGCCTGAATTTTGAACTGTCATCGCTCTGCTGCCACACAATCTTTGAACCATGTCTCTGTGAACCAGGAATATATTCAGCAAAGCTTTTAAATACTTGCCTGAAGTCAGTGAAATAACTTGACGTGCAAAGCTGGTCAAGGTGAGTACTCTGAGGAGCTGTACGTTTCAGGGCCACCCTCCAACATCCGCTGAAATAGGCGTCAATCTGTTCACTGACCACAGTGGGATTCAGTTCAAGTTTGTTTTCACTTTAACTTGCAAAAGACATGAAATACAAGCAGTAGTAAACAAGGGAAATAATCCAAGCCTTTTTGCTCAAGCCAGTCAGCTCAGAAGGTCCATGTTTGCAGTGCATGGACATCCATTAGCACATAAAGTCATTCCTGTGTTAAGGGGGGTGTCTGCAATTCCTGAGAAGCAGTGAAAACACATGAACCCAAAGTTAAGCTCAGGGACTGCCACCAGCTGCAGAGGCAGCAAAGGTGCTGCAGAGTCTGGAGCACTGTGGTGGAGGTCTGTGCGCCGAGCTGGGCTGCAAGAAGGCTTAACAGGCTTGAAATGACAAAGTGAGCTGTCATTTAAGAAAATGTATCGTATCAATTATAGCAGAGCAAAAAGCTTGGCCCAGACTAGCAAAATATAAGACAAAGTAAAAGAAGGAAAATGCGTATCTGTTTCAAAGGAATATGAATGATCAAACGAATACAGCTGCCACTTTACATTTCCCAGACTCATATAATCCATCAGAAATTACCTCAGGTGTTCTAGTTTCGGCTGGGATAGAGTTATCTTCTTCATAGCAGCTAGTATGGGCCTATGTTTTGGATTTGTCCTGAAAGCAGTGTTGAAAATACAGGGATGCTTACACAGAGTCAAGGCCTTTTCTGCTTCTCATACCACCCCACCAGTGAATAGGCTGGGTGTGCACAAGAAGCTGGGAGGGGACAGAGCTGGGACAGCTGACCCCAACTGACCAAAGGATATCCCATACTGTATGACATCATGCTTATCATATAAAGCTGGGGGAAGAAGGAGGAAAGGGAGGATGTTTGGACTGATGTTGTTTGTCTTTCCAAGTAACCATTATGCGTGATGGAGCCCTGCTTTCCTGGGGATAGCTGGACACCTGTCTGCTGATGGGATGTGGTGAATGAATTCCTTGTTTTGCTTTACTGGCATGAGCAGTTTTTGCTTTACCTGTTAATCTGCCTTTGTTTCAACCTACGAGTTTTCTCACTTATGCTCTTCCGATTCTCTTCCCCATCCTGACACAGATCGAGCTGCTGTGTGGGGCTTATTTGCTGGCTATGGTTAAACCACAACATCAGTAATGCAGTTGACAAGATCTCTTTCTCTTCATCACACATGCATCTTGCTTTGCTCATATATGTGAGAGAAAAAAAGGAAAGCCCAGCAAAGCTTTAATTTGCTTAACTAAAGGTCTGTTGCATCTATACCATGAAGCGATCACCTTTAGCATGAAGCTGTTAGCACACTTTCCCATGCTGCTCCACGCTGAGCAGGTCACTCCATGGCAGCACACAGAGGAACAGTACAGCAGTTGCTTGCGTCTGTGGCAGAGCACGGAGGGGAAGCTGCAGAGACAAGGGAAGCGGCACAGACAGTGTTAGTCACACTGGGAGGCAGGCGGAGGAAATGGAGCAGGAACGGAAGCAAACAAGCAAACCTAGCTCAAGGCTGAGCTGCACCCTGAACAAAGGCCCAACTACAGAACAATTTGTGGCGCTGTAAACAAGAAATGAAAAAATTCTGCACATGGAATGAGGAAAACAGCTGTGTCCATTGCCATGTTCTCACTCCCTCCCAGCCAGCGACATCCACTCCGTGGTATTTCACAAGCATGCATTGAATTATGCTGGGAGAGGTGGTGACCAGGACCAAGGCTGTGTTACTTCCCAAACTGCATCGTGACCTGTGCAAAACCTGGCACAGGTTGACATGCATTGATGTACTTGACATGCATTTCAGTAACTGTGCCAGGCTGGCCTGGGGCCCCGCATCCTCTGTATTTCCCATTCCAACTCAGATGCTAAATGCTAAATGGAAAGAAGCAAACTTCATAGCACTCCTGTGGGTTTTGGTAATGAGTCATTGGGGTTTGGAAGGCAAAAATTCTTTATCTCAGAAGGCATATGACAAAACTGTACTCTGGACCATGAAAAAATGTATTCCCCTCCAAAGAGAACACAAATTATTGCCTGAATCCTAGTGAAAAAGAGGTTGAAATGTGAAATTGTTTTGTGTCCAAGGCTGAGGATGTGGCTTTTCTGTGTCTGAAGAATCCATGTAATATCCAATATAATGAGATAAACATATCTAAAGAATCTAAAGCCATGGTTAAGGACAAAAGTAATGACTTGATATCTTGGCTACAAGATACTGCCCTAGGAATTGAGTGTTTTACGCTTAGCACATTCTTCCAAAGTACCTGTAACTCAGCACTGCCATAGATTCAGGAGCAGACAGGACAGCCAGCAGACCTGATGCCCCTCACTGGCTCCCACGTTCAAGGCTGCTCACCCTCTGGAGTCATTGGAGTTTTCCCACTAGCTTCACAGTGCCCAGGTGTCACCACAGACCACAGACAGTGCTGCTTTGCTGCAGAACCCACTTCAGGTCCAAAAATAAACCTGAAACATATAGAGCCATTCAATCTTCACACTATCAACAAAGTTCTTTGTAGGACCTACTTGGCTATTGTGTTTCAGTACTTTTGAAAATGAAATGAGGTCGTTTCAATTTCTTGCATCAATATAAATCCCCCTTCTTCCTCAAATGACATATTTGTCTTTCTGCTCTAGGAAAGTCTGTCTCAGTTCTGGGAACCAAACACCCATGCCATAGCAGATATAGGTTTCAGGTCTCTCTGAAGACATGTTGGACTGTCTAAACATCATTTCAGTCCTCAAGCCCTCTGCTCAGATACAGCCTAACTTTACAGTAGCCTAGAGCCTAAACAGACAGCAACACCCATTAGGTGCTTATGTTCATGTCTATGCAGTTGTTCCAACCCACCAATGATGTGTCCCTGCTGAGCTGCTCAGAGCTCACATCACAGGCTCAGTGCCCCACTACTGACCCCATTTGAGGCTAAACATTGTCAGTACCCTTCCTGTCCTCACAAAACACAACCAAGTAGATCTCTTGGAGCAGGTTCAATCCAAGAGCTCAGTGACTTGAGGCAATGATTAGTAGGGAAGTACACTCTGCTTTCCTTCTCTCTGGAGGGAAACATGGGAGCATAGGCAAGAGAGTGAGCCATAGAGTATTCAAGTATGCCCCAGCAGAGATGATAGGAAAGGAGGGAGGGCACAGACCACATCTATGCGTCACATTAACAATAGCCTTTGAGGTCCTTCACGGTAAATGGTTGACCTGCATCAAGTTCTAGCAGCCAAATAGGATGCACTGACTGGGAATGTCAAGTGCAGCTGGGTATCCACTACTTTTAAATGGTAGGGATTCATGAAGGGTCCTTTCCTATTAGCCATATCATGTTTAACTCATTGTTTTCTCTGAAAATTCCCTCCTTACATGCCTATATGTCTCCTTGCATTGTACAGAGGAGTCCACATGCTACACTGAAGGTAAAGGGTTTTCCTGGTTGGCAGTAATAGCTGGTCACTGCAGCAGCTAAGGTCCTGATTGATTCTGTCAAACGAAATGCACTAGAAATGAATATAATTTAACCTGAAAGGCTCAAAAATCAAGAAAAAGACAACTAAGTGTCAGAAGTGCGAGTGTCTATACCTCAATGTTGACGATTGTAAGAATATTTTGCATTAATTTGGAGGGGGAGAAAGAGGAAAAAAAAAAAAGGGAAAAATAGAATGAATCTCAATCTGATGTTTTAGTGTGATTTTCCTTGTAGTGAGGTCTACCAGACTGTGAAAAGCCTCCCAAGGGAAGTGATGGCAGCTCCATCAATTGGGTACTTTGATTGCTGCATTTTCTGTCTTCGGTAAAGCCTGAGAACCTGTCTGTGAACTGAGTCCAATCCTGGATACACCTTTCTAGAGGAAGCAGAAAACTGTCAGAGTATTTACTTAGTTTTTGCAGATTTAATACCTCTAAGTTGAACAAGCATGCCATATGCTTGTAAGTCAAAGCATCTCTTTAATGTTTTGAACTAGAGTTATTCCCTGGAATATGGCAAACTTGTAAAACACTTTATTTTCACCCCCATAGCTGTTACATTATTCTCTCCAACCCCTCGTTTAATTAGGTATTGGAATGCTAAGTAAATCTTTGTTACACTTGTTCTTCCCATGTCTGGCATCATGGCAGCCAGTGCTCACCACTCAACTTCTGATTTATACATTCAAGGGGGGGGACAAACTAATGCACAATGATTGCTAATTTTGATCATACAAATATTGTAGTTAATGTCTGGCACCTCTCTATTCACATGTGCACACCAGAAAATTAAGTCAGAAGCATTCAAAAGTAATCTACAGAGTCATTTCAACAAACCTCTTGGGGGATTAAAAAATAACAGTGAGAATAATCATACCTGGATCTTAACTAGCATATTTTGTTGATAGAGTTTAAAGTGGTTTACAAAATAGGTATCAGAAGCTCAGAATTTAAAATGGAGAAACAAAAGAGAGACTATTCTGTGATGTGCAGGGGATGTGAAGAGGGTGTACTGTGGGCCCCTTTGGAAAAGTTGCTGATGTGAAAACAGATTTCATATTTAGGATATATTTTTCAGATCTCCTTTTCCAGAAATTAGCAGTTTCCACCATCTCTGGTAAACTATAAGCACAATGGCTTTAGCATCCCCACTCAGGACAGCACTGACTCACTAATTTTGAGCACTAAGCAGCTTGTAGGAGCCTGGGCTGATCAACCTTCAGGTGGCTGTGGAAATCTGCTTCTGAACTGGTAGACCTGTCTCATTGCAGGCTGACATTGAGAGATAGCTTATCATGCATCCACTCTCACATAGAAGTCCTGGAGGTCCTGATGATATCTACAAGCCTGGTGTGGCCCCACTGCTCTGTGACCCCGACCCTCTGGTGAGCACAGGGGAATCCACAACCGTCATAGCTTCAGTCAGGCACCTCATACATAAAGATGGTATGTTGCATGTAGCTGAATACACTGCAAAATTTGAGGACCATGAGCTGCTGTTAAGACTCCCTTCACTTCATTATAAACCCTGAATTTAAATTCTGCTAGCTACAGTTTGCCTTGCTGCCAATAACTGGATGTGTTGTTCATTGTGATGGAAACTGGTGAAAAAACATTTGTGTCTTTGAGTAGTTTGAGAACACTCCTGCTTAGGGCTTGTGAAAGCTTTTATAATTCAAAGCAGGACAATTCAGTAAAGGGTACACCTAAGGAGCCTGCAGCATGCCCCCAGAAGAGTGCAAGTATAAAGGCAACTGCAAAGAGTTTGAGCAGTGCGTGGCTTGTAAGCGTGAACAGTTCTGCCTGGGTCACGCTAATGCACTTCTCAAAGTACGGTTTCTAAATTGGACCTTACTCTTTAGTGAATAAATACACCACATTTCATCTTCGGACATAGTGCCTAATATTGTTCTTTTTGTTGAGCTCCAAGATCTACCTCAAATTCAGGTTTCTTTTTTTTTTTAGTTAAATCTCTTGCATAATCAGTTTAGACTAGTCAGGGTTAAAGTACTGAACACTCCCTGTATACTGCAAACTACCTTTCTGTTTACCTGACTGGCTCATTCTGGGATACATCCCTGTGTAAATATGGATGGAATCATTTCTACAAACAATACAGCAAATCAAAAAAGCCTGTTCTGCCCATACTTGTGTTTTGATGACAAATTATAATACCACTTTGACTAGCAAGCTTATGTTATGCTTTGTGTTACTAAAGATAAGATTTACCTAATTTGATGCATCTTGAGTTGGGTCTCTAGTTCAAGCTGGTTGTCTGAGCTCCTTTATAGTCAGTGGAAAAAGACAAGTGCATCCAGAGAGCAATTTTGAATGGTCCTCCCTCTCTGTCTCTACAATGATGCCAAAGGAAACTGAAATTACCTGAAACAAGATGCTTTGGACACCTGGAGTTGAAGGAACTGACTTCCATGCACCTAGCTGACTGCCAACACAGTTTGTTCATACCTGCCCAATTCTTTGCTTGTTACCAGGCTGAGAAAGCTCCTTACATTTCTCAGCTTATTTCATTTTTTTCCAAACAAAACCCTCAAAACTTCAAGTATTTCTGAACAACAGGAAGGCACTTGATTCCTGTGCTATGTTTGGTTCATTGCCCCACAACCACCCATGCTGAAGCTTGTTTACTGCACTTGAGCCAGGCAGGATCCTGCCCAATCTGGTCAGGTTTTTGAGGGTGTTGCAGTTCATTTCTGAAGGATGAGGGAGAAAATTAATTTATTTCACTGTTAGCATTTTGAAACCTGATCTCTGTGCCCTGACCTCTAGTTAGATTAATCCACAGATGAAAGCAGCTGACCACACTATGTCAAGAGCACAGCTCTTCACCAATGAAGTCTAGTTGCACCTTGGGAAAATCACAGTCTTTCTTTGTGTTTTATCATTCGTCCCCAGACAGTTTCTTCCTTGCTGCCATCAGAGGTCCAGATTCTGCTTACATAAATGGAAGTAAGGCAGGACTGTCTGTGAGCAAACTATCTTGACCTTATCTCTGTTTAAATGTAAATATGAATAGAGTGAGAACTGAACAGGGAAAACAAATAGGGCAATCAGACATTGTTTCTTTTAGTATCTATCTATACTTGGGAGAGTTTATAATTCTTTTTTCTAATTAACACTGCAGGATCAGGCTACAATTTTGTTGCATCAAAGCTTCTTCACTTACCGCTCCACTGCATTTCTTTGTCTTTACACAGAGATCCACACAAAAGTAATATTTTTCTCTCTGAGAACTGCAGCAGCTCAGGACAATGGATTGAATCACAGCTCGAGGTTCTTACTGTGTTACTCTGGCTCTAGACCAGCAGTCCTGTGCTGATGGCTAGACACAAGCTTTCTACATCCTCAACTTGTTTTGTTTTTTGAGTTAATTTAGTATTCAGTGCACAGTTATGACAAAGACAAATACATGGCTCTGCTCATTGTCAGCTGTGTCTGCACTATGTTATTAATTTGAAGCAATACATTTTGTGTGCACAAACTATTCTGTTTACCTGTTTTTGTTTACTGTTATGTTACCCCTTAACCAAACTCAGAATGTTTTTGTCCATATTTTACATCACTGGAATTTCAATCCTTCTACACACCTGTTCTTTTCCTAGGTAAATAAAATTTTGAGCACTAGATGTGCCCATTCCAGTGGAAGCAGAATCACTGCTAGTGCACTTGTTCCAGGCGCCCAGCCTTAGTTCCATAAAACATACCCAGCTAATTACATGTAGTATAAATTCCCTCAACACTGATTATCTTGACAAAAGGCCTTCAGAGTTGGCAATTCTTTATAATATAAGAGGCAACTACATGACATTTGCAAAAGCACTCTTTTTTTGCCAGTTTCCAGATGCCAGAAACATCCAGATGCTGGAGAAACTGTTTCAGTGGAGAGAATGGAACTTATCTGGGAAGAATGGGGAGTGATCAGGAGGACACATTAAAAAGACGAACAAAATGGAAGAAAGTGCAGATGATTGAGTATGGAGAGGTCCAGCAGCAGCATGTAGAAATGGCCTTGCAGCTCATTGACAGCCAGATGAGCTGGAAAGGAGTGAGCAAAGACAAATTAAAAATTAAGAATCAGCTAGTATTCACATTGGTGAAGAGATGGCTTGTCTCAGATGCACTCACATATCACAATTCAGATCAGCATGGATCAGCAAGTGTTAGAACAACGAATATTTTATTCTGCTTTTGAATGGTAAAATGATGGAAAGATCGTCCTTTGGCCTGTGTTAGTACAGAGCCTGACACTGTATGATGTTGGTGAATGGCAGGTATTCTTTGAAGTTACTGCAGTAACAGCAATTACAATAGCAATGTTATGTTAGATTTTATGGACTTTCTCAGTGCTCACCTCAGGCAGTGGTGGTAGACTACAAGTCAGTCTTTTTTGCATGGACTATATAAATAAACCCTTTTACCACATACTTTCTCCTTCTCTTGTTGCAGGACAGAAGGGAATAACTACTGTCTGCTTTTATTCCTGTTTACAGCAAAAGTAACAAGAAATGTTGTAGCTATATATAACCTTGATTAGGAAGAGACCCTCTGTTTTTTTCACATGTACTGAGAGTCACATCACTTGTTTCTGGATATCTGTGAGTTTAGAATCTAATGTAAGTTAATTACCTAGGGCCCCTGTAAGAGATAAAAAGAACTGCATCCTTTAAATGAACTATCACAGGCCTTGATCTTGACTTACTTAATGGGTCATGCTACGATACTACAAGGTTCCCAGATCATCCCCAGATCAAGGATCTATGGGAGTCCAAATGCACAAATTGCAATGGAAAATCATGCTTGTAGATGATCTTGTAAAGTACGGATAATTTGTAATATTATTTAGCATTTATAACGTATCCTGTGTTAAATAGACTTGATTTCATGAGATTATCCTATCAAGTTTATTTGCCAAATATCACATCTACAAGCAGAACGGAAACTTTAAAACAAGCAGGAAAATTACTTGTTAGACTACGCCTGTACACTGGTATTTATTTATCATGTTGTAATGTCATGGTTTAAGCCCAGAGGGCAACTGAGCACCACGCAGATGCTCACTCACTCCTTCTCCCTCAGGAATGGGGAAGAAAAAATAAAACAAAAGGTTCCTGGATGGAGACAAGAACAGGGAGGGGTGACTCATCAATTATGGTCATGGGCAAACGACAAACTTGATTTGGGAAGAAAAAAGAACATCAATTTAATTTGAACACCACCACCATTATCACTAATTCACCAATCAAACAGAATAGGACAGTGAGAAATACAACCACATCTTAAAAACACCATCCCCACACCCCTACCTTTTTTCCGGGCTCATCTTTGCTCCTGATTTCTCTACCTCCTCCCCTCGAGCAGCTCAAGGGGGTTGGGGATGGGGGTTGCAGTCAATTCATCACCTGTTCTTTCTGTTGTTCCTTCCTCCTCAGGTGGAGGATTCCTCACACTCTTCCCCTGCTCCAGCGTGGGGTCCCTCTCATGAGAAATAGCCCTCCATGAACTTCTCTGACATGAGTCCTTCCCATGGGCTGCAGCTCATCATGAACTGCTACAGGGTGGGTCCCTCCCACAGGCTGCAGTCTTCCCAGCAACAGACTGCTCCAGATCAGGCTTCCTCAGAGTCCTGGCCTTCTTTGGGCGCAGACACTTGCTCCAGCATGGAATCCTCCATGGGCTACAGGTGGGTATCTGCTCCACGGGTGACATCCATGTGTTGCAGAGGGACAGCCTGCCCTCTCACCATGGGCTGCAGGGGAGTCTCTGCTCTGGCACACCTCCTCCCCTCCTCCTTTCTTCAGCTGACCTCAGTGTTTGCATAGGTATTTCCCTCACAACTCCTCTTCCTCCTCTCAGGTTCCCCTTCTTAAATATGCTATTGCAGAGGTGCAGCCACCATCACTAATTGGCTCAGCTTTGGCCAGAGGTGGGTCCAACTTGGAGTCGGGGAAGCTTCGAGAACCTTCTCACAAGGGCCACATCTGTAGCCCTCTTCCCCTCTACCAAAACCCCATCACACACAAACCCAACACATGTACTGGGTTAATGGGTGTTAGATTTTGCTATCTGGTCGATCAAGAGAAAATCTAAGCATAAAAATACCATCTTGATCCTTCTGAATGGTGACAAGTTTCCCTGGTATTGAGATCCTCCCACTAATCACTGTAAGAACACTTAGTGCTGTTCACCCTTAGACATAAATTTACTTTATACCTTTGTGTTTTTACAAATCTCAAAACTGGAGATGCCTAGAGGCCTGTCCATGCACGAAGGCCCTCATGAATCTGTGAACTGAAGTAATCTGGTCCTCCCATGGAGAGCTGCCTCTGCTACCCACTCTCTGGCTCTGCTGGAGGGGACAACAGTGGCTACAGTGTTGTCCACCTCCATCCTCTATGTCTGCTGCAACACTGTGCTCTCACACAGTTCCCCATCAATGTCACAGCTGCATTCACTTCTGCACTTCCCCAGCTACGTAATTTCAATGTTATATCAGTATTTTTGCATGACAGTGTGGCATTTTTCCCCTTGATTTCCCTCAGCTGGAACCACCTCAGGTATGCTTGGCTTTGAACTGCTTTCCAAAAATTTGTATTTTATTGCCCCTTTCACAAAATTAATGCACTCAATATCATCTTTCACAAAATATTTTGTTCACCAGCTTTTCATTGATTGTGTTAGTTTGGTGATGGTCAAGAGCTTTGTTCTCTCGTTTGCTTTCATGATTCTTACAGACTCATGTTTTAACAGTGAGACTGACAAGAACAACAGTCCCTAATGGCCAAAAGAAGAAGGTATTCACTGGATATTTCATAATCCATATTATCCCCAGGCCAACAGTATCGCTGAGTGAACAAATGGCCTGGTCAAGTGATTTGCTAAAACCCATGAGACTGGATGGCATTTACGACTCTCCAATGCCATCTATCAATTAAACAATAGATGGAGTGGAAATGGCTGTCCCAAAATTAAAGCCTTCTGTGTTACTGCTACAACTGTAGCACCATAAATTCTTAAGAAACCTGGAGAATACCCTATGGGTTTCTACACAGGACAACCTGTGTTAGTCAAGCTACCACAGACTGGAATGGTAGCAATGGTATTAACAACTGCAAAACATCTTTATACTTGGGAAGCAAAAGATTGTTCTGGAAAAATCCATTGAATTAATACTAGATGGGTAATGCTCTCTTTCTAACCCAATGTGCACCTGTTAGACAGAAACTGAGCAATCCTCTTTTATGTTTTCCCAGGTTGCCAGTACCCCAGATGTTGGAAAACTCTACTTGGAACCAAAATTTGTGACCTTGGGGATGAGCAACCAACATTCTGCAATATAATCAACCTGTAAATACTTTCTGATGCATACAGTGCAATAAAGGGCAAGATTACTCCAAAATAAATGACCATAGCTATTACTGTTCCTGATTTGGGTTTGACGATGGCCTCCAGGGTTTTACACCATTTGGCCAGAGATTCTCTTTTGTCTCAGTATCAAACAAATCAGCATTGTGGTCTTGCAAAAATATTATAAATTGTTCCATTTGGAAACAACATGGTTGGGTTAAATACTATTGGCCAGTTTACATCACCCTAAAAATGGGCTGTCTGTGCCAGAATCATACCATAGTCTATGAAGCAGTAAGTGCAGATTTTGCACCTTGTAATGATTGCCGTGTTGCCTCTGGTGACACTCTGGCCGGTTTCATCTGGGCCTGTAATCATGGCAATATGTAAATCTCTTTATGGACAGGGTTGCCTGAACTCCAATGCATCTTGGGCCTCCCAGCATTGTGCCCCACATGGAAAAGGACTCCCATCCAACCCTACTGGGTGGCTCGCACGACACAGGTGAGAATAAGACTGAGGGAAGATGTAGAGGGGTGGCAAGACCCGGGAGTAGTCACCCACACAGCCTGGACAATGGAAGGATTTTGGGGATTTGGGTCTGCTACCACACAAATGCGATTACAGTTAAGCAAATTATCAAGTAGAGAAATTAGCTAATGTTACCAGTGTTAGTCTGCAGTTTCTTATTAATCAATTACAAGCTACTCAATTACAAGCTGAACTTAATGCTGTTACACCAAAATGGACTTTGTGGCTATCTAAACCTCTGCAGTACTGACTGTTGTGTTTACATCCCTAATGTTATGCAGGATCTCAACACCCAACCAGAGGAGATACGACAGGTGGTGAAAGACACCCACAAACTCCGAGAAGCCATGAGTAATAGCTGACTTTGAAGGGTGTTTAGTTGGTTTGGATTTGGTGTTACTAGTTGGGTCCAATGTTTCATACAATATGTGTTGATGTTTGTTGTGATTATAGTTGCCCTAGGCATAGCAATATCTTGTGTAAAATCAGCTATAATGAAAGCTGTTGGCATAAAAATGATTCAGCTTAGTAATTATATCCCATTAGACAAGGGGATGTCCCAGTCAACATCCCTGCTCCTGAGACCTTAATTTGAGACCGCATTTAAGTGTGTGGGTGTGACCGTAGTCACAGGGTGGAAATGTTGGAAGTGTTGAAAGCACAAAACAGTGAAAAACTGCAAAACCCACAGTTGCTGAACACCTGGTGCCCAAAGCAGACACAGGACGGGGTGAAGATCTGGTGGTTTGTGTTGCCATGACACCAAGAAGGAATGTGAAGTGAGGTGGAAGCCACATTGTCCCGTTCTTCCACTTTTCAAAATAAATGTTTTGCACAACTCCTCGGAAGTTATGCCAAGAAATGCTTTGTGCTACAGGTCGAAGAACAGTGGCTTGACCACAGTCCCACCAACACACATATACACACTTGACACAATAGTGGATAAATACTACCCCAAGTTCATACCTAACTCAGAGGGATGAGAATTCGATACCAAATCAGAGGGACAGATCGATGGGTTTGTTCCTCTCGCCCCACTGCCACCAGAAGGGAGGCTTTTTGATAATATTTGTGACCTTGGCTACGCCAAGTGCCTACCCAGGAAATTGAGCTTGTGATTGCAGTTGGGGTTTTTTTGTAGAGCTATATAACCATTCTGCAGTATAGTGCATTTATCGTTGGCAATCTCAAAGAATCTGTAGATGTTGCTAAGAATAAACCGTTCTATTCATGAACCTGACTGCTCCTTTTGAATGTGACTGGACCTACAGCACACAGGCTGTTCGTGCATCTGGTGCATAGTCACGGCAGTAATTGGCTTATTCAGAGATAAATCCATCTGCCCCTAGCCCCTCTAATCTCTGAGGACTGGCTAGAATGCAAGGGGATTAATCTTTTACTAAATTTATCTCTCACTCAACGCAACACCTAATGATAGCGTGAAGAGGCATGTGAGGATCCCGGTTATGCAGCTGTGCAGAACACTCCTCATCACCAAAGCCACATGAAGCTGGGAGAGCTGAGGTGACAGTTTGCTCCATCTTCCCCACTTTGAGAGGTTATGGAAGGACCTGACTCATTAATGTACCTGGTGAGCACAGAGTGTGCACAGGTATCAGTGAATTAAATTTGCCCAAGGCCTTTCTTTGGCCCTGAGACCAACAGACCTGGACTAGCTTGTGTCTATAGGGAAAACTCTCAGAGTTTCCAACATTAGGTAGCTGTATCCAGGCAGTCCCTTTGGAAACTGTCCTTGTGCCATATTGAACAACAGTGTGGGTGAGGATAAACTGGCATGAACAAAAAGTATATCAGGGACTGTACTAACAGGTCAATGAAGCTCCTGTGCCCACAAATATTTTTTCATCACTGTTTAATCCACAGTCATCTTGTGGTGGAAGAAGGTAGGGGGAGAGACATCTGCTACATTTTTGCGCTTCCTGTTATACCAGAGTTTCCTCTACCTTTACCCTGGAAGCAGCAAGCCTTGCAGTGTCTTTGTAACAGTTATTTCCCTGCGGAAGCTGTTAGGGAGAAGTGGACTCCTACACGTAGCTTAGATACACTGAAAAACGCTGAAAACCATTTCCATCCCCAACTCCTCTCTCTCTCAGTCTTCTGAGTTCAGTCGTACCCTGTGTGTTAGCCAGTGCTGCATTTGTCCTCCCTGTGTCTGCAGAGGACTCTGCAGACCCACGTATGAGACACGTGGCTTTCTCAGCAGCAGTAAGCTCTGGTTGTGTGAATCTGTCTGAGCCTAGGAACAAGTTGGGCAATATTCCCTTTCAGAGGCAGCTGCCTGATTTTGACTCACAGCAAATCATGTGTGTGGCCCTAAAAGTCATGCTGAAGGGAAGAATTATACATAATCCTTAATAAGTAGCACTATCCATTTCTATTTACTTCCAGCGTTCAGGGAATGAAACTTCTTTTTTTAACCTGTGTCAGTCCCACTTTTTTTGCCTTCTATTTCAGTCTGGAAGGGTGCAGTGCTGGCCTTTAAACCCTGACAGAAATGTAAGTAGGAAATATTTAATATTTTGCAATCATAATAGAATTCTTCTTTATTGTTCAGATTCTGTGAACAAATCTGGAAGGACTTGAGGATCTAACTCCCCAAAACACTTGCTACACAATAGAGGTGAATCACCATTTCCAGGCTCCAGGAGCTAATGCCTGTTCAGACTAATACATTGATTTTGTGCATTGCTCACAAATAAAGCCTCTTTTTACCCTTCTCCCCTCAGAGCTTTTAAATCAGACTTCTACATATGAAAAGCTTTTCTGATTCCTGTAATTTCTATGAGATTGATTCAGTGGGATTGGTTTTTCCTGTCTTTAATTACTTCCTCATCAGCTCAGTTCACAATGCTCCAAAAACACAGCAATAGTATCCTTCAGTGTTTTACTTTATCTTCCTGTGAAAAGAAAAGCTCTGATCTGATTCTACCCATGTCTGAAAAAGATGGTGGTTTATTTTACTGCTGCAAAAAGACAGCATACAAATATAGAGACTTATCAAATAGTATTCACACATGAACAAGCAACTGCAAGTATTGGCACTGTCAACAGAAAACTGTCAGGGAAATATCACATCATAAACCAAGAGATGCTACAAATCAAATTAGATGCCGAGCATATTGAACACACAACCAAGAACTAAATGGTTCTTTCCTTTTAAGAAAACTGAAATCTCTATTTTTCATGTGCTAAAAAAATACATCATTCAACTATTACATTTATAAATGATTTAAAATTATTAATAGATGTTAAGAGCATGCTACAGGTCTAGCTGTACATGTACCAGATAGTTTTAAGTACATCATGTACATAAGTACCATGATAAGTGGCAAACTATTGACCTGATGAAGTCCATAATATTTTTTTATTTATTGAAATATCTATAAATCATCCATTAAGCCCTTAAACATTAATTTATATATGAAGGTTTAATAAAAAGCATGAAAAAATGCCTCCTTATCCAGCAGTGACTCGGAACATAGCTTGCAATGCTATTTAATAACATTTACTATGGAGCAATGTAGCACATGTTATGAGATGATCTGAAAAGGATATAATATTAAGAATTTGTTTAGCAGACCTGAGAAGGAAAACACAATATGGTGGTATTCATGTTGATTTTTCATTGTTAAGAACTACACTGTGAAATCAGAGGAAAACTAGGAAAAAGAAATGAGAGACTTTCTCCTTTATGGGTAATTCTATCACCTACTAGCAGAAATAACACAAGATCTGGTCATCCCATTGTTTCTCCCACCTGTATGAGGAACTTTAAAGCAATATGTACCTCTGGAAAACATAAATAGAAATGTGTATTTGGAGGTATTATGCAGTCTCCACCATGCTTTCCCTTACATGTTTTGATACACCATTCAACTTTAGAGTCATCATAATATTTTGTGTTTGCTAGGCAGCTTTTATTCCAGAAGCTCAAAGCCCATTACAGACTGAACCACCCTTTCACAGTAGGATGGCTAATTATGTATTGGCATTACTATTTCAAAGACTGGCAAAGAAAACCAGCACCTTGCTCAAAGTCACACAGACAGTTGAGACAGGAGGGCTGCCCTAGGTATTTTAAACAATGATTCAGAGCAAAGCTTCAGTAGATGCTTCAGATGCCAAATGTGTTTCTTGCTGGTGAAGATTGGTAAGATGCAGCCCCACTTGCTGAGCCTCCCAAGCAGGCTCCTGCCCACCCTCAGGACTGTCATGCCTCCTTCTTTTCTCAGATGTGATGCAGATGTCAAAAGAAAGCAGTTATATCTCTCAGCTGCTGTTTCTGCTGCATATTATTCCCCTTAATGATATGTCAGGCACAGTTACATCCTGAGGTCCCCAGACAACACCCAGCATGCCACTCACAGCCACGCAAAAGAGGAACAAATGCTAGATGTCTGCAGATAAGCAGTTAACTACTGTAATTTACATTTCCCCCCTACACCCAACAGACTACAAAGAAGATAATGTAATTTAAAAATGTGTTTTCATGGTTTAAGAAAAAGCAAATATACAAGAGCTGTCTAATTAGGCAAGAAGCTAGGGCTGCGCAGATGTTTTCATCTGTTCGCATGCCATCAGAAAACATTGAACAACCCCATCACAGAAATTGGGAGGTCATTTTTTAGTGTTCTTTATAATTATATAATGGATAGCTCTTTGGAGAATAGCCCTTATTAATGAACCATAAATAGACACCTCCCTGAGGGCATGTTAAAACACGTTGTACTCATTGTGAATGGGACACTGGTCATATGGGATTCAAAAATTCTCATATAAGCTCATAAAAAGAACCTCATAAAATGCATGTTTATGATTCAGTCTTTATTGTGGAAATGCTTATGAGGGATGCATTGAGACACTTCTAATCTATTAAGTAAACCTGCATTCTAGATGTGTGCAAGATTCTATTCTAGATTCTTGCAAGACAATGGGTCTGCAAAATGCAGATGAAAGACAGATGTAAATCATTTGCATTTTTTAAGTTTTGCATTAGTCCAGGAAAGTTCTTAAATTATTTTTGTCATGTTTCAGGTTAATGTTGATATTTATCAGATTTTTTTCTAAAGTATGTTACTGTACGATACTGCAGGCACTGTATCCTGGTTACAGTTCTTATGGATTGCTAGTTCTGCTCTTAGACACATACATGATGAAATAGCTGAATAATAGTTTCCATGGCCAAAAGGTCAGTAAGCTGTCTCTTTGAAAACCCTAGATTTCTGCATCAGTTCTGATTGTAGCCACTTAATATCTCTCATGCCAGATAGCTACATTAGTTTAGAAATGCTACAGATTCTTGTGGCCCAGGCTGTCTTCAGTGACTAAAATTAGTTCTTAAAACTTCTCCTTTGCCTGGCTATTAGAGACTCCAGCTAACAAGTTCCATTGAATTGTAAAGGAGCTTAGGTGCTTGACATATTTCAAAATGTCAGGCTGCTTTTACTTAAATACTAATTAGATATTTCAGATTAGATAATTGCAACTCACAGCACTCTGAAAAATGGTTACCCTTATTTTGGGTTACAAAAAATATTCAAAGTCAAGCAAAAAGTATGGCTAACTGACAGTTTTCTCATACATATAGCTAAAAATGACATTTTCATCTTTTCCTTAACCACTCTTCAAACCTAAACCCTTCTCACAGCCTTCTTCGTCAGTCAAATCCAATCCATCTCTCACTCTGAAAGACCACTGTTATATGCTGTGCAGGAGGCTTGTCTGTCTCCTGGAGACACTCATACTGAGTACCACTTTGCTCTCCCCTAAGCAGTAGAGCAAATTCTCTGCTGACAACATACATGGAGGGACTAATAACTCATCTGAGTAAATGCCAATATCTTGAATTCAGGTATGGAGTGGCCTTAGACTCTTCTCATATCAGTGAAAAAATTAACATCTCTAGTATTTCTGTGATGGATTTTATCCTGTGTGGGTGTCTAGAATGGACCAGCTGATGCACACCACAGATTACCATTTCCCTCCAGTCATTATGAGCACACTAGAGACACCAAGTCAGCTATAGCTGTTAATAGTATAGATGTCTACATCTAGGCAAATTGAATCCCTCCTGTGCTTCTGATGAATGATGTAGGAAAACTCAGGCAACTCTCCTACAACACAGAAGCCTCTGCACTCTGGCAAATGCAAGTCAGGCTAAATGTTTTGTATGATCCTCTCTTAACAGTTTCAAACACACTGGTGTTTAAAAAGCATGACTTAAGCTTACATATTCTGAGGGAATTCTTTGAAGAAACAAATATATCTCTTGAGTATTTTAGACTACATTTGACTCTTGAGGTTATATCTTTGCAATAATAAAATCTAAGAAAAGTTTTATATGAAAAACTAAATTCATATGCAATCAGATGATTACCTCAGCTAGTTCTTTTTACAACAATGCAGAATTATTTCAAATCCTCAGGTTTAGATAGCTGAACCACTTTTTTTGTCTTGGAATCAGAAAGACCATGAACTCGGGCATGGAAAGCATCTAATATGCTTTTGGATGCTATAAGATCATAAATGTAACACATCCAACACTGTCAGAGAGCAGTCACGTCAGGAAGTGTAAAAGAAAATTTTGGCATGAACCTTTTTACTATATTCATATAAACATTATTTTTTGGTGGCCACAACCTGTCTGTGCAATATGAGAACTTGTTTTGTTTATTTTGAAGCTGACGGGAAACAGTCAGTGAAGTAACAACCAATGGCAATATGAGAACATTCCATGGACCTTGAAGGCTTCTCAAAAACTAACCTTTACCTTGTTATGACTACAGCAGGATCTTAACATATTTAGCAATATGATGCAAGAAAACTTAATGCAAATGTGTACACACAAATGAAACTTTTCTTATATAATAAACTGGTTAGGTCTTGCCAATATCTATGCTGGAGGGAACGGTTGGGAATATGCTATCCATTCATGTGTATGAAGCTTACACAATTGATTCCGAAACACATAATCTGTATATATTTTAAGTAGGCGTTT
Organism: Strix aluco; assembly: GCF_031877795.1. NCBI lineage: Eukaryota > Metazoa > Chordata > Aves > Strigiformes > Strigidae > Strix > Strix aluco. Next base: position 122,133,989 of record NC_133932.1, read on the forward strand.
CTTGAAAAAATTCCTCAGATGATTTTACTTACTAGTAGTGACTGAAACAAAGAATTTCAAAGCTGAGTGAGGTTTACAGGTTTTACTTAGAGTGCCTGATGTGGCTTGCTGAAACAATCAAAACTATCTGCTGAGCTGGAGATTCAGGAAACCTTGTCAGTGTTGTGTAAGAGCCAATGTGGACTCAAAACAGTTTTAATGAAAGACAAGAAAATATAGAAAGGATTTTGAACACTCTCAAACTGGATTTTAGTACTAGAAAATAATACTAAGTAGTTTCCATAATAGTTTCTGCATCTTCACATAATGAGCTGAATTTGTATTTTAACTGTTGTGGGTTATTATTAAAGGTCTGTTCCATATATACCACCACCGAGCTGTTGATCTCAAGACTGAATAAAATTTCTTGGCTAGGACAGTCTTACCATGATGCTCTGAAATCCAGGTTGGCTCACCATGTCACATGTTATCATCAAATTCATAAAAATGCTCAGATCTTTAGATATTGTCTGGGGTGTACTTCCAGGTGTTTTCAAGCTGTAAAAATGGTGCTTGTTTTTCTGCACTTTATCCACTGTGACATTATGATTCCAGAATTCTCTTTTCCACAAGAGCACCACTCAGCTCAGGACATCTAAGAGAAGATCAAGCCAGCCACTGTCAGTTTCTCCTTTCCCTTAAAGTCTTTGATGTGACTTACAGCTTATAAAGTCCAGAGACACAACATTCATCAACATCAATCAGATAGAGAAGTAATGCAGTCATGTAGTTGGGAGGTTGCTACCTGGATCAAATATCTAACCATCTTTCCAGGTTATTAGGAAGACACTGAACCCCATTTGTCCTAGCTTGTCTAAAATGGCAACAGGCTTCTCAAATCACACACCTGATTAACAATCACATCAACACAAAGATACTGAACATGTAAATCTAAGAACTGAGATATGTCTTCACAGTCTGATTTGTGGCCTTCAACAGTTCCCTATAACCGGTGCTTTTCCAGAAGCTGCCTCCACCTGTGCATATATGGTTATTGTCAGGCTATACATGCAGTTCATCAGCCTGGACACAAAACTATGGACTTTTTATACAAAGTAACTGGTTTGGACTTCACAAGAAATTTCTGTAAGAGCCATCTTGCCACTGATTGCATCTGCAATACCTAACAAAACCTATACTTATTTAAGCATCTGTTAACCAAAACAACTTTTGTATCACTTAAACTAGGAATTTGATCAGGGCAAGAGGAGAGCATCATATAAAGTTTGTTGTTCTTTTCAATATAATCATTATTGGAAAGATTTTCAGAAGCAGATGCAGCAGCTGTCAGCTTCAGACGAGCTCTTTATGATTTCCTGCCATGTAACTTTTTTTTCCAAAACTAGCCTCAACATTTGCTTTGCAGCTGTTAGGCAATATTTGGGTTGACTTTTGGATGCAGCTTTGTGTTAAGTCCTGCAGTGACCCATCCAACAGTAATAATCACACATGGCAGAGGTTATTCCAACATAGTTTATATTGCTGAGGTAACTTTGAGAAAAACTTAGAGGCATTTAAGATCCCATTCTGGTGTTCAGCTGTTGGAAAACACAACCAAGTTCACAAAGGACCATAGAGTGTTGCTGTTGGTACTGTCTATCCCATGAGTTCAGGGAGCTGTATCTTGACTTCTATGTGTATCCAAATATAAAAGTCTAGTAAGCTTTCAGGATACAGTTAAAGAGGTCACTGAGCTCAGGGCAGTAGCTTTTGATTTCCTCTGAGAAGCCCATCATAGATGACATCTAAATGCTTATGATGCAATATTCTTGTAGAAATATTCTTGTACAATATTCTTGTAGAAAAAAGGAAACGTATGCATCAGGCAATTATTTCTGCTTCTCAGTAGGTTGCCCAATTTAGCAGGATTCTCAATATTTATGACAAAGTTAACATCAACTGAATGTCATTTCTCAGCAGAACAGATTTTTCATGAGATAGTTGTATACCACACTACACTATACCATATTGTACTCTAATTTCTGCCCTTTTGAATATATACAATCAAAAACTCTTTTACATTTTGTGGTCTCAATTCTCTTCCATCTTTACAATTAATTTTAAATTATCCCTCATTCTCCTAAGCAAAAAATAAGGAATGCATTGTTCTATTAAAGTTCTAAAAGCAAGGAAGAGTTTTCAGAAAAAATGGGACATATATAAGTTGATGATATCTGACAAGACTTTCTGAATGAGTATGGCTTACTGCAACCTTCAACCAAGAGAGATTTTATCCATGCAGTCATGTGAAAATTTCTGCAAGTAACAGTCCATGAAATAAATGTAGTGAAAGAAAAGGAAAATTGCAAAATGGGTATGAGTGAAAGTTAAGACTGTAAAGATCACAGAAGAGAAATAGAAAACAATGGAGTGAGAGATAATCAGCTGGAGATTCAGAATAGCACCAGCTGATAGAGACAAACTAATAAAGGGCAAGAGCAGTAGTGACCAATCATGCAATGTTAATCAAGAAAATTTCCTAATGAAGATTCACCAAGAGCTCTCAGATCTACATAAAATCATTAGTGGGAGGCACAAGGTCAGTAGCGTGACATTTTTAGAATAGAATAGAATAGAATAGAATAGAATAGAATAGAATAGAATAGAATAGAATAGAATAGAATAGAATAGAATAGAATAGATATTTCAGTTGGAAGAGACCTACAACAATCATCTAGTCCAATTGCTTGACCACTTCAGGGCTGACCAAAAATTAAAACATGTTACTAAAGGCATCATCCGAATGCCTCTTAAACACTGTCAGGCCTGGGGCATTTACCATCTCTCTAGGAAGCCTGTTCCAGTGTCTAACCACCCTCTCTGTGGAGAAATGCTTTCTAATGTGAAGTCTGAACCTCTCCTTATTTTGCTGCATTATGGTTTTGGTTTTGGCTTTTTAAAATAATACTATGTTTCATTTTTAAGGATTTCAAGTCAATATGCATAATGATGACATTGTATATGAAAGTTTTCTGATGAAGAAATTCTTAAAACATCACTGTGCAATACAAACAGAAAACAACATGCAGATATTTTCAGACAGGAAAAATTAATTACTTGCTACATGTTTTTCAACACATTGGTGAAAGACATTTACATACCAAAATCCTTATGATTTCCTGCTTTAAGTCTAATGTGGCACTTCCAGCCTCTCAGAAACAAGGTAGAGAGAGGATATATTGGGACAGGTACAGAAAATTATATTCTCACATGAGAGATAATGGTTGAAAGAGTTTACAGAATATATAAGGTCACTCAACACAGGTTGATGTCCCATCAAAACCTATTGACTTAACCTAGGTTGCAGAGGATGCCTGTGAGCACTGAGTGTGTTTCCTAGTTTCCACAGGCACACTAAACTTCCTTTGAGTGAAGGAGTTTTACTTCTGATGCTTAAGACTTTCCAGCCACAGCCTCCTTTCAAACCATCACTGCAGGTATTAGCCAGTCAACAGTTTTCATTTGCATTGATCAGTTGACACAATCTATTCTCAGGAGAATTAATCATTAAATTACATCCTAAGAGATACAGGAACAGCAAGCTCTGTGTTAATTTTATGCCATTCTTAATTTTTTATATCTCTTAGGTGCTGCAGACTGTGCACATGAGAGCATTCATGCATCGCTTAGTAATGAGACCTATTTGAGTTGCAGAAACTTCTTTTTCATTTTCTGTATTCAGGTAGTGTGAGAGCTGCAAAATGCCAGATGATTGCTGCACAGCAAATTTTGCCTATGAATATATAAGCATGTCCCATCAAAATAAAAGAGAATCTCTGCTTCATACGAACTTTGGGCTCATTCTGATTTCCTTTTTTACCAGTTTAAATTGAGAGTAATTCCGGTGAAATCAGCACATCATTAAATCAAAATTCACACCCCAAAAGACCATGTCTAGTGTACTGGGTCTGGCTGACCAGAATTGGTTTTCCCCTGTAGCAGCCCTCATGGTGCTGTGTTTTATGTTGGGAGCTGGCAGGGTGTTGATAGCACACTGCTGTTGTGGCTACTGCTGAGTGGTGCTTACACAGCACCAAGGCTCTTTCCGACATTTCCCCCCCACAGTGGGACGGGGTGGGCAAGATCTTGGGAGGGGACACAACCAGGACAGCTGACCCGAACTGACCAAAGGGATATTCCATACCATATGACGTCTGCTCAGTATAAAGCTGGGAGAAAGGAGGAAGGGGGTGGGGTCACCCTTGGTCCTCCGAGGCCACCACTACGCGTATCGGAGCCCTGCTTCCTGAGAAGGGCCGACATCGCCTGTTCATGGGAAGCAGAGAATAAATCTGGTTTCTTTTTTGCTTCCGCGCACAGACCTTTGCTTCGCTTTTCTTATATTAAAACTGCTTTTGTTTTACCCACAAGGGTTGGTCTTTTTTTCCTATCTTATTTTCTTTCCCCTCTTTGCCCTGTTGAGAAAAAAAGGGGAAGGGGGGGGAAGTGATAGAGCGACTTGGTGGGTACCTGGCATTTAGCCAAGGTCAAACCACCACATCTAGATATATTAATGATCATTCATTGGCAGATTAAACTGACCTATGCGCTGAAAACAATTAAAATAGTGTAGAAAATAACGGGCATAGGCTGGCTATTCAGGCGCTTTTGATAATAACAAACATTTCTGAAGTGTTGCCATCAAAGAAACTCTGATCATTTCATAAAAGCTAATACATCTGAGTCTCCTTTCCATGAAGGTTCAAAAGATACTTCTAAAGTCAGAAGAAAGACTTTTCAAGGCATGATCAACTCCCTCATCTGTTTTATATATACTACATTGCACTCTACAATTATTGCCCAGACTCTATTAAGTTCCTAAGAGTTTTATGAGCCAAAACACATTTGAGATTCTGGGCTACAGTAATGTATTTATATTTATATATAATTTTTTATACATATATATGTATAAAATACAGTCTCATTTTTTAGAAAAGCTACAGAAGGGAATCATCCCCGATGAAGTTGCAGAGGAATTATAGGTGATAGAGAAGCTGTATGGATAAGGAAAAGAGGATATAGGGAGTGTGTGCAGTGGAGTTCATGGTCTTATATCATGCTGCTGAGCCACTGTATGACCATTGAGCAACTTGGAGAGGTTCACAAACACAAAGAATGGCTAGTCATTCGTTGAGCTTCTTTTAATATAAGTAGAGCTCTCATGAATATCTCTTGAAAATTCAGATTGCTTTGGCTGAGTAGCTGTACAAATGGAGAACGTTTGCATGTGACAAACACTATTCAAAAGCATTGAATTTTGCAGCTTAAAAACAAATAGCATGGGGTTGTGTAACTCCGTGTTATTGGTGCACAAACTTTTCATTACCATTAACCATAAGCAGGGTCTTTACATCATGGTGACTAAGCTGTTTCTATCAAGCTTGTCGGGTACTTCAGCCCAAACCCATCACATAGCAGGTTGAGTGTTCATCACATGGACAAAACATCCCATGCTTTACCCATGTCTGAGGGTTTCTGAAGAAAAAGGGCATGAAGGAACAGGCATATGCAGAGGAATTTTTCTGAAGGCTGCATCCATTATCCTGAACAGAGGTTGACAGCTCCTGTATGCACTATTTCAACAATGGCTTTGTGGGTACAGTTCTGTGGGTTGTCTATATGAAAATGTTTGAAATTATTTGAGATCACTGGTTATAAGGATGAAATATATAAGAGAGATAATATAAATGTCAAAATATAGCATTGGCATTCTTGCCTTTTTCTGGTTTGTCCAGTGATAATTTATTATGTTTTTCTTTGTAAGCAGCCAACAGAAAGATCAGAGGGAGAAGAATGCAAATTATTCAAAGCTTTAAAGTAATGTTCTTTCATGCAAAAATTCCATGGCTACAAATATGTTTTTAAATAAGAAACTGAAAGTGAGGAAGGTAGTCTAAAAACATGAATCTAAAGCTAAGCCCAGTCTGCTCACCTTCTCTGTTCTGCCAGCTCCACTTTTGCAAATTCATGGCTTACGGCAGTTCTCTGTTCCAAAATTGTGTTCGTACCTTCAAGTTTTGAGCTGTCAGAGCACAACAGATTAGCCCGGGAAAAGGAATAACCTTGGTATTTTTTTAATAGACTTTGTTTCTGTTTGATAAGTTCCCAGGAAATGTATGGCTGCAACTTTTGCCCTTCTTAGCTTTCCTTTCTGTGAATAACTCTGCATAATCTTAGTATGCTCAAGCACAGTTTAAAGTGGGTTAATGGTGGTGTGTAAATCCTAAAGGTATATATGCCAGTTAAAGAATATTCAGTTGTAGCTAGCTTGGCTATTAATTAAAAGTCAATTAAGAGTTTCCATAGCATCCAAACAAAACAAAAGAATAATAATTATGTTCTGAAGTTGGAGAGGAAAGCTACAATAATTATTTCTGCTGATAGGTCTCTTTCACATTTCAGCAAAGACGGACAATACAAAATTAGCAGAGAAAAAAATGTACTGACAATCTGCAAGGCAGGGTGCTATAACTGGCTGGAAGAATAAGTTCCAGGTGAATATCTTAGCAGAATGAATGAGAAAAAAGTGTTAAAATGTTGCCTGCAATAGTTATTTTGAAAAATGTACATTAACACTTTGGACACTTTCCAACATGCAATATGGATAAAATTTAATTTGGTGCACCTCCAGTTAGTTAAGAGGCATTTTTTTCAGTCTCAGTTTTAATTTTATCCTCACATTTTCTAATAACAAGAGCTGTTGAAAAGTTTAATTTTCCAAGCCTTCATTCAGTCATCCTGAAAGATCCACTGATGAGTGAGCCAGACAGCCATTCCAGTATTATCTCTTCAGGCTTTCTGACCTTAAGAATCCTCCTGAAGTAAAGTCATCACATGAATGGAAGACAAAGTGATAGGCTGTCTCACAGGTAAGCACTTAATTAGACTAACTAATATTTTTAATTGTGCAGGGGTTCAGAGGTAGTAGAGATTCTGCCATAATTCTACACACCACTGTTTCTCGTCCACTGAAGAAGAGGGGTTCCAGCCCATTTCTTGTTGCTGTACTGGCTCACTTGGTTTAGGAAGAGAAATAGACTTCAGAGCATGCCTCAGCATGGATTTACTTGCCTCTAAGTTGGATATCAAAGAACAAGTCTTTTAGATGACTGGCATCAATGGGAAATCCAAAGGTTGCTGTTGATACAGAATACCTGAGAAAAATAATCTGCAAAACCCAGCTAGTCAGCAGAAGCCGCATACTAAGCAATAGAAATTGCTTCACACAGGAATGTATCTGAATTTCCCTATTTCTTTGGGGCTCCTAGACAGGTATATCTTCAGATAGGGTCCAGTAGCCCAAACTCATTCCTATATTAAGCACTTGCACATTGTATTTGAATGGTGTAATGGTTCCCTCAGTTTTCTAAACATAGCTGGCAGGAGGTAGGACTTATGATGGCTGCCTGTTTGTAAATGTGTAGTGATTACAAAGCTTAGGGAGCAGATTCAAAGGAAGAAATTTAGCAAGTCTAGGCAGATCATGAGCAAAGTTTTCTTGGAATCCAGTTCTGGATTTCAGGAACTAAAATCCATTCCAATCCTAGTGCATTGGTCTGTTCTGGTTGCATACATAGCCTTTCACCCCTAGTATAGGAAGTAGCCAGAATCCAGTGTCTAACCCCACAAAGCGAAACTCTTCCACTGAGTGGCCAGCAGTCAATTTTGTTTAGTCCTTACTGGTGCTCATTAACTTTCTTTGTAGACTTTGCTACAGTCCCTGCTGAGTCAGATGTGTAATTGTAACAGCTGAGCAATTTTAAAGTGATAGATGAGCCATAGGTTCCTTTGGAACTGAATGACACCTAAGTAACCATTAAGAGTGCCTGGGAGGGACAGGACTGGTAATGTCTGAATGACAGCAAGTTTGGTCATTACTAGTCTCAGTTCCTGTTGGCAGTGGCAGATCTGAAAAGATGCGTAAAAGCTGCTCAGCGGCTCACTGAAAGGAGTCCTGTGGCTTCACTTTACAGACGCTACGACTAAAACTAGCCTTTATTGGAAAACTAGTTGTCAGTCTTAACACAGAGAACCAGCCAAGGAAAGTTCTCAGGCTCACAGCAGGGTGGAGGGATTTCCACCAGTGCTCCCCATGCTGTTTTATCGGCAGCAAAATGTTCTGTCTTGAAGTTACTGCCAGTAAAACAAGTTCAACTAATTTTTAATTAATATATGAATAAGAATAAAAGGTGCAAAAGAACATTTGTTTGTTCTCTGTGCAAGGGGAGGAAATACTATGCTGTTTCCCTGGGAAGGAAAGGAAAGTGATACTGTCCGTCTGCAATGCAAAACCTTCAGGGTACACATCTCCTCTGGCTGGATGACCTGCAGTCTTCAGACATCACCTGTGCCCACTGAGACAAAGGAAAATTCAGTTTGATAGTTTTATTCATGTTTACCAGCAGGATAGATATGTTGAGAAGAAAAACTGTAAACAAAACACATCAGAATAAAATTCGCTTTGGTTATATTTTAGTAACAAGGAAAGTCACTTTGGGAGAGTCTTTGGCTTTGCAGTTAGCATTTCCTGCATCTATTTACCAAAACTGTTCACTTCTTCACCAACAGCAGGGACCTATGTATAAAGGCAGTGGATTTATATGGAATACCGAAGGAGCTTCAGGTGCTTCTTCACCCTGTCTTGTGACACAAGGCAGCTTCTATTTATAGAGTGAGAAATTCAGAGCTGGTAAAAAAGGTTATTTTGTTTCCCATAAAATACGTATGTATGGAATTTATTAGTATAAGGAGTTTCTACAACCGGGAATCAGCCACTTATGAAGAACACTGAGTTATCAGGACATTTAGTGGGACACATGAGCTTCCAAATATCAGAGGCTAGAACAAGACCTCATCCTTTATGCTACTCATCTTGTTTCCCTCTGCTAAAGATTTCTAGACATGTCTCTGGAAAACCTGCTATTTCCAGTCCATTGCCAGTACTGAATGTGCTGAACACGTAAGTGTGGACTTGGAAATATGGGTTTGTAATTTCCTTGCAGTTTCTCAGGTTATAGGCATCAAAATGAAAAGATCCTCTTTGTCTAACCTGCTCTTATCTCATGTTGGCTTCAAAGTTTCTTCTTTCAGATTTTAGGCTGCCTCTTTCAGTTTCTGATATAAATATATATATAACTTAACATAAAGTGAGTTTTATAGACAGTTTCGGTAGAAGCAAACAAGGCACATACTAACCTGAAATTATAGCCAAAGCTCAAGAAGATTGAAGAAAAGGCAGAAGGCCTCTATTCTCAGTATCAAGTGACTATTAAGGCTTCTACAACATGAACTGTATTTCTGTGACTCACAGCGGAAGCAAAATTAACAGATCAGAAGTACAAATTCAGCACACAGATCTGGAAGAAGAACAAGTTGTCAGCTAGTATTTGTTCACAGACACAGATATATCTTCGTGTAAAAACATTGTATTACAGTGTTAAATGTATTCTGTAAGCACTTCTTAATCACATTGGTTTAGAGTTGCTTGTCTTGAAAGAAATAGAGGCAAATCAAGTACTCTGAGTGCATCTTACTCAAGGAGATCTCTTGGTGAAGTCAAATTTTGCCTGTGTAAGTAGTTCTGAACTGAAACCTTGACAGTGCTCCAGAAGGACTTTGGAAGGGACTTTGGTATAACAAAATCTGCATACAAGTAAACATGCAGAACAGCACAGAGCAAATACATGTGAATAGTAGAGGGCCCATAAACTACAGCCAAACATACTGATAATGAAATTTTGCAGTCTTAGTTCATTTACATATTATCCAGTTTATAGGACAAAGAAGCACCAGACTACTAAACACATCATTCATGACTCATAGGTATTTTGTGCAAATATATGATTCATGACAAAATCTGCTACTGAATGAAAGAATAGCATTTATCAGAATACTTCATCTGAACCTGAAAAATGCATACAGAAATCTCTCACCAAGTAAACCAGACCATAACTGTCTACCTACCTGGTTTGCCTCTCATTTTCTTTTTTTTTTTTTTTTTAACTTCTCTGCACATGAGAAATTAAAATTAACACCACTGAAGTTTCAGCATCACTTAATAAACTGAACCATTAGGATGACAGACACTGATCTCTGTTGGTTTTCTGCTAATGTGAAATGTTTTGTGCATGAGGCCTGGGGAACATTATTTTGAACAAGTTCAGCTCTTTAAAAAGCAGATGACAGAATTCTTGATTTCTTTCCAATCAGACCCTGTGGACTAGGACTCAAAAAAAGCAGGGGAAGTGGATGAGAGAGGAGAGAAACTTATTTTATTTGTTCTTTTTTGAGGCATATGAAAGATAAAAACAGAGGATTTGAGGCTGATTGACATGTTTATTCAGACACAGGAAGCTAGGAAACAAATCAAAGAAGAGATTTTAAGGTTTCAGGTCTTTTTTTAAAATTCAACTTAAAGGAGGAAACATTGATAAAACAAAGGTAGCCTGTGGCTACTTTCCATATTCCAAAACAAGAAACATTTTATGACAGTTTTGTCTTTGTGAAGAATTTACCCTTTTGCATCCATGCATTGTGAACTAGGGAGTGCAAGAACCAAGATTAAAAAGAGACCACATAGAAAAAGTCTCCTTCCTTGACATTTTTTTCTAGTATTATGAGCAAGATTGACAGAAAGACTCACATATAAAAGTGACAAATGCAGAAGTTTTAGTACACAATAGTGTTTCTGTGACATCAAATTAACCTGAGAAACAGCCATAAAAAATTACCAAAATCAAGAGTTGAGTTCAATAAGATTATTTTTTTTTTATAGCAGGTAGAATGAATTAAAAAAAATAAATTCCTGAGTTGCACTAGAATAGTGTAAATTTTATGAGGCCACATAAACTTCCATGCTTCAAATATAAAATACAAACTATCTCAGGTTTGAAAAGACATTCCTCTGTACAACGACTATACTATTATTCTTTATTATGGGCTTGTGGCTTCCTGTGAAGTATCTGGGTCTGGCCACTGGCAGTGAAAGAAAGAAATTAATTTTACTTCATTTCTTCCAGCCCAAATACCTGTGAGTATTCATGAGCCTCTTCCCAAACATTGTTAGCACTCACTGATCTCCCATGGCACACCCTGTAACATCTCCTCTGTAATTTTCCTTATTCTGTTGTTTCCATGAAACCCTTGAGCATCTCAGGTGGGAGGGGATGAAGCAGATCCTATAAATCAGGAAATGCTGCAGTAGGGAGTGTTACTTTACAATACCTGCACATGTCTGGGGCACCCACAGTAACAGAAATAAAAATCTTATCAACCCTTTCAGAAACACCATGAGGCATTTCAACATCTGCTAAAGTAGGCATCACCATTAATGCTGCCCTGCCCTCCTGGCTGTGTTGAAGAAAGGTCTGTAAGCTGGTTTGTTTAAGTTCAGAGTATGAGCTTTTGTAACAGAGATAGGAGCCATTTTGCTGTTACTTCACTCAATTCCATCACACTGCATTGCAGAAACCCTCAGACACAGCAAGGTTGACACTTAGAAGTTTCCCCTGCAGACTTAAGATGCCTGAGCTACTGTAGTGGCTGCTAGCAGTACCCTGAGGTGTAGTTTCTGCAGTCCAGTATGAACTGTGAGACTTCTTTCAAGATCCCACACCTAGCTGAATACACTGTCTGCATCCTTACCCCAAAATTTTGCCAACCATCAGATATGCACTGGTTTTCCATCCTCATGTCCTTTCATGTTGGTCTCCACAGAAAGGAAAATCAGGCACTCAGGAGATGAAGCATGCTCTCACCAACCTGAGAAATAGAAAACCAGGTCCTCAGCATGCTGCAGCGTATACATATATAGCTTAATTTAAACAGAACCTATATCGCAAAGTGTGAGAAGGATGAGAAACATACTTCGTAGTAGGTTTCACACACTTCTCTTGATGATAGAGGATTGGTATATTCACCAGATCTGTGCTCCATAAAATGTGAGAAATGGAGCCTTTCCCATGAAGTTTGACTCTCTTATTTTGATTTCTTCCACATCCTCATTCCAGTCTCCTCCCTTGACAAGCGTGCACTAGGTTTCACTTCTCAGGCTGCTCATCCTCAGCTTGGCTCTATGCCTGGCCAATTCCAGATGCTGCTAACTCATTTCACAGTTCCTCCATTTGCAGTGATGCTCAACATCTTCATATGCACCAGGTCTTGCCTGCCTGTACTTTTCCCAATCAGTGTATCCATTTTTTACACACTGAAAATGGTACCATTGTTTTCTCTTTGCTCCCAGGCCCTTTGCCACTATTGACTTTTTTTCCAGCAAAAACTTAGAGCTGTGGGGCTTCTTTGATATTGTGTCAGTACACCAGTGATGCCCAGCCTGATGCCTCATTTTTATATCCACTAAGTAAACAGAAAGTCATCCCAATTGTATGATCCATAGTTTAAGCTCCATACATAAGGTTTCCATGCATTGGAGAAGTCTGAGCTTTCTTGCACTGAAGTATTCCTTTTTTGTCTCCCAGTCTGGCTTGTGTCCTTGCTCCTTTTGTGTCTGATGAATTCTTCTTTCACACCACCCAAACACAAACTGGAGATCACTAACTGTACATTTATAGGAGTAAGTAAAAGATAGATAGGAATTAATATCTGGAGCTGAGTGGCATAGAATCAGAAAAGATTAAGTTGGGAGGTATCTGTGGAGACCACATGGTCCAAACTCCTGTTCAAGTCAGGGCCAACTTCAAAATCAGATTATGCTGCTCAGGGTCTTCTCCAAACCAGTTCTGTGAAGGCATGTAATTCTGTTACCACTGAAGCAATTTCCACAGAAGTAAAATAATAATCTCCAGCATAAATGTTGTTGCTGACAAATGTGAAGCCTTTTCTCTAAAACAAGGGAGCTAATTCCAAGGAATAGGTGAAGTTCTAAGCATAAGAGGACTGATGCATTTTTTCCTGAGTCATAGTGAATACTTATCTTGGATGAATCAGGAAATTTTGGACAGAATGGTTAGAATTTAGCTTTTCTCTAGTTTTGCTTTAGCTTTGTGAAATTTTTCTTATATTTCCGGTCATGCTTATCTAGCTAAGTACATTTTCCCATGAGTCATATTTCCCATAATTGTATTCATTCATGGTAATTGTATCTTTTCCAGTAAATAAAGTCCCAGAAAGTATGGACATACAGAAATTAATAAAGAAAAAAAAAATTAATAGTAAAGCCCACACATGAATACAAATTATTGTGAAATATTTAGTATTATTATACACATGAAGCATATTTCCTGACTAGCTGAAACCACCTGAAACGATCTGTGTTCTTTCAGCTCATGAATAATGGTCAATAATAGGTCCTGGAAATACATCTTTCCAGTCATGATACTACACTTAATCTTAATTCACAACAGTGAACTAAAGTTTACTGCTGACTTTACAGGAAAGAAGTGCCATTTTTTCTTTTTCTATGGTTTTAATTTCATCCCTTCTTTAGAATCTTCATTTAGAAAAGTAAGTGACTCATTAATTCATTTAGGAAGCCCAAATTAAATACATCAACACAGAAATATGAAAATGGTGATCAATATGTGTAGTAAAGCATAACTGATCAGATTTTACCTTTAAATGCACACAAATAGTGAATTGCAGTGGTATCTGAACATATACCAGGACAAAACTTCTATTTTTACTTTTTCTTGCATAGCAAGATGTATTGTTCCTTAATGTTTGCATTGATTTTGAACTCATCAATATTTAAATTCTTAGTTAATATATATTGATTTCTGACAACAGAGATCAACTTCTGCTTCTTACTTGATATCTGGATCCAAAAAAGGGTTCCCAAAAAAGGAAAGAGCAAACCAAAAAAGAAAATAGGTGTAAAATCATTATGGTGTAAAATTGAACAGAAAAAGCTATTCACAGTGGATGTGTATATATATGTATGCACATATACTTGCCATTAATCTTCAAATTGCTTTGAACTGCCAATGACTGACTAGTTGCCTCATCTTCAAATGAACCCATGCTTGTGATGACCAAAAAAAAAAAAAAAAGAAAAAAAAAATTAATGCTGGCTTCATCTTCCTGCTCTTAGTTCTCAGCCAGGATGGTAGGTTATGGATGGCAGTCAAATGACTGATCACCATCAGACCCTGAAAAGTCTTGAAAGCCCAGTGAAGCTTTCTATGGGCAGTGAATTGCAAAAATATAGACAAAAGGGTCCTATATTGATATTTGTTGTTCAGCTGTAGTCAAAGTGGAAACATTATATACGATTTTGCTCCCTCTTAAATGCTTAAAAGAAAAAACTACCCTATCATTTGTGAGTGATGGCTGTGACTAGTACTGACTACTGAATATTGATCAGTGCATAGAATCCTTGGGGTTTCACACAGTGCCAAGAAGCAGAACATTAATTCCCATAACTGTGCTCTGCTCCCTTTTGCTTGTGCAGTTCAGAACAGGCCTTTTTGCAAATGCTGCTGTTCAGGGCAGTCAGCATCACAAGGACCGAGAGTTGAGTTTTCTGATTTGTATTTACAGCTATGCCACTGAGTCTCACAAGAATGACTTAGCCTCTCTCTTGTAGATAAGTGATAAGGTAGAGCCCAGAAGAAGCAGACAAAAACTAGCAAGAAGCTGAATACAATATAAACCCAAATGTATCAGAGCAAAATGAATAATCCCCCAAATCAACTTTAGCTGTTCACACATGGATTGCTGGGTTGACATAATGCAAATGTAATCATAGTCAGCTAAAATACTGACAATGCATTGCTGGTTTCTGCCAGTTTACCCATAACAAGTATCCACAATGGGAAGATTTCATAGAATCACAGTCATTTTGGTTGTAAGGAAAATCATGAGGCCACCTAGTCCAATGTCTCACTCAAAGTGAGTCTGTTGCCAACATGAGATCAGGTCAATCATGGTTATGTGCTATCCTCCTAATAAAAATGTTTTCCTATGATTTCCTAAAAGTGGAAGATTTGATTTGTTACATTTACTTAGTCTTAACAAGTCAGATCCAGAAAAGGCTAGCAACATTGTAAGTGGGATATGGGTAAACTTTAGCTACTTAAAACCCAAAATTATGCATACTCTTGCAAGAGAACTAATAGTGAAAAGAAGGTAGGCATTATCTCCCTCTACAGTGCCTGCATTTAAAAGTATATTTCAAATGAAGGTGTAGACCTATTTTCCAGGACAAGCTTAGAACTATGCATCCCACATGGAGGGAATATGTCCTGCACCTTTAAACGAGGGGCTTAAGAAGCAAGATCTCGAGACTCATTCTTTGTCTCAGTATTTCCTGGAATTATTTTAGGTAGTTCCATGTTTTTACTGAGTCCTAAAATATGGTTAGGAATTCCACACTTAGAAACTGACTGTCATATAGTCACTTCACTGAGGTACAACTGAGGAAAACAAACTTCATACCAGATTCAGCTCAGCATTTTCCATGGAAAGGCAATGGTGAGAAGGGATGCCAAGATTTTAATGAATATAATAAGAGTTTAAATGATAACTCTAGACATGTCTTCCACAGGGACAGGTCATGAAATTTAATTAACAGTCATATGCTTTGAGATCCTCTGATACCAAGCACTGTGTAGCTGCAAATTAGAATGATTTCTTTACAAAACGTAATCAGTGAAATTCATTCCTTACCTAATTTTGGTAGGGTTATTCAGGGAATAAACTATGCTGAATGTAAACCTGAATAATTATTTCATTGGCATTAGAAGATAAACAAATTGTCACTTGCAAGTTTCAAACAAGTTTCTAAGTAACCCGGCAAAGATTACCCATAATTTTTACATGTTATTCACAGATTTTCCATCTTCAAATTAATGATAAATAAATAGACATTATCTTTTAATTATTATTTTCCATTTTGTAGTATCTTTTCCATAGTATTCAAACAGCTGAGAAGGAATGTAACACATGGATACCTGTAAAGTACACTGAATTTCATTGAGTAATCTTCTGTCTTGCTCCTATTTGAATTAGTTATAACTTATTGGCTTAAATAGGTGTCCTAAGCATACTCTATGTATAGTTAAATGGGGGGGGGGGGGGGGGGGGGAATGGGTTGGGAAAGAAATACTGCATATGAGTTTCAAATTTTCTTTTGAAAATGCTTATCAGTTTACTTGGAATTTTGTTGACGTCTGTTCCTCTAAAATCTGTTCACCATGAAAGACATAAGCAATAAAATATTGTTGTTTCTGCTGAAGAGAATATTTAAAGACATTCTGAGAGAATAAAAATACACAGCTGAGCACAGGGAAAAACTCACTAATGATTACACTGTACATGGTTTGAGAACGCAGAAAATTATAGGATCTTGAATTATGGATGTCTCTTTAACCCAGGCAGTAACTAACTTTCTACTTTTTCCCATTCTTCCCTCCGTCTAACTCTACAAGTACCAACTGCTCTCTCATTTGGATACTACTCATCCAATGCATATCTCAGTAAACTCTGAGCATTAGTTTTTAAATTCCATATTTCTACTGCAGATCTGGAAAGGGACTTGTCCATCTGAAAGTCTGTCACAGTCTTCCAGCTATACAAGATTGTCTAATAAAAATAATAATTCTGACTACAAATACTGTTCTGACATTCTCCTAAGTAGCTGTAGAGACGCAAATGTACACCCTTGCATATTCAGCAAATGCACAAGAAGATCTTTATTTTTGGCATACATCTGTTTTGCTGATTAAGGATAGCAATTAAACTCAGACACCAGAGTGAAAAGAGCAGGTGTATTTTACTGGTGATAACCAAATAATGTAACAGCGTAATACAGAAAACATGTAGTAAGAAAAAGCAGAATAGTGCACTTAAAGCAACAAACAGGAAAATACAGGGTAATGCATCAAATCATTACTACACGAGAGAGAGAGAATAGTGATTAAGAGAAATACATCACCACTTGCATATATTATCATCATCATCCAGACCCGCAGACGCTGGGCAGCCCCGGTTACAGCGAGGATTTGGAGAGCCTCTCCCGGCAAGTGGGAAATCCTACGCGGTGCGTCCACCCATAGGTGAGGCATCTAAAGTCACTGCAAACGGGCCCAGTCTTATATACCAGAGATCGACAAGCCAGAATAGCTGGCACCTTTGTTTTGAGCAGAAAATTTCTGGTTTCATTCTCCTGTTGGATTCCACCCAAAGCTTGACCAGGGCTCGGGGGCGGAACCAAGGGAGTTTCTAACAAGGCCAAATACTTGGGTTCTCAGCCTTGAAGAAGGCTGTGAAAGGAAAGTTGGATACATTCTCTCCTCACTACTGATTATATTTTGTCTTTCACTAGCGAGTTTACATATTTTATCAATGATTACATGCTAAGTTAGCAGCTTCAGCTCTGGGCCTGTTGTTCAGGCTGCAGTATTTCAACACTTTAGCACTTTTTACATCAGCATAAATGGGTTGTTATAACTTAGTACAATACCTACTAGCACAATGGTTATCTGTTATAAAATGTACAGGATTCATCTATAGGTCAACTCTGGCTTGGGCCTGTTGTCCAAGCCTTAGCATTTCAACATCACTTTACAACTCCATGTATCACTTTAACTTAAAAAGTAATTGTGCAAAAAGAAATCTACCAGAAATTCTTAAAATAAAGTTAAACATTTTGTTATACTGAAGCAAGCATCAAGGGTTAGCTGTGTAAATCCCTTATTGAACAGGAACCTTGAGAATCCTTCCTTCCACATAGCTGAGAGGAAGGAAAGCAGGTTATATTCTTTTTTATTTCTGTAATTAATAATTTGTAATGTATATTTGTATGTAGTAGATTTTCATTAAGTGAATCTTAACTGTCATACAACACTGGTGTATAACTGTTGACTTAATTTCATAATAATGTTAATTCATCAATTCATTGATTGGACTCCAGTTATCTTAGTCTGAAGGCATGTACTATTCAAATTCAGTTAGTTTAATTACAGTGATATAATTTTAATCTGATTTTGATCGATTTTGATATTTTTATTATTTGGCTATTAAACCCATAAAAAGGACAAGAGTTTTTGTGGTTTTTTTTTCATTCCCAATTGTATTAAGGATGACCAAACCAAGAAAACAAAACATAAAGGTAGGCAATAATTTTTCACTCTCCTTTGTTTTCTTCAAAGCCTCCATACTCAAGTGCCAGAAACAGAAATTTATATCCTCAGATAAAGAAATCATATCTGACTAATCAAGAATTAATATCAAATCATCTTGTTTACTACTTGAGTTTAAAAAAAAACCCTAGAACATGCAAATATCCATGATTGGATTCATCACAATTAATTCTTTTTGTCTAAGAGTTATATGTCTAATGGGAGTTATCATCTAAACTATATCAGCAGAGAGAAATAAGAACCTTCATATAGCATTTTATCTTATACTATGAAAGCTGTCTCATGTAGGCAAATGTCTCTGTTCTAACATCAAGGTGTCCTTGCCTCCATTAGCTGTCAAGAGAGACCACACAATGAGTTCAGACTAGGCATTTAACTTTTTTACAGAAGCTGGGCAAGATGGAGTCCATGCCTAATACACATAATTCTCTGGAATTTTTAAGGTTTGTACATTCATAAAAGGTGGTTTGAAATCTTAGAAAAACAATCTCTCTCATAAGTTTTCAATATTTCTAGTTTCAATCCTAGATCAAAATCTTCTTAGGTAATGAAATTAAATGCCTATTTCTACTAATTTATGTATTACAAGAAAAATGCAGGGCACCTTAAAAGCAATCACAAAGCAACATGAGAAATCGTAATATACGAGTTCAGTGATATCTAAGACCTGACTAAAAACAGAAAAATCTGATCCTTGAGTTGAACTTCTGATTAAGAAGATTGTCACATGCATATGGTGCAAACACTTCCCACTGCACTTTTACACATTGTAGAAAAGGCTAGGACTATCAATAAATGGAACAAAGCACTTTTAGCCATGGCTGGTCCAGGTCAAAATAAGCGTAAGGATTTCCAGCGGTTTCAATGGGAGTGGGAACTCACTGCAAGTGCTGTATTCCCTTGCCCAGGACTGGAGACTTTTCATGGATTCCACTTAATGAGTTTTGTAACGAGCCACAAAATGCAAGCCTAACTGCATATCTGGAACCAGCAGAAACTGCAAAACAGAATAAAAAGTTGCCTGGATTTTTCTTTAAACTTTGGATTAGAACAAAGGTTCCAGCAGTTTCATCTGGGCTGCTTTATCTGCAAGCAAGTGAAAACTGATTACTAATCAAATTGGTTTTGATATTCTTTAAATAACTCCTGTTCAGAGGCAGTTTCCTTGAAAAAAGTAACTTATGTTATTTCTTTCTTAGTAAGAAAATGTCTGAGCAGAGCTTTTGCTATATGCAAATATTAACATGCTTTTATATTGGTTTGTGAAGGATTAGGGTCACCTATTGAAGACATGGAGGGGAAAAGATCAATGCACATTAGTTGAAATCACTGAAACTTCTGTAATACATGAAGAGCAAATGAAACTATAGTATATCCTAGTTACAAGGAATATTAAATATGTTCTTGTGTTGGCAGAAATATAACTAATACATTAATTTACAAGCTAGAATACAAATTCATGGCAACTGCGATTACAGTCAGGAGCAGCAGCAGAGCGGTATTTCACTATGTGACACCTTATGTTAATATACACTTCGCATTTAAATGTTGTTGCTGGTTGCCTGCCTGTTCTCTCCCTGTAAGGATGCAGGTAACTTTTCCTGACAAGAAACAGTGATGAAAAGGGCTATGGCCCACACCAAGACATCTTAAGAAAGCTCTTTTAGCCATTGAGCTGAGACCATGGTCTTTCCTCATTTACCTGTTCCAGTCCATTTCTTTCCTTCAGGAATGTAGCAGAGAGTAGCTGCTGACTTCATCTTTGTCTGGAGACTATGAATAGTTTCTTCAGGATTGTATTTAATCTGTCACTGGTCCATCCATCTGAGTAGCAGCAGTCCATCCTACATCTCAGGCCATCTTTGCACTGGTAGGTCATACTAGCAGAAACCACAGGGATGGACTGCGTTTTACTTTTAATAAGTCTCGAAAACAGTCAGATGATTGAAGGTGCAGAATCAATTTTATATGCTTGTCAGATAATGCAAACCTTTTGTCTTGAATGTAGATCACCAGAAGACCTATATTTTTAACAGCTTTGCACAGAGCCAGTGAGACTTCTCTGAAATTCTTGGTAATGTTATTAGTTTGAAAAAGATCATAATGGACAAGGAATGTTTAGAAATCCAAGAATATTCCTATAGGGGAGAGCAGGGTTACCTAGTAACTGTGCACGTCTTCCCCTTCCTCCCACTTAATTCCACAAACTATTGGTTCCTCAGCTCCGACTTTGCAGGGTACATTACACACTTAGTTAACAGTCATAGAGGGGGGTACCTGGGAGGGGTTGATATCCAATGATGCTCTGGACCATTATACCTTCAGACACATATTATCTTGTAGAGATTGCCCCTTGGGCCCAGTTGCAGATATCTCTGGAAACAGGTGTTTATATAATAGCTGCTACCTCATCTGATATATCAATACATTCACAGCTAAAATACAACTGCCTTTAACCTGCACCACTGGGGGCTGCAACCCTCAAATTATCTGTGGATTGAGCACTGAAGAGAGAGCATAACACACTGACTAGGAAGCTGAATTTGATAATATAAGAAGTAGGTTATTATTAGGAAAATACTAGGACAAAAACTAGACAAAAATCAATATGGCAATTAAATGCCTGTGAAGTGTTAGTTACTTTTCACCTTCTTTGGAGTGAGTGGTTTACCTTCAGATTTCTAGCTTCCACTGGACATAGGATTTACCTTGACTTGATAGGCATTTTCTCCTAATTTTCAGCAGCCTCGGTCACTCTAATGCAAGGTATTTTGAAATCAGCTTCAGACTTGCTTGAAATTCAAATTCCAAACACTGCGTTTTCTCATTCCCTTCCTCTGCGAAGGCGTTAGAAATTTTGCTAATGAGTAGTCCATAACAAACGAAGCAGTAGCAGAAGGAGCTAAAATGAGAGGTGAAAAGGGTTTTCTCACATCACTGTAGATCAAAACCACTCTCAAGTCAGCCCTGCCTTTCCCTCTCCACACCCTGGCCTTAGGGAAGACAACTCGTGCCTCCAGTCCACCTTTCCTCATGCTACAAATGCTTCAAGCCCTCCTTTCTTACCTCCAAGCCCTGATGCTTTCCTTTCTCCTCCCTACCTCTTCCTCCACATCCGTCTTCTGCTGCAAAGTGCCATTTAACCACAGTGCATTCAGGAGTCATGGGCTGAGGATAATCCACAAACCACCCTGGTTGTTATCTCTGTCCTCTTAGTCCTATAGGTCTATGAAGCTTAGTCTGTGCCTCCACAAGAGATGGTACACAATTTTGTGGCAGAGGACCTGCAGCCTATAGTCATACTGAGACATTATCAAGCTTTAACTGTCATGTCCTATTACTATATGCCATTGTAAAAAGTCCCTCTCCAGCTTTCTTGTAGGCCCCTTTAGGTACTGGAAGGCTGCTAGAAGGTCTCGCCAGAGCCTTCCTTTCTCCAGTCCTAATTATCAAGAGTGCTGGAGGTTTTTAAAAATAAAGATTGAAAAATTTAGTGTCTGACTAAATAAGTTAGGAATTAAAATCATGTTCTGTTCTGTTGCTGTCTACTCGTGAATAACTCATGTCATAGGAAAGACACTAAAAGAGCCCTGTAGAAGAGCTGGCATTTGGAACATGATTAAGTATAAACTAGAGCAGATGTTTTTTTCATTTCCCCATTCACTTCACCAGCTCCCATGAAATTTGATCCCAAATACTGGGATTATAACAGAAGTACATAAAACTATCAGATGAACATTGTCTTGAGTGTCAAGAACCTTCAAGATATGGAACTTGGAAAATTCCCTCTGCCAGGTGCTGAAACTACATGAGAACTGAGTTTCCATGAGATTCGAGCAGCATCCAAGTTGTGGTGGTTCTTCCTGCTTGGGATTCAGCTCAGAAACAGGATGGTGGCTGTGGGGTTGGATCAGCAGACAAAAAGCAACCTCCTTCTTCCCCCAGTGTTCAAGTCAAAAAATAGCTCATCCTAGACTACTAGGTACCCAAAATGCAGGAAGACAAACAGGACTTTAAAAAGACAGAAGAAGAACTGATAAAAGATTTATAAAGTTTTGTCTTCCTGTTGCCACCCACTGCTCTATTACAATTTCTCCCAACTGCATTCTAAAAAAGGGCTCTAAAACTCTTTTATTTATAACCTTAGAAAGAAATTAGAATGTTTCCCTAATAGCATTCTAATTAATTTCTTGATTACCTGTGAGCATCCTGCTCTAGAAGATACTCAGGCTTGACTGGTGATCTAAGCAATAAGACCTTCTAATGTCAGGTATTGGTAACTTCATGGTAAAAGCAAAGTGCCTTTTCTTCTGTTTCAGAACAGTCATTCTATAAAATATGTCATGCTTCAGGTAGGTCAAAGTTTAGTTTAGTGCATTTTATCATAGATGGGGGTTTAGATATTTACTGAGAAGAAAACCAGGAGTCTTAGTGCAAGACACAAAGCAGATGAAGAGGGCACAGCAATGTAACTCTTCTGGGCTACCAAGGATCAACAGTGTCTTCAGTGTCAGTTAGGTTAATTTGACTCAATACAGCTGAAGCTCACAATCACTCATACTACAACAGGATAACTTCCATTAATTTTGCCAGGCATAGGAGAGGATTAAAGGTCAGCTTTTCTCAGGATCAGGTGTGATGTACGACAGAGAAGGGAAAGCCAATTTAGCTTAAACAGAAACTGCCCTTAATGTCTCTACAAAACTGTATTTTCTATGCTTTGAAATTCCATAGTTTTCAGTAAGTGCCCTTTTTTTTTTTTTTTTTTCCCCAACATGCTATGACCTAGGAGAAAAAATTGAAAATCTGTCCAGAAATATTACTGGACAAGATACTTACCCCATACAGTTTCTGAGTAAGCCATGTCAGAGAGGATTGTGTAGCTTGTGAGACAGTCAATTTGAACAGTTTACAGTAAAATGTTTAGGTAAGCCAGTGTCTTATAAGTTGGCATTTTGTGCAGCTTTGTACTTTTGCAAAAATCTTTACTTAAAAGAATTTTAAATTGGTGAAACAGTTGCAGCCTTTGTGCTTTTACTGAGCTGACACCTAAGTGCATTTTTATCAGACTTTCTGTGTAAATTTCAGAAAAGAAAAAGACACAATTTTGTATTCCTTATGTTAGGCGGCCCTTGTTTATGCAAGTGGTCCAGTCAAGAATTATCCAGAAAGAGTGCCATGCATTTTTAAATTTCAGCCATACATTTAATAATAGGAGTGACGTATCGATGGTCAGAAAGAAAACTTTCCAGCTCACTTTGCACTGGGGATGAGGTTTGTATCCCATTACCCACTTGACAATTAAAGGACCATATAGATGATTTGCAGATCTGGCATACAGAGGAAGACAAAAAGAAGAGGTTCAGAAACCTGTATGGAAAGTTTAAGATCTGCTTCAACTAAACCAGCCACATTACAGGTCTGTTAACATGTCTTCCAGAAGAATGAGCAGTACTTCTCCAGTGCTGCTCAGAGTAGGACCAGCAAGATTAACCTTTAGCAAAGTAGTTTAGAGTTAGAAAGTTTCTTTAATACCGTTCTAAGACTGGATAAAGAGCTGAGCAGGCTAACCAAGAATAATGGAAAATTCCTTTCTTTGTATTTAAAAAAAAAATAACATAAACATCTACTAGGGATTATCTACACATATTTATAATTCTTTACTGCAGACAAAGGTCCTAAGGTAAATTTTCTGCCATACTTTGATCACAGGAAGTGTAGCTGAGGTCTGATTTTTTTACATGGTCATTACTGTCAGGTTGTGTGATCTAATATTCACTCATGCACATGAAGGAAGAGAGGGGCTCACTGGCAGGTGTGGGGAGCCCCAGTCAACTCCTCAGACCACTGGACACCCATCACCAGGGAAGGAGTCACTTTCTACAGAGGTGTGGCATCATTATGGGATGCAGGGGAAGAGCATTTGTGGATTGTACACAAATTATAATAGATCTCTTGAATGCTTCAGAATTTAGCATCAGATCCATGGCATTAAAAATGGCTCCCAACAGCTTGAATTTATTGTTGTGTCTTCTTCCTGGAATCTGTTAAGCAACTCACTCTGTTGCTAGCCCTCATGATTTTATCTCAGAGGTTCTACAGTTTGGTGGTTTTATTTGAACCAAGCTACAAGAGCTACATAATTACAGCAGAAGCTCAGGTTTTGGTTAAAAATATATAAAGCAAACTTCATCCTTCAAGCCTGAAAATACAAATAAAGAAGTTGCAGAATTCAGAAAACAAAGAAAAGTCCTGAGGATATTTATTACCTTCTGAAAACTTAAAATTCTGAAGTCACCCGTGAACTTGGCACACTTGGGACTAGTGATACTGTAGCTAACTCTTCATTTTAAGTGTCAAACCTATTCTGAACATCTGGCCATTGTTTTTCCTAAATCGCCAGGAGCTTGTAACTGGTCCTTCTGAGAATTGATTCCTCAGTGAAAATCTCCAGTTCTGTGTAATGAAAATAGGATAACACTGGAATCCATGGAACAAAATTACAAGGTTTATAAACCTACTGTTTAAGACTGTTATGCTTTGTGATTGATAGTCTATTTACTTAATTAAATAAGCCTGCAGTCTTTAGCTCACTTAACCTTACTCTGACACATTGTAGTGCCAACTTCCATTGCTTCCTCAAAGTAATAACCTTGCTGGCTTTGCTATTCAAACAGCAGTGTTCTGTCTTGTATGGGTTTTCATGTGGGATTCATCCCTGCCTTTAAGGCTTTACAGAAATGTGCTATCAAGGAGTGCTCATTGGAGCTGTGTGCCTTTTAAACAGCAGCATTTAGGCTACCCTAAGGAAAGGATGTCTGGGATAATCAGAATTGTTTCCACACGGAATGTACGATACAGGATGAGGCAAGAAGAGAGGCACTAAAGACCAGCCAGGGGCACAAAACTTTCCCAGAGAAAAGTAATTGACAATTGGATGTCTGATAGACACAGCAGCTGTTGAAAATTCTCTTTGGTCCTATCTTAAATTGTTTTCTAACTTTCCTCTTTAGAAATTCAAAGTACGGCAAAAGGCTGTTTCCTTGAGTGTCAAACTAGGTTCAACAGAAGAAACTTTTTTATTATTCTCCAGATGGAAATATTTATCATTGTTTACTTCTAAAAATAGATACACCCACCAGTCTCCAGGAACAAGTACATAGAATTAATACACAAAAATGGTTAATGTAATGAGCTGCAGCGTAAAAGATGTGTCCTGCTATTGACTTCTCAAGCCAGAGGTCAATTGTACAAATGGGAGAAGCTGAAAACTAAAGACTAGTCCTCAGAGTAAAGTGGGAATTAAAATTCTACCAAACTTCTGATTTAGATACCATAATTAAGGACAGATGAGTTTTCCTCACTGATGTGTGACAGAGGGTAAGCACAAGTTGAGCCCCCAAAGTTCTCTGACACTGAGAATTAAACCTAAAAAATAAGAAGCCAGACTTGCAGTTCAAATTTTAAGGAATGTTTCCCTTTGTGTGTCCTTTCACGTTTTATATAAAAAAAAGGGCCCCAAGTGTTAGGCAAGAGTCTTTTTGCCAAGATCTATAGTAAATACCATGGACATATATCACAAAGTACTCGAGTCTGTTATGTCCTAAAGTCTGAGGAATAATCTAAAATCCATTATCTTTTCCCAACTGAAGCACAGAAGCCAAAGGCAAACTGAAGCCAAGTGAATTTCCACTGTATCTCACCTAGGGCTGGTGGTCTTGCATGACAGATTTGCTACATTTCTGGTATTTTCAATCCACAATGCCTCCTGTCATAAAGTCTTCATTCCCCAGAGCAGGAACTATATTATTTATAACAACTATTGATGTCAGAATTATACTACTGTCTAAAGGCACCAGAGGAAGAGAAAGCAAGAATACAGCATTTGACAAAAAGAATAAAAGAGTTGAATCTTGAGCTGTGTCAAAAGCCTAAATAGAAAGCAAAGATAGATTGCAGGACCCTCATCTGGCATTTCCATGGCAGCTGCTGGGAGACACCGAGTGACTCCGAATAGCATTGAATATACTTAAATGAAACAGAAACTGAACTCTGTCAAAAACTGAACCTAAAAGAGAGTAAGCTTTAGACCTTTTTAATGCCCTACTGTTCCAAATTACATGGGGTAAAGCTTCTTATAAGAATGACTGTAATGAGTTTCACTCTTGAGCAAGGCATATGTGCCATTTCAGCATGTCAGAGCAAGGCATAGCAGGGCTAAGTTCAAGTTGTTTTCCCTCTGTTTAGCATATACAGAAAGTTAGGGACCATTGTTTTGATTAACTATGTGACATCTCTGACTGAGCTATTGGGTAACTCAGATCTTGCTTGGTCTCATTATTGTAAAAAAATCACTGGGTTACTGGATAGCTGTTGCTGACATCAGCACAAAAAAAGGTGTGTTTGGCTATTCTTAACCCAAGAACCCTGCAGAATCTGAACCTCTATGAACATGTATGTTGTGGTTCCGGTTCCTCCTTATGCATCACTGAGAGAAGCCCTAGAGGACCCTATAACTGGAAGGTAATGAACCTGTCAGTCACACCTATAAGACTTATTGACAGCAGGGGTTATTGCAGAAAGCACGGCCTGAGCTGTTGAGTTTTAGTCCCCACAGAGGTGCCACCAGAGGCACGACTTAACTCAGCTCTGTCTGTGTGGTTTGCAGCCAGGAAGGTACTTCTTTCCCTTAACCTGAACATAGTCAATGTGAAACTGAGACGCAATAATATTGAGACTCGATGCAAAACACAGACACCAGGACTAGATGTCTGTATCAGATGTTTGCACAACAAAGCCACACACTCTGTTACAGAAAGTGGAGAAGCAATCAGTACAGCCAAGGGGGCCTCAAAGCACTTCCACACATCATTTCTAAAGTTCTTTGGAGAAAAGTATCAAGTGTAAGCAAGCATGTCATGTTTGTGGGAGCTTTGCTGGTATAATCTGGTGATAACCTCTGTAGCTCAGCTATTGCTTTGCAGCATAAACACAGGGGGGCCTCTACACAGCCTATTTAAGGCATCCATTACAGAGCCTAGTGGAGGATCTTTGATGAAATAGGATGGTTGTAAAAGGGACAGATAACCTGTTCACCAGACAGGCAGCCAACTCAAAAGCTTACTCACACCAGCATGTATGCAATTCAGGGTCCTTCTCACCCTTACCACAATTAAGGCAGTCATGCCCACACTAACAAATCACCTCATGTGCACAGACACTAGTCAATTCATTACCCTAGGTACCCTGAAAAAGATGTAAACCTGACATCTATACTATTTGCTTCTGTTCAGTTTCCAGCTCTAAAGGTGCCAATTAAAAAGACAGCAGGGCATTAAAAAGATGTTGTTTTAGTCTGGTTGCAGTGAGAATTTGCTATTAGTTATTAAAGCTTTTCAAATGGCTGCTGGAAATGATTCCCCAACAAAATGCCAGAAGCTTCTTGAAATTACCATATAAGTCATAGTTGACTAGGACTTTAACATTACACACAGATACATTTTGTACCTAAGTCTTTTGGGGTTTCCTTTGCATTTAAATTTAGATTCCATTAT
This sequence comes from Strix aluco, assembly GCF_031877795.1. Classification (NCBI taxonomy): domain Eukaryota; kingdom Metazoa; phylum Chordata; class Aves; order Strigiformes; family Strigidae; genus Strix; species Strix aluco. The sequence goes on from NC_133932.1 coordinate 122,161,680, forward strand.
ACCTTTGTATACATTTTAATGGCTACATAGATTTTGTAACAGCTTTCTCAGACTCATGAGCCGGAGGTTAAATACACAAATTTGCTTCAAACAACCATACTGTAATAGAACATGAAGATGAAAAAGACCTATTAATTCGCCTACTCTATTTTCCTGGCCACTACAAAATTGTTCCCTAAAGTGTATTTTGCAATACTTTGTCCAGACTACTTTTATTTGACCAAAGAGCTGATCAGCTGACCACTGCTACTCTTGGGACATTTTACCGCAGCTTAATGAACTTCACATTTAGGAAGTATTTTTCCAGACATTCGGTACTGTAGGCTTTCTTTCCTTTTTTATAATGTCTGTTTGTAACATACCTCCCATAACTTATTGAAAAGTTCACCTAAATTATACTCTTACTAAATGTGAAAAACATTCCAGACTGGATAAACAGCATGTTTCCTCCTGCCACAAACTTGCCAAAAATTACATTTTCCTTTCCAGTGACTGGCCTATATAAAAGATAAGGATCTACTGTTAACAGCAATTTTTGAGTAATTCTTGTGGCTGAAAGGAGAGTGCATAAGTTTCTCAGATATATCTGACGGCCAGAAACTTCAAAAAAACCTCAGGCACCTAAAGTAGCATTTAGGTGGAATGCACTTGGGAAAGTCTTAAATGGAAATCCTGAAAGTTTCTGGCTCAACTGCTGTGTAAATATGAAGCCACAATCATTGCAGCAATATCTCTTCTAGCCTAAAATGTCTCTTCCTGCCTGAGAAAAACTTAAGGTAGATTGGTTAATTTAATTTGCAGTCTGAATTTTCTCAAAATTGAAGGGTGTTTGGATCTAGGATTTTGGTTCATATTTATCTGTAAAGCTACAGAAAAGTTTTACTTTGTCTATGTTTTTAGTAAGGAAGTCTGTATTCCTTATTACACCTACAGTTGCTCTGTCACTTCAGACCTGGCACACTAAAAATGGTAGATAAGGGCAGGAGTGAGTGGGGACAATCCCTTCCACTTTGGCAAAATCCATTGTGTGATAAAGTACATGTTTTAAGCCAACAGTACAGGAAAAAATATAAAAATATATATGAATTGGTTTATATATATTTATATATAAAAATTTTAAAAATATGTGAAAAGCCAAACCAAACAAAAATAACCCAGAAAAGTGAAATAAAAGAGAAAAAAAAGGTGCCTGAGTGTTACATTATTCTAGACCCTTCTTAACTGCAGGTTCTGCTGCCCACCCTGAGTGTGCCCATCCTGATTAAAGGCTTTGTTTGTCGCAGATTGAGCACCATGTTTTTCCTCAAACTTTTACTTTCCAAATGTTCTTGGAAAGCCATGTCCTGTCAGACTAGAACTGCAAGATTACATTCATCTAGAGCTAAAATTCAGATGCATTAAAAAGTCAGGCATTATGTAGCAGTTCTTTGCATCTTGTATTTCCCTTGTTACTTTTAATTTAGTCACTTTTCTCCATGTCACTGTGATAATACTCCCTCAGTATTTTTTCATCCTCTTTTTGAATTTGGATCTTAATTTCCCTTCAGTCCATGCTGACTTGTCCGTAATTGATAGTTTAGTAGTACCATGTACAAAGTGGCTCCTGAGTTGTGTTTAATCATTGCGGTAATTTATCTTGGGTAGAGAAGTTAAAGTAAGTTTAATTCATTTGTGCTTTTAGGAAGAGAACATTTGCATCTAAAGGGTTTATACAATACTTCCAAGGAGTGTTTTCCAGCAACAGAATAAATTTTACATTTTTAGTTTGTAAACAGGTATCATAAGGCATACAATAAAATCATATTTCTTTGGTGCACTAAGTACCCACAAGACTTCATATTCATGCTACTGTTTGGCTCCCTCTGATTTTTTTTTTTCATTAGAGACTGGATTTAAGCATGGATTTCCACACAAAACCACACCTGAGTACTGTGGAAGAGCCAGAGAAGAACTGATGGCAACTGAATTAGGATAAATACATGCTGCAGAAATCACAGCTGTGGAAATATTTTGAAAAAACTCTGCTGGGTTGCACAGTACAGAACTGTGTGCTGGGCTGCCCCTGCCCACTCTGCAGCTGGGGGTAGGCAGGAGGACAGCCAAAGCCATGGATTTGTACAGTAACATCTCCTGAAGTTAATCCCAAAGCATCAGTACCAAAGGCACTACCACTGTTTCCAGGCTGCATTAACAGATATGGCTTTTCACCTGAGCTCTGTTGGAGGGAAGTTCAGCATCCCCTGCACAGATGATTTCTGTGCAGAGAGGGAGCAGCAGTCACCAAGGATTTTCCCCACAGTGTACAGCAGAAAATGCATTAATCCTCAGGATTTTTTTTGTCTAGCTTTCTGTCTGGCTGAGCCAAACTACAGTGTCCTTAAGAACCATTAACCTCTGACAGAAAGGAGAAAGGTTACACAGTGAACCCTGCTTTATTATTTTTATTAGACTTACTCATAGATGAAGAAAACAGATGTCTGTATGTGGTATTGAGTCTTGTGTGTCTGGAAGCTTATCTGTATTTTTAGCTGCATCTAGTAGATCTGATATATATATATAGATATATATATATATAAAAAAAAAAACCAACTATAACCACTCTCCCTGGACATTATGCTGTTTACATCCTTAGACCTTCACAGCTATAGCACTGCTGTTACATCAACAACGTTATTATTGTCATTGCCAGATCACAGTTGAGGTAGTGGGAAAATAAGTTTCACATGGATCTCACAAATGCCATGAAGACTATCACTGCTCCTAATCATGTTATATGTGAAACAACTAGAAAGGGCAAGAAATTGTACGAATCTCATGGCTCGTGTGCCACCTTCTATTACTGAGGTGTCATTAAAAGCAGATCAGCTGTGTGAACTAAGAACTCACACCGCTAAATAGATTGGCTCTTTCTTCCTCTCCTGACAGAGAGAGATGTCTAAGGGAAAATGCCCACATCACTCAGTGGCCCTGCATTCATGGTGTCTGAGTACCATTTGGTACTGGGGGAGCAGGGATGGTGGCATGGAGAGGGGTCAGTGGCTGCTACTCAGCTCTACTCTCCCCCACACTGCCTACCCTGTGCTTACCCAACTAATGGCACTGCAAGGTTTTCTATAACCTCAATTGATCCACCCCCTTCAGTGGTGGGCATTAAATGCTGGGTGAAGGGGTTAAGCAGGGACATGAGTTGTAGCCCCCTTTGATACTACCCACACCTTCTGTGACGTGGATGCTGAAGGACTTGTCTGTCAGCAAATGCTTATTTTAAATATGTCCCTATCACTGCAAAACATTGCTTAATTCATCCTTTCGAAACGGAAAAGTATTTAGAGCAAAGTTGAAATGCAATAAAAAGCCCATGCAGATGGAAACTTCGTCTTTTTTTCAGCTGTCCTCAGTTCAGCTTAAGTCTGCCGCAGGGGCTGTGAGTAGCTCCCAGAAACCTAATGCTATAACTCAGGGGAAGTCCAAGGGAAGCTGTTTTACAAAGAATACAATGCACGGGATTTTCTTGTTAAACAAAACCTGTCCTCTTTAATGAGCAGTCATCAGTGCAGGGTGAGGATGAAAATGAAGAGCTACCTCACAGCTCAGCATGCAGGCTCTGGGCAAGGGTGGAGAACATCTGCAAGGGCTGTGCCACCCCTGCCTGTATCAGCTCAGGAAATATTTGGCCCTTAAAACAATGACTTTGGTGTGAGTTTTTTGCAATTCTTGTGCATCCATATGTCCCACGGCCTTTTGAACAATCAAGGAATATTGCCTCTTTGTGTTTCTTCCCAGGTATTTTAGAGAGGAAATGGAAGTCCCCATTGTGACACAGCAGCTCAGCAGCAGGGACATGGAATGTGATTTGTGACTCATTTTTGCCTGAAATATTCTCAGATGGCAAATATTTTTATAGGTTAATCACTTCCACCATTTCTTAATATATGCGAACAGAGCTGCCCAGAGAAATTTTTTTTCACATGCGCTAGTCCCTGATGTGTCTTCCTTAAGAGTCACTAACATTTTGGGAGGATGCTGCAGTTAAACACATGAACTTCTACCCAGTCAGTTAGTATGTCACTTCATGGACAAGTACATTAAGTTACCTATTTTCCATTTCTCCCCTCAGTTGCCATTTCTGTAGAACATTATGCCCTGTTTCACCTTGATGCTGCCCATGGTGTACCTGTAGCTTCAACAGACTGCCAATGAATCTCATAGAGTGGTTCCACTTTGCCAAAATAAATCCCATACTTCCGACCAAAACACACAGCCAGGAGGTGTGAGGGTTTCTCATTGACTTTCAAAGTGAGATTTGTGGAAGACGAAATACTCCCCAAAATCTTGCCTTTGAATATGTCCTGCCTGATAATCTTCTTCTCCCAACATACTTTCTATGTTTTTACTAAGAATGGGGCACAGATGCACATTTTTATAGTCTTACAGATCTGTACCAGCCACATTTAGATTTACTGATTAAGAAATTCTGACTTTTACAGCTTCTTTAGAAGTCCTTGAACCTGAGGTAGGAAAGTAAAAAAACCCAAACAACCAGAGAGGCTAGTCTAAAATCCAATATTGACCAGTAACTAAGCAGAAGTCCACATTCATCTTTTCTGATATTGAGTCACTAACTAATGCATGTATTTTGTCTGCTTAGTACCTATGTCCTCCATTCTAGAGAATAAATGCAGGGAGCAGTACCTCCAGTACCGTACTTTGTACAGTACAGTGAAGTCTCCAGAGGCAAAATGTAATATGAATGCAACATGATTATTAAAAAGATTATCTGGATTTTTTCCTTATTAAGCATTCATAAAAACCTAACTTCTGGGAAACATCTGTCTACATGGACTTCAATTTGTAATAAAACTGGTCCTGTAGTCTTCATTAAGGCAGAAGCCCCACTGACCATCTGGCCTAACTCAATCTACATCAGTGATGTAGAAACAGATCTACATCAGGTCATTATGACTTTACATCATGTAGGCACTCCGTTACTCTCTGGGAAAACAGAGTGGAAAAGAGTTCACTTAACTAAACCAGAACAGCTCCCGTAAACAACTGTTTTCCTTGTTTAAACTAAAACCACTTGTATTTTTTAAATACAAGATTGAAAACTAACCTAAATTGCAACAAATGCCCCACTCGCTTGTATTCATCCATAAATTGTTTGGAATTAGCCAATCTGGCTGCTTCTAAGGAAAAAGTGCTGATCCAAAATTCATACACTATGTTAGAGCAATGAGTGAGTCTTCACGACTCAAAACAGAGGTTTGTAATGAAAACTGCAACTCATTCTTAACTATGCCAGTGTAAGCATGCTGTTCAAATATGCACAGTAAAATGTTATAAAATAACAAGACTGCAAAGTTTACTGCAGCAACTGTGCATTAACAGGCAATAAAGCACACATCATTTATAACAAATTCAGTCAGTTATAAATTTCAACACTTACTGCTATTTTATAGTACCTATAATGAACATAGAGCTGTGATTTGCATTCAGATTATGCACATAAGAAGCAATTCAGGAAGCTATGCAGTGCTTTCATGAACACAAAGTGTGGTTCTCTGTCAACTGCTGTGTAGAAATTGTACAGAGGGATGAGGCAGAATTCTTCCAACACTTCCAGTAAAACATAATTCCTCACTCTGTTAATGGAATGCATTGTACACCCTCACATTCATAACAGTTATATCACAGCTGCTGCAGGAACATCTCATCCTTCTTGAAATGAAAGTCAATGCAAGTGAATACAGATCTGCAGAACTGCTTAATGAAAGGTAGGGCTGTGTCAAGCTATAGAGAAAGTATTAAACAAGATCTAAGCACACTACACTGATTCTCAAGTCTGTGAATCTCCTTTTTCTTTCCCTGTTTACACGTTTAGAATTATACTTTACTTAAGCTGGAGGCTAGTGTTAATACCTGACTTTAGGTCACTGAAAGTATTTGGATGGTTAATGCCTTGCAGATGCAGGCATCCCATTCAAGTTCAGCTGTGGATGAGAATGTCCTCCAGCTCTGATTCCACCATAGGATGTTGGTTCACTGCCAATCTAAGAGGAAATAAAGGGGTTTTTTGGAATACATCTATACCACAAAGCCCAGAAATGTTTTTTACTTCTTGGAACCAAGTGTACAACACAGCTGTCTCCTAACCTTACCACATGTGGAGACTTAAGCACAAACCAGCTCCTGCTGCTTCTTTCCTACTCCCCAGGACACACATGCTATTCCCCACATGTGAGGAGCCTGCCAGGCACTCTGAGCAGCTGTTGTCTACATAATTAGCAGAAAAATAGCAAACTACAATCATGGTCTCCCAGAAATGAACTGCACTTCCTTTTGTAAGATGAAGTTCTGCAGTCCATTCACTAACTGAATTTAAGACTATTTCCAATAGATTAGGCAATAAGCACTCTGTTTACTTGTACTGGGTCTGGCTGGGATGGAGTTAATTTTCCTTAGAGCGGCCCATATGGTTCTGTGTTTTGGATCTGTGACTGAAACAGTGTTGATAACACACCAATGTTTTGAGTGTTGCTGAACAGTATTTATACAGCATTAAGGCCTTCTCTGTCATTTTGCCCCCATGGGCAATAAAATTGGGGGTGGGCAAGAATTTGGGAGGGGACACAGCTGGGACAGCTGACCCAAAATGGCTAAAGGGATATTCCATACCATATGATGTCATGGTCAGCAATAAATTAAAAATAAAAAAAGGGGGCGGGGGGCATGTCTTTCACAGTAACTCTTGCTCAGAGACTAGCTGGGAATTGGTCTGCTTGTGGGAGGTGGTGATTGCCTTTGCATCAGTTGTTGGTTTGTTTTTCTCTTTCCTTCACTTTTAAACTGTCTTTATCTTGACCTAAAAGTTTTCTCGCTCTTGCTCTTTCTATTCTCTCCCCCATCCCATGGGGAGTGGGGGTGGGCAGTCAGAGAGCAGCTGTGTAGGTGCTTAGCTGCTAGCCAGGATCAACCCACCACACTACTGTATCCTGTATGGCAGTAAAACTGGTCCTGAACGGATAGGCTGTGTTAGAGCTATAGCTGATCACTAATGACTACAGATTTTGCTGGTAACAGCTCATTTAAAAGAGTTTGCAGTATCCTGGACCCATTCTGCTTTAACTTACACTAGCACAAATAATCAACAGAAACATCAAGAGCATACAAAAGATGAATCCAGTATGAAAACTATTATTAACAATTGTTGAACAGATTGGAGTAATATGCTATACCATCCTTGATTTCATATACATTCTGGAGTCTGGTTGTCTTTTGGCTGAATAACATTAGATGGTGTAAAGCTGTTACGAAGAACCAGCAGGTTCTTCTTTATGAAGAGCCAGCCAACCATAGAAGGCTAGCAAGACTACCTGCTCATTGATATAACAGTTCTACACTTTACTTGTACGAATGACCTGTAGTGAATAACAAAGGTGAATTGCATTTCCAAATTACATATATGAAAAGAAGGTATGTTTATGTATAACTAAATGTGTGCCAATTTCCAGTGCTGGAAGGAATCTTAGCATACTGCCTAGATAGAGTAGGACCAACAACAATCACCAACACACACTCCTAATACCTTCTTCTCAGTACTCAGATAGCTTAACATAAGCCTGGGAGGTGTTATTGAAGATAATGAAGGCTTCAGGGATGTAGAAATGTAACATTATAATGTATAAAGTGAAGTTTACTCACTGGAGTAGTGTGTGTTTGGATAGGAAATGGGAAAATATGGTGGGAGAAAGAAAACATTCTAGAAATAGTGCAGAAGAACAACTCTGGCAAACTCAGAACCACTGTTTTTGTCACTGCCAAATCTAAGTGCCAGTCAGGGGTTTTGGACACTCACAAATATCTGTTAAACTCTTAAGTTACCACCTGTCAAGTACATTTCTGCAGCTGAGCAGAAATTCGCACTTTCTTAATTTCTATAGAAAAGAGAATATATGAATGTGTCTGAAATGTATGTAAAGAATGATTTCAGTGATTCTTATTTCAGTACCAGAATTGAATTATCTCACCAACTCTTCTGAATCTAGATACTTGTAAGTGAGCTTGCTGAAAAAAAAGAGAGATTAAGGTCTTGTGGAAGGTTGAGTCATCTGAAACTTGTGTACACTCAGAAGAAATTGATGGCAATAACCAGAATTCAAGTAGGCTAAGTTTATAATGAAAAAGTCTCTCTACCTGTTTTACTAGAAAGTATAGTCACTGTGAGAGACGAGAAACCAGGCCTGCGAGAAACTAAAAACAGCCTGAGAAAACAAAAGTTGAGGCTGATCAAAGAAATGCCTCAAACACTTGCAAGATAAAACTGTGAGTCACAAGGTGGATAGTGTGGATGTAGAAGCTGATAAGGCTGCCTGAATAACACAAGATGCAGCTGGAGGAGGGAGCCCTGTGGAGACAGGACGGCTCTGCTCTGGTGCACCTGAACAAATTTTAAGGGCCATCTGTCCAGTGAATGACCTTTGCTTCATTATCCACGAAATGCATATTAAAGTTAACACCCCTGAATATGTTAAAGAAGGCTAACATGATCATGCTAATTACATCATCCTGTGAAACACCTTACCCCTCCCCATACAATGGGATACGTAGATATGTGGGTCGACCTAGGGGACGGACACAAGGAAAGTGTGTATAAATCAAGAAGGGGGAAGGAGGTGGGGGGGGGGGGGGGGGGGCAGGAGAGTGCAGTGAAGAGAAGAAGACGGATGCCAGTGAAAAAAATGAATGCCTCCTGGAACCCTCACTGGCAGGATCAGCGCAGAAACCCAGACCGGTGATCTGTATTTCCCTATTCCCTCTATCTCCCTCTTTTCCCTTTCCCATTAAGAAATGCAAGGCATATTGTATTGCTTGCCATAACCTGCTATATACTAGCCAATTATCGTGTGTTCAATTAGTACATTGTGGGAAGTTAATAAATGTTTAGACTTGGAGACTTGTCCGCTCCGTTGGGGATTTGCGAATCTGAGTCACTTGTCTCACTCGTCTGAGCGGGACGTGACAATCACACTTTTCAAGTTAAACATGGATAAGATTGACAGGGCATGGACTAGTGGAGAAAAATACCAATGAAATGGTATTTCATTTTGATATATGAATGCATTTTATTTAGGGCTTCACTTTCCTTCATAGCTGTAATGAACTAGGTTCTTTTGGACTTATTCTAACAAGCACATCCTAATAAAAATAACAGGATTTACTAAAGGGGTGAAACAATTGCAAATAATGAATACTTGGCTATTATTTTTTTCCCTTTTAGAACTGTTTAACAGATAGCCTGGCTGACCGACTGCAGTCTTGTAAATAACTGCTCCTCTTGTTGATAGAATTAAAATTATTTTCCCAATGATTTCATGTTTTTCCTGTGGAGCAGGGTCACTGAGACATCACACATCCTTGTCTGGTTGTGATCTATCATCATTTGCAATGATTTCAACATTTTAAATAAACATTACCAACTGTTCAGTTTCTTGAGTTTGCATTTATATGTAAGTAATCCCTGGCTGTTGGTGTGTCCAGCATTGTGAGCTCAGCCACGTAAGAGCACCCGGGGCTCTCTGCTCTGGATCAGGCTGCCCCACATCATTTAACCTGGGGCAGTGTGATATGAATCATGACAGCTCTGATCTTTCCTGGCCAGGCAGTGGGCATAGGTTAAATGCAAAAAGTACTGGCAAAGCTGTTAAAGAGAGGTAAAAATCTCACTTAGCATCCAACAACTGTACTTTATTACAGTCATTTGGTTGGAAGGACAGATTTTGACTCCCCATCAGGGATTTGACTCCTCAGTCACCCATGCACAGTAAGCAACTATTTGCTCTTTGCTATCATACTGCTTCTCTTAGCTTCTATGAGTAGTCTGGAAGCACTTCTAAGGGGCAAACCATGACATTTTCAGGTTCCTGAGCCCATCAGTGACACATACAGTTTACAGGTTAATACATATTGCTAAGGATAAGCACTAGTTAAAGCTGTTGTTATAAGCTAACCTTAATTCATCTTAATGCAATGCCCAGCTAACAACACAGATGCAGGAAGCACTGTTTAAAAGCACAGGCACATGTACAAAGGATGATAAGTTGGAAGTGACTTGAATAGATGATATATACTGGTCAAGGACCATATATTTTATGTACTTCTGGGTTTAGTTCCTTCAGGAAGCTTTTGGTGTTTGGACCCATGCTAAGAAGGTGAGAGGCATGTGACTAACCCAGCTTTAGCAGCAGCTACTGGAATCACTCATTGCAGATTTTCCTTTTTGGAGAAAATAAATGTCTCAAACTAAAAAAAGCTAGTTCATTTTTATATTTCTTTTGTTCGTTTTTTCTCTCAGAGCTGAAAAACTCTATTTTTCTTTATAAACACACTTTTAAGAAACGATGTGTAAGATTAAATATTTCAAGATTCTTGCTAAATCACTTATTTTCTTCAGGCACGTATCATTTAACTTCACTACAGCAGTCTCAGTTTTTGCCATTAAACATTATCTCAAAGTTTTCACTATAACAGGATTTGGCAAATTGATGTTCAGCATAAGTCCCAGTCTGAACATGAACATGAATATTCACAACTTTGGGGAAACTTATGGAGCACACCAGTCTTTAAGGGGGTGCTTTTAAAGAAAACAGCACAAGAATTTCATGTGCTTATTTTCACCCCCTGTGAATCTAAAAACTTCATGAAGAGAGAGTAAAACAAGTATGGTCATGATATGCAGGTCAACCTTGATAAGAGTTGAATCTTGTTTTAATTACTCTAATTGGTTTCCTCTGAATTAGGTTTGTAAGGTTGTTACAATAAGGTTAGGTTATATTCCATGCTGGAGACTTTTAGTCAAAGTTTTTCTCCAGAAGTAGCAATGCAGGTATTGAGCAAACTGCACACCTTTTCATATTTTGTAAGAAATAGCAACTCTTGCTTCCATATGTAATGTTCAGTCCATTATTACTATGCAATGAAACTGCAATATATTAATGGAATCTGGAAATAGTCTTGAAGTCTCATGTATTTTTCAACATTTTGAAATGTGTCTCGGCATATTTTACTAGCATATGTCACTGTCATTTTCCATCAGGTGAAGAACAAGAAGCAAAGGAGGGAGACATATTTTCCTCCTACAAGTACTGTAGTAACAACAGCTAAAATTAGAATGAGAGGCACTAATTGGATTGAAACTAGCCACCTTTATCAATGCTTGATTTGCTGCAGAATCACACAGCTCCTGCCTCCCCAAATTCAGATATCCATCCTAAAATACCATTTAAAATTTAGTCAGGTACTAGACATGGTCAGAGTTTTAACTTCAGTGTAAGTGAGTGTGAATTGCACCAAGGTACTCAGTGCAACTTTTTCCTACATGCTACTAAATGCCTTGTGTTGATTTTTTTTCCCAAACACAGAAATACGATATGTCAGGTCATATTTAATATTTATAGGTAATTATAAAAAGCCGTTTTCTCTCACAAGGGAAGACTGAGTGAGGTCAATTGATCTAAACCATCAGAGTTCGCCTCTTCAGCATAGCCTCTAAAATGTAACCTTAATGGCATATTTGATATTTTTTTCTGAGCAAAGTGGTATATTGTCTTCATATATATTTATTTGATAGAGTGTATAAGTTGGCATACATTGTTAGAAATTTGATTTTTCTGTTGATATTTTAGAGACTGAAGAATGGCACTTTCCTTGTTCACAATTCAATTTGAGAGTTGTCTCACACTGTATTAGGCAGAAAACTGCAACTGAACTGAAAACAAGCAAGACAGAATTGTTGCATTTTTTTAAATGAATTTACATTTTTTTCCTGTCATACCTATTACATGTGAAAATATGTTTAGAATATCACATATATCTGTTCTTGAATAATATCTGTCAGAATTAGAATTTAATAAGTTTGGGCCAAAGTCATCCTTGGCCAAAATTTCGTGATAGTTAGATGCTTAGATAAGTATATATACACTCATGTAGCCATACTGGGCAGACAACTATATATTTGGATGTCTAAACAAGTTTGAAAATATAACCTTATGATATTTCCATCTTTATAATGAGAACTTCACAACCTTTTTAACACCCTTTTTTCCCTACAAGGTAGAAAAAAAAAAAAAATAAACTTTTAATTTTTCTGGTACTGCTTGGTCTTTTTACTTCAAATGAACAGCTCTAAATGAAGGAAAAATTTCATTATGGCAGACAGCTAGAATGAAAGAACATGTAAATAAACAAAGATCTTCCCTTCATAGTATAAACTTCATACTGAGCTTTGGAAAAAATTAATACTAGAAGCATGACACTAAAAACTGGTAAAAGAGTCAGTTGACCTTTAGAAGATTAAGATGTTTCCCAGTTCTTCACAAAAATAGGAGGAACAGTCTTGAATTCATTAAATTTTGAGTTTGCTATGATACAGCATTAAAAAAAAAAAACAAATACAACTATTCAGCTTAGCAAGAAAATGAAAGCCTTAGCATAGTTTAGCTCCAAGTTTCATTTTAGAGAGCTGTAGTTCTGCAAACTGTATTAAAAAAGGAGATGGCTTTGTTTTCGTATTAACCGAGGACACATCTGAAAACTTCAAGGGAAAAAATCTGGTATTGTCCTAGAAATGTGTTCTTCCCTTATAATAATAGGAATAAAAATATGGATTTTTCCCAAATTACTGAATTTAGAAACACATTTCTCAGAGTAAACAGAGGTTGAAGTGATAACCTGATTTCAACATATAGCTTAGCCTAACTATTACTTATTGCATTGTTGGGCATGTATGAGCAAGTGGGGGAAGTAATACTGATGGATAGACCAAGCATCTGCTGTGTGATTTAATACTTAAGCAATTGTGAAGTGTTTAACTCATCTGTTAGCAGGAAGGTTTTAACACAGCATTTCCCTGAACTGACAGATGACTCCAAGTGCCATTGAGAAAAATGGTGTCATTCTTCCATGTTTCATTCCTAGAGCTCTTACAAAAACATGTGTAGGACTGACATTCTTTGGTTATATTAGCTGGATTTACTATCCATCTAAAGTATAAAACTAATATATTGCATCTTATGTTAAACAAGGCCATTTATTGTTTTTACTATATAAACAAATTTAGCACTTTCTCAGAGCCATCAGGCAAGTTGAAGCACTTACTATGATGGGTAATGCAAAATTGAATTTCTAAGGCAGTTTTTTGTTGGGTTTTTTTTGAAGGCAGGCAGGGTAGCATATTGAAATTAAATTTAGGGTGCAGAAAAAATGAATAAAAACAAAACCCTCTTACTTCATTACAAAAATAAGTTAGTTTTTATTAATAGAATCCAGGAGAACATTTCTCCCATAGGCCTATAATTTAATAAATTTGATGTTAATATACTTATATTTCATTTTGAGTAGTTTCTTTTCTCATGTTTATCACCACTAATTGTCAATGTCTTCAATTTTTTATATCATTATATACGATTTTTTTTTTAATATCATTACATATGATTGTTCATATTCTGCTCCTCCAAAAAGTACTGGTAATTTTGCTTGATTGGTGAGTAGGCTGCTGCTAGTTTGATGAAGAAGAAAGTACACCTATGCATTTCTGTATCAGGAGACAAGTCAAAAGATATACACTTTTATTCTGATGCAAACAGACAATAAGATTTCTGACAGTTCATGAAGAATACACATGCCAACACCCACTCCCCTTGTAGGACAGTCTTAGTTCATGCAGAATACATGTACCAACACCCACTCTCCTCGTAGGACAGTCTTTCTTATTATTCTCCGTTCTGCCAGAAAAATTTAGCTATTGGCCACAGTCATCATCTCTGTTCTTCAACTCTCTTACTTTAACCCACAGACAGAGTACTAGATCCACCAGAAGCCAATTCTGAGAGAACATATGATCTAGTGTTGCAATAGCCTTTCATTGAGTGGGACATTGGACTAGATGACCTCTAACAGGCCCTTCCAACAATATTTGGAAGACATGAACCTGTTGGAACAGGTCCAGAGAAGGGCCATGAAGATGATCAGAGGGATGGAACACCTCACCTATGAAGAAAGGCTGAGTCAGTTGGGGTTGTTTGGACCAGAGAAGAGAAGGTTCAGGGGAGACCTTATGGCAGCCTTTCAATACTTAAAGGTACTTTTAAGAAAGATGGGGACAGACTTTTTAATTGGGTCTGTGATGTTAGGACAAGGGGTAATGGTTTTAAACTAAAAGAGGGTAAATTCAGACTAGATATAAGGAAGAAATTTCTTACCATGAGGGTGGTGAAACACTGGGACAGGTTTGTGGGGACGAAATCCCGTGCAGGCCACAGGAGACAAGACCACAGATAATCAATATGATTGGAAGTCAAGCTCAAAGCTTTATTAGCAAGCAAGCCCTTATATACTCTTGTGCCTTCTAAAAATAGCAGCAAGCCTTTATATATTGTTGTGCATTCTAAAAGTACCCCTTGGTACTTTCCACAAACATTGCTACCCACACATAGCCAGTAGATAAATTCCTGCTTTTGCAATTCCAAAAGGTCCCTTCTTTATCAGTTTCTTCCTTAACGAGCACATTCTTTTCTTCTGGCCTTCTTGTAACTATTTCTTGTTTTCAGATGTCATTAATCTTCTGACCGGAATGCTGGTTGTACTTTTCCATTGTCAGTGTGGGCAGAAAGTTCAGTAAGCCAGCATGCACACCCACACAGGTTGCCCAGAGAGGTTATAGATGTCCCATCCCTGGAAACATTCAAGGCTAGGCTGGATGTGGCTTTGAGCAACCAGATCTAGTTAAAGATGTCCCTGCTTATTGAAGGGGGGTTGGACTAGATGACCTTTAAAAGTCCCTTCCAACCCAAACCATCATATATTTCTATGATTTTATATATATTACATGTATAAGGAGACTACCTATCATTGAGAGATGTGCTCAACTGCTCTGTATTGGATCATTATTGAGTGTGATGTAACAGATCTATTTATTTAGCTAGCTAAAAGTGATAGAAATTTATTCACAAGTGCTACTTTTGGGGAATTTAACATCAAGAAGAAAATCAAGACTGTTCCTTGACTACAGACTGTTTGGCCAATAGTAGGACCCTGTCCTCAGCCAATGACTACAGCTCATTTAAAATGCATTCTAGTTTTTCAGGTTCATCTCCTGCAACCTGTTTTTCATCTGTAAATTGATATGTCCTTCATAACCACAGTAGACCACATGTAATGGACAGATGCAAATTAAAGATCAGCATAGATTATGCAGGTAGTGTAATTATGCAGATAATTCAATACTAAAAATTGAGAGGCTACTGCTGAAATCCAGAAAGAGCTATGTATGTGTACGTAGGCTGAAAAAACAAAACATTTTTATCTTTATAATTTTCTGTTCATTCTTTTGTAACAAAACATTGTACCTCTGTGCCCAGTAAGATCATGGAGTGGATCCTCCTGGAAAATATGCTAGGGCCCATGGAAAATAAGGAGGTGGCTGGTGACAGCCAACATGGCTTCACTGAGGGCAAATCATGCCTGACAAATTTGGTGGCCTTCTGTGATGGTGTTACAGTGTTAGTGAATAAAGAAAGAGCAAATGACATCATCTACCTGGACTTGTGAAAAGCATTTAACACTGTCCCACTCTACATCCTTGTCTCTAAATTGGAGAGAAATTAATTTGGCAGATAGATCACTCGGTGGATAAGGAATTGACTGGATGGTTGCACTCAAAGAGTTGAGAATAACAGCTCAATTTCCAAGTGGAAGAGGGTTATGAGTGGCATTCCTCAGGGGTCAGTGTTGGGACTAGTGCTGTTTGACATCTTTGTTGGCAACAGGGACAGTGGGATTGAGTGCACCCTCAGCAAGTTTGCTGATGACACCAAGCTGTGTGGTGCGGTCAACACGCTGGAGGGAAGGGATGTGCCATCCAGAGGGACCTGGACAGGCTGGAGACATGGGCCTGTGCAACCCTCATGAAGTTCAACAAGGCCAAATACAAGGTCCTGCACATGGGTCGAGGCAATCCCAAGCACAAATACAGGATGGGTGATGAGTGGATTCAGAGCAGCCCTGTGGCGAAGGACTTGCTGGTAGTAGTGGATGGAAAACTATGAGCCAGCAATGTGCTCTCACAGCCCAGAAAGCGAGCTGCATCCTGGGCTGCATCAAGAGAAGTGTAGCAGCAGGTTGAGGGAGGTGATTCTCCCCCTGTACTCTGCTCTCACGACAACCCACCTGGAGTACTGTGTCCAGTTCTGGGGCCCCCAATATAAGAAGGACATGGACCTGCTCAAGTGGGTCTAGAGGAAGGCCATGAAGATGATGAGAGGGCTGGAGCACCTCTCCTATGAGGACAGGCTGAGAGAGTTGGGGTTCTTCAACCTGGAGAAGAGAAGGCTCCAGGGACACCTTATAGCGGCCTTCCAGTACTTAAAGGGGGCCTACAAGAAAACTGGAGAGGGACTTTTTACAAGGGCATGCAGTGATAGGATGAGGGGTAACAGTTTTAAACTGAAAGAGGGTAGATTTAGATTAGATATAAGGAATAAATTCTTTCCTGTGAGGATGACGAGACACAGGAACAGGTTGCCCAGAGAAGTTGTGACTACTCCCTCCCTGGAAGTGTTCAAGGTCAGGTTGGACAGGGTTTTGAGCAACCTGATCTGGTGGAATGTGTCCCTGCCCATGGCAGGGGGATTGGAACTAGATGATCTTTAAGGTCCCTTCCAACCCAAACTTTTCTATGATTCTATGATTAGAGTCCTAAGCAGAAGCAGTAACACATACTATCCAAGTGTGTATACCTCTTCAGGACAACAAATAGAAGAGGTGCCAATTATTCACTGAAATTTATCCCACCAACACAAGACATATTGACATAAAAAGTTTAAAACAGCATCAGAGACAAGTCACTTTACCTGTGCTTGGTACATACTTATCCATGAGTGATTTTACTTTACCATAAATCTCCAGTTTTCAAAACTTTCAAGAATCTGCTCCATCCTATCACATTAAATGCAATTAAGATATTTTTAAAAAAATGCTGAAATCAAGTAGCATCATGAATCTCCTTTGCATTCATGCCCCCTTCCCACAAAAGAATAGTCAAGCAATTATTCCTAAAGTGATTAACCAGCCAGTCTCCTAACAGTATTTTTACAAGAGTAACATTTATCAGACAAGCAACTTTGTTCAGTAAAGTTTCTCATGTGGTGTAAAAGTGTTGGTGCTCAATACTTGATGGTCTCTTAAAACAATTCATAAAAGCTTAAGGACAATTACACTCTGAAGGAGTGTTCCCATAGGTGTCATAGAAACAAGAGGACTGGAACAACACAGATCCATTAAAATGTAATTTTTGGACACCCTTTCAAGCAACACTGCTGCATTTACATACAGATGTACATACTAGAGGGCTTCTGAGATCTCAGAAGAATGCCGTCTCTACTGACATTTTTATAAGGGTTTTTTTTAATCCAAATCCACCTGCAAACCCACCATTTCAGAATCTTGAGGCTGCAAGGTGGGCTTGGACACCAAATTAATTGGTTAGGGTAGCTCAATGGGCAGTTCAGTTATAACTGCATGTCATGGGATAGGTGGCCCTGCGTGGGGGTTCATTTTGGCCTCAGTAGCATCAGACGGGCCATACTTCCTCAAGTTAAGGCACTCTGTTTTAGATAGCAAATCACTCTAGCAGAGCTTTTACTGTTTTATGGTTTTCATGCTAATGGGCACAGATACTAAGCACATTGTAGTCCTTAATCAGTATCTCAAAAAACCAAATTCTGTTAGACTAGAGAGTCAGACTGCTGCTTATACAAAAAGCATAAAATGTATATGAAACATGGTAAAGAGGATGTGGAAATGCTAATACACTTATTTTTATAAAAGGCTGCCAAAGTTACAATAAACTGCCAGAAGTATGTCCTAGCAGCTCCTTAGAAAAGAAAAAGAAGATGCCAAAAGAAGAATCAAAGGAAATATCTGTGTGTGGTAAAGGGTTGAATTTGTGCTTGTACATCTAGACCAAACCACAAAATAAGATTAAATGGGCTAGAGAACCACTGAAGATAAAATTTAGGTTAAAGGTTAAATTCGGTTTGTCAAGAGACAGATGATTAGTACATTCACTTATCACATTTGTAATAATGAAGTTTTCTGTCAGTGATGAGACCATAAAAATTTCAATCTGCAGTTGTAATGAGATATTAATTTTCTTATGGTTTAACAGCTGAAGCTTGGACAAGATTAAGCCTTCATAAGCAGACCACCCATAAGTGTTTCTTAATATTTAAACCTTACAGGAATAACTTTTTAAAACTCTGTATATTTACACAATTTCAAGGTTTATAGTTTTCTTTCATCAAGTATTTGTATTCCTTGACTCATTTAATGTTTCCATAATTATACTTTCAGAAAAATCCTTGATTTTCAGAAAACCTTCACATGAATTTCCTAACCAAAACTTGAGCCCTGTAGCTGAGTAAAAATTAGTTTGCCATTACTGGTAGAAGCCACAGACTTTGTGCTAATCCAGTGATACAGGTTGTCTGGACTTGTCCACAATTCTCTTGGCTTGAGCTGATTTTAGCATGTCACAGCTGTGACAGTAATTGTCTAGAGGTCAGATAGTGATATCCTGAATTGTTTTAGCTTTAGTTTAGCTGTGTGCAATTGTGCAATGCAATGCCTACTGCTAACTAATACGTAATGACAACAAGTAGTTATGCTGTGTTAGGTGTATGGCCTATGATCCCAGAATAAAAATGTAGCATAGTAAAACAAGAGGCAGATACCAAAAACCTGAGGACTGTAAGCACAAATGGCAGTGGTCAATTACTGGGCACTGTAGGAGTGCAACCATGTGTGTATGGTACAACTATTCTTGATTATAATAAAAGAGAATAGAAAAGCAAGCAAAATATGAAATTGGGAATCACTGGAGATAAAGTAAGCAAGCATATTGTTTTAGATAATGTATAAAAATAATCCAAGCAGACCCTAGGATGAGGAATGGCAGTGTCACACTCCTCCCTGCAAAGAACTTGGGACACTGATCACTTCTTGAAAACCTCCACCATCCTCTTGAGGGGGCTGGGGCAAGAACAGGGAAGAGGATGGGTGAGCAGAACAGCAGGAAAAAGGGGTAGGTACCAGAAAGTTTGCATACATCAGCCCTAACTGTATTTTTAACAGTGTTAGCACTATTCTAACTGAACCAAAACCAACTTTAGTTAGAATGTTCAGATTCTAATTAGACTAATGATGGATCCTTGGCTCTACCTAGGAAGCTCAGTCCTCATCAATATTTTCAGTGTAACAGGATTTATTTTGGACAGTTTGATTTTCCTCAGTAATTCAGATTTCATCCTCTCCTTCTCTCTTCCATCCTTTCCCTTCAAAAAGTATACAATTAAAGCAGAAAGAAAAACAGACACTTTGCAAAATATTCCCTTAATTCCAGTAGATATTTATTAATGTTTTCAAGTTAGGCAATATTGAAAAATGTTATGAATACAGTAACATAGTTTTTAATGTTTGTTAAAAAAATAACCCATAGTTCCCCAAGAAACTGAAACCTTCAATTTCTTGTAGTATTTTTGGGAAAATAAGTGTACCAACTTGACTGTTCCCCAAGCAGTTCCATAGTGTATTCCACGACAAAAAGAAGTTACCAAAATTTTAATTTAATCAGTTCATCACTTTATAAAAGCTAGTGTGTTATGGCTCTGTTTACGAACAAGCAAGTACTTTGCTTTCATGAGGAAGGCAATTAACTCACTGAAATGTCTGACACATTGTTCCATTAAAGTCTATGAATTCAGAAGAAGGAATTCAATAAAATATCTCAAACTCATCCCATGGAGAATACAGTGACTCGGAGACCACCTCACCATGCCAAGAGAACACAACAGCTCTCTGCTGGTGGGCAGCCAAGAGCAGAGGGACTTCTCCCGTGGGTCAACACCAACCTGATGTCTCCCACATTGTGTTCTGGCTGTTAATATCAGACAGAAAGTCAAGGCCAGGGCAGTCCTATGTCAGAAAGTACTCACGTCACTGCAGCTTCTGGCAACAGTGAAGGAGGGTGGAGTGAAGTCAGGATGTGCAGACCTGTGCTACGGGCTAGCCTGGAGAGAAGCTAAACCAGAAACCAGACACTGCAAAGGGAACTTGCAGCCAACACTGCACTCCTCCACAAAGTCTTGCCATCATCCCCAGAGGCACAGTCAAGAATTGTATCTGAAGTGTCCTGGTGCAGTGTATTTCCTTGCCCGGGATATTGGCTCTTTCAGTTTGCGTAGTACCATTTTTTTCCCAAAACTACAAACACAGATTTCCTTAGGAGTCAGGCTCAATAGGCGCTCTTGTTTGTATTATACTGCACATGCACTGGGACAGGAAGCCACAGCACTTTGAATGCATTGATAACAAAAAATAATAAAAAGATACATTCTGCGCAATGAGGTGTAACTTCATACGTCAATGAGTGATTGTTAATAGATAAAAGCTTCACTTAACTCAAAAATTTTCAGCATTCTTTATAGTTACGGAAAATAAGTGTCATTTCCCTTACTTGAAATGGATCTGTAAACACTGCAGGAGTGTTTCTAATGCCTAAACATAGGCTTAAACAACATCTGAGTTGTCCTAATGCACTGTGGCTTCCAGATGCTGCCTGTATGCCCTACATTATGCCAGGCCCGTGAAGAGGTCTCAGGCACCCTAGAGTGTCTCAATTGGAAACAGATGGGTTTCTGTGGTTTGGAATGGCATCCTGCTCCACAGTCTACTAACACCATCCTCAGAGCAAAGAGAGGTCTCTGTTACAGAGAGAAAACAATAGATAAACATCTCTCCTCTGTACTGTGATTTTCAAGTGTGTAAAATCTCTCTTAAGCATACATAAAGTAGCATTCCAGTTTATCATGAGAATTACAATGCTGTGTTCATCATGTTCTCTATACTCCATGATGTCTTCATGAGAAATTATCATTATTTGGGAAAAAAAACTTATTTGTAGAACCATCTCTACTGGGTTTGGCTGCGATGGAGTTACTGTTCCCCATAGCAGCCCTCACAGTGCTGTGCTTTGTAGCTGGAAGGTGTTGATAACACACCAATGTTTTGGTTATTGCTGAGAAGTGCTCGCAGAGTATCAAGGCTGTCCCTCCAAACCCCACCCCACCAAAGGCCAGTAGGATGGGGGTGGGCAAGAGGCTGGGAGGGGACATGGCTGGGACAGCTGACCCAAACTGGCCAAGGGGATATTCTATACCATATGCTGTTGCACTCAGCAATAAATGCTATGAGAAAGGGGGGGACAGGGATTTGTTACTAAGGCATTTGTCTCCCAAAGCAGCTGCTACACATACTGATGCCCTGCTTGCCAGGAAATGTCTGTACATCACCTGCTGATGGGAAGTAGAAAATAAATATTTTTGTTTTCCTTTGCCTCTGCACACAGGTTTTTCTTTTCTTTTTTTTTTTTTTTTTTTTTGTTCAACTGCCTTTATCTTGACCCATGAGTTTTTCATCTTATTTTCTCCCCCTGGCCTGCTGAGGAGGTGGAGTGAGAGACTGGCTTGGTGGGCACCTGGCAGCCAACAAAGGTCAACCCACCATGCCATCTTTGAATAAAACTTATTTCCATAAGAAAACTTCAGTTCTTTTCTGTTTATTTCCCTATATAGTCATATTTCGCTGTGCAGATGGGGTTACTGAAAAAAATGAAATTGAAAACTGTCTTTGACACAGATTCAGTACAAACTGAGAACATGGCGTTGGTAAATGAAGACAGATTCTTCAATGGACTATGCAGGTTAGCAGTCTGGGACACAGGTGGTAAAGGTGCCATGTAGCTAGGTTTTGATCAGGGAGCAGCTTGACTGACACAGGACCTGACATCTTGAGATATGCCTGTGATATGCAGCAGAAAAAAATAATTTAAAAAAATAAAACAACAAACAAAAAACTCTAAAAGTTTGTCAGTGGTTGAGGGCAAAGTTAATAAGGCTGATGGTGTTAAACTGTTGGGAGTAGGGTAGGAACAACACCTTACTCTCAGCAATTATCCAGTTTGTGCTCTCAGTATTGGCACTTTCTTTGGGCTAAGACCAATCTTAACCAAACAAGTTCACTGGGAAAGACCACAAACCCAATTTTCCAAAGACCAATTTCTGCAGGAAATGACAGACATTACCTGACTTGCCTCTCTGTTTGCAAAGCTACATTCTGTTAAGTGCTCTTAGCTGACTATTTGCCTCAGGCTTTATTATTGCATCAATCACCTAAAACTGAGGCCGTTTGGTTACAAGTAGAGCATGGCAACACTGTATGGCTAGGCTAAGGCCTTATATCATGCAAGAGGAAAAATCCAAACTCTTATTTTATGTGAATAGTGTGTCCAATTACACAACTGTGTAAAAGGCAAAAGGAGACATGTGAGTTACCTGCCTCAGTGAAGTCCTGTGTGGAGGTAAGTAGTCCTTACCTCCCTGTTGAAGGTTTCCTCCCATCCCCTTACCTCACACAGTAGACCAGTGTAAAGGAAAGAAGTTGCCAAAAGATCTGTGTCACATTAGTTCCTTTGCTAATAACAGGAAGGCTGAGGACTTGAGCCAGCTACAGCTGAGTCAGAGTCCAACCCACCCTGCCCCACACTGTTCTGCTCATTCTGTCATGCAAGCTGGAGTTAAAGGAAACTTCTTTGTCTTGGGACAAACAATTTAGTGACACCAAAGTGACTCTGGGTTAAGAGCTTCATCCCAAGTCTATGACTGTGAAGACCCATGGGGTACCCATTACTGCTGCAGTCAGATCACTCCTAACCCTCACAGTGCCAGCCTGACTTTGGGTGATGGGAGGGCACCTTCCTGAGACAACTCCAGGCCTTAAGAAACCAGAAGTGAGTAACACAGTGAAGCACAAAATGAGGAAAATCTTTATTAGAAATGGGAGTACAGACAAATTCTATTCTGAGCAGTAAATACACGGAGGACCAAATAGCTAGCCAGTGAGGAACAGGACGGCTATTGCAATGGTTGTACAGAAAAAGGTGTGGAAACTTTGGAGACAATGGCACGGGAGAGAAGATGGGTGAACATACAAGGAGGGAGGAATAAAGTGGGAGGGGGAAAAAGAAGTTGTCCAGATACAGATATTAAACTGCTTAAAGGTGACACCAAAGGTGCCTACCCAAAGGTTTTCTCATCAAAGTTTGTCTCTTATTTTATGTTTTTGAAGCTAATACCCCATACTCTGTCAGACTCCTTAAACAGAGAAACCAGTGTCTGATGAACAATGTGGTTATTTGCTCTTCATGGTGAAAGATTTTCTCTGGAAAATAAAGGGGCTGACTCCTTTTCTCTCAACGTGTACCTACACAGGACCACAGAAGTGTTGGATTGCCTTCTGTCTTCCAGAAAATATTGTCATTGCTGTACTTTAAGATCCAAAGACTTTATCTGTAACTGTACAAAACTTTCAATAAAATATTGTTTAACCAGACTTCCCAGTATTTAACTCAGATCAGAGTTTTAGAAAACATCATCCTTATGTCTGAAGCAAAACAAGACAGGAACATTGCTTAAAACACAGGACTGTAATTTCCCAAAACAAGTCGTATAGGAGAGGTTTTATTCTGTAAAGCAAAATGACGTGCAGTTGGGAAAGCTAGCTCATAGCTACTAACAGAGGAGACACTGGGGACTGTTAAGATATATAATTAATACCTAATTAATTTCAAAAGAATAATATATGAAACCCGAAATGCATACACAATCCCATCCTTTCCATCTACCGCCCTGCTGTAATGTTTTTTAGGACAAGATTTATTTCTGTATATTGCTACTAACTAATTTTGGCAGCTGCTGTAACATAATCAATCATTACACAGGGGAATATATAGAAATGTGGGCAAGAAGACAAGGGGAAAAAATAGTCTGGTACTGAGTTAGGATTGGAGATTGCAGGTGGTGGGGAATTCATCTCACCCAATATTCAATCACGCAGTGGAGATGTCTCTATTTGAGCCCCTCACTCAGTAGTGTCTCTGCAGCCAAAAGAGAGAAAGAGATACCCCAAAAAGGGTTGGTCTCTAACTGAAGCAATTAATGTAGGCAAATCTGAAAAATGATTAACCTGACCTACTTTGCTCCGCTGACTGTAAAAGGAACCACCCCTGCAGGTGACTTTGGATTCAGAGGGCTGTGATTTAGACACCTAAAGATGATTTCAGACACGGCGACAGTCCCCAGGCAGCTTTATGGCTAAATTTAGGTTAAAATTCTCATTAGTTTTCACTTACTTTTCTCAATACATTAATATCTGACATTAAAAATCCAGTGTCATTCTCACCTGATTGGTCACATTCATTCACACCCTTTGCTATGCAGATCATTGTTATCAAACAACTGTAAGGAAACAAAATGATGAGTTGCTTACAGATCAACTTGTTTTCATGTTTTTTTGTTTTGCCAGAGTAAAACAGACAAATCTTCTAGCTTTTGAAGGAGTTCCCACAGAATCAGCAGATGCATTGATGGAAAATCATATGGCCTGTGTTACTAGTGAACATCAAAGTAAAATGCGGAAAGGAACATACTCCCAAGGTCACATGGAGGTACAAGAAGCCAAAGTCAGCGGGACAGTCCCCACTTCTTAGGAAAGCACATCTGCCTCTCCCATTGTGCAACCAAACAAGCATTTGACATGTTTATTGCATTAGGATTTTTTCCCCTTCCTTGACATCTTTAGAAAGTGATCAGACTTAGAAAAAAGTTATCCATCCCTTTGTTTCACGCCCACTCCTTATGTGACTGAATGACCTAGTACTTCACAGAGAAACCCACGTTTTTTCTACTGTGACAGCTTAATAATTATCCTTTTCAAAACAGGATGCTCTGCTCATTACCGCTCTGTGCGCTCTGTGCCAGTCTGACTAAACCCAGCAGTGAGTTTCTGACTCTCTGAGAGGAGCTCTGTGAGACACTACTGTTTGGTTTGGTGCAAAGGAGCACTGTGTCACCAAACCACAGACTACCTGTTACCTGATAAGCATTTGCGACTAAACTAAAGTCAAATCCTTTCTGGATTAGTCTTTAAACAAGCATCACTACCAGAAGAAAAGCAATAAAGTGGGAAGAATCTTTCTCCTTTGTGTGCTCAGCTACTCCAGTTAGTTCAAATGGGATGTTCTTTCTAAATAGTAACACCCATCTACCACTTACTTAAGAGAATTGAAAGTAAATGAGCAAACAGTGAAGTTATTCTTAATTTATATGATGATATCATTTAGTCTCATCTGTGACTTGAATTGCCCTGTGCTAAACATTATACAGATGTATATAAGACAAGGCAGAGAAAATCTGCCTACAGGTTGGATATTGTCTGTGACACTGGCTTAGCTGGCCCTTGGCCTGCCTCTGCCATATTTTCTTCCAAGCTGCATGTGTAGTATAGTCATAAAAGTAGGTTGAATCACCTGACATATTCTTTTATGGGACCAGAAACAGTTAAGAAGGCATGTCATCTATGCAAAACTTCAGATGAACCCAAACCCAAGATTTTTGCCAGGTTGTCACATAAAACTAATCTGAGACATTGCATAGCTGCATGTGTGGAGGGCCATGCTTCATCAGTGCTTCCTTCCAGAGCTGCCTCCTTGGCAGCTGGTAGAGTGGTCCTCTATATCCTCTGGCTGCCTTGTCTGGGTAAATCTAACCTTGTGTCCCTTTTGGGGCTTTTGAAGAGAACAGAACTTGTTCTTCTCTCACTTGGTTTTCTCTTCTACCTTCTTTCCTCTCTTTCACTTTACAGGAATCCAACTTGAGGAATAGCACTGACTCCGGCTGCAATGATTCACACTTCCCAACTCCTCAAGTCTTTGATGGGTTCCTTTCCCCTCCATGGGAGTTCCTCAAATTTACATGCCTATCATAGTCCTTATAGAGGACTTACAAGTCCTGGCTTGACTGGCATTTTTCCAGATTAACAGGACTGTTATAGTAACTCATAGGCAACATATTGGAAGAAATAACAATGTACTTACATCTTATTCAGTTTATGACTTCCATCTTGATAAAGGCTTCTCATAGAGACCACATATTACATATTAGTAACAAAATGTCAGACTTGCACCTTGAAGTGCTTTTCTAAACTATTCATCTGTTCTCTCTTCCTTCTTAAGCAAGCAGATTGGTGAATCTAGCCATTTCAGGCAGAACTACTCCTGGTCACATAGATAAAGACGATGTCAGGGTATACTTCCAGAGTGTCAGAGAGGCTACATAGACTGTCATATACAAATCCTCATGGACAATATTTTGAATTAGGTTCCTTCACCATCTAATGAAACAAAAAATAAAGGCAAAATAAAACCCAGCTACATAGCCTTTCAGAGTCTTGATTTCTAACCTATCAGACATAGGCTAGACTTTGCAGATCATGTTTCGCCCTCCACTATTCCTGCTCAGGGTCATGCAATTTGACTATATTTTCCTGACAGAAGTGTCCTAATGTCCACTTGCTGTAGAACTAAGCATTCTCTGCAATTCAGATTCCTCAAAACACCTCTTCCTATTTATTTCTTCTTCTGCTGTCAAAACGGCATGTATTTGATGAATTTTGAGAACGTTTCCCTGAATGCAAGTCAGCCTCAAAAACTGAAACTTCTGCTCTCTTAATGGACAACAGAGACAACAGAAATGGTTCCTCACTTCAAAAACCTTTTGATTTAAAAGCCACTTTCTCAAATACATTATTTTCATAGTTACAAGTTCAAGTAAAATGTTCTGCTTTTCTTATGATACAGTGGACCACTCTAGTCCTGCATGCTTTAAAATATACATTTCAAATACCTTATATTTATCCTTATAATTAGTAGGGGATTTTTTTTTGCCAGACACAGATACAACAGGTAGCTTCTCATTTTAATGTTTTCACCTGATTACACCTTTATCAAGATTTAAAGATCCAGTTTGATATCTTCTGTTTTAGAGTGAATGGATCTGTCAGTGTCCACAAAACATTTCTTAGAGGATAAAGTCAAAGTCTTCTTCTGATCAATGCAGTTTCACTACAACATTTTGACATTTTGTCATTTTGTACCAGACCTTTTGAACTGACTATGTTAGGTAGGACAGAATGAATTGTCTCAGTTTTAAGAATGCATATTTTACAGATTTAGGGATGTAAATGAAGATGTAAAGACCCATGCAAAAGGTGGTGAAGAAAAAAATCACAGTCAGTGCAGCATTATTCTTGCTCTGAAGTCCATGCCCTGAATATGATTCATCTCTCCAACTTCACTCTGATGACCAGGTTGTGGGCTTTCTATGAATGCTGAGTGACTGTGTTGAGTCCGATGGTCCCTCAGTATTGGTCCCTAGCTGGTAATGCGTTTGGGTGAGATGGATTCTCTGCCTGTTCCCCACTGCTCCTGCTTTATCCAAATCCCAGCCCCTCCACTTGGTCCAAGGAGATGATGGAAGCACTCAAGTAATACAAAGATCCTTTAGGAACCAGAAGAAAAGGGAGATAAAATTTTGTCAAGGAAATAAAAGTGGAGATGGGAAGAATAAAGGGAACCTCTAGGTAGGAACTGAAGAGGTAGAAGAAAATCTAGGCAGAAGCAGGGAGGAAAGATCCAAAAGTATTTAACTACTTCAAAACTTGCAATTGAACTTACCAATTTTTACCACAGAAGGTTATTTTTATCTGCCAAAGCTAACCTTGCTGATACCTCATCTATGGTCAGCATTATCCCATGTTAAAATTTCCTTTTTTCCTTTTTCTTTTTTTGTTTCCTTTTTATTTTTTTTTAAAGATAATTTCATTCAAAAATCCATGAATGCATCACAAAGGGAGTCATTCAAATGTAAAATCTAAGTTCAGTCCTCATGCAAGCATTCAGACAGAAAACAGAAGACGGTTGCAGGTTTCATAATCATTATAGTTCCCCCTCCAATATCCCTAACTGACTTGATACCTAGAATGAACAGTGCTTCCTCAATAGCAACTATTCATAATTTATTGCATGCTTCCTCAGGAAGTGGTGCACTGAATTTTTTGCTATGGAACTACCCAAAAATATATCTACAGTGGGGATATTACTACAGTATCTTAAACTATAGCACTATGTGTACCTTTGCACAGAAAATTGCATCTAAGACTAAAGCTGAGTGAAATGAGAACAGAAATGGAGTGAAGGAAGATGCTTTTCATTCAGCAATGGGAAGATGCTTTTCATTCAGCAATGGCGTGTACAATCTGTAGGTACAAAGGTTCCTTCAGAAGCAGAATTGTACAAATTTCAAAGGTCACAATGAGATTAATCTCTCAAAATCAAACAATTCCCAGGTCCTTACAAGAGTAGAAATTAATATTAAACTCCCAACCCACTGAAGCTTTTTGATCTTACCCAGGCAGATACTAGAATATAGTATCTGTAAAGGGCATACAGAGGAATCCTGTGTCACTCTGACAGCACTAGATGGGAGGGAAGATAATGATCCTATGGTTTACTGTCTCCCTTCTGAACATTTTATGAGCAGAAGCTAAAAACATTTTGTAGTGTCTCTGAAACAAGGATGACATAAACCATAAGTAAATGAATGAATGAATCAACATACTTAGGATGTAAAAATGTTTAACCTAAATGGTTATAAAAGTTTTAAGGACAATCAACACAAAATCAACCTTATGTGGTTTATCCAGTTTGCTGAGGACTGGGAGAAATACTTGGGCCAGCTCTCTGAAGAACAGCTGTTGACAGGGAACTGAAAGGATTTACTACCTATTTATTCTTGTTAATGATGCTGTGCAAATATGTCAAAAATGTTGTTTCCATATTTAGAAAATTGTACTTAATTCCACACAAAAGAAAATAGAGACAATAAGCCCTGCAAGCTTGAACAAGCTCCATATAGATCTAGAATAGGCAACTCAATAACATACAGGGAGCAAACACCAGGAGAGTTCTGCAGAGGTCGGCGTGGGGCCAGCATGACCTGTGAAAGCCAGACCTGTGCCTGTGCTGGAGCCCGTCTGTCTCTGTGCAGAGACCTTAATGCACTTAGTACATCACTCATGAAAATGCTGATGTTTGTAACGCAGGGTGGATGTTTAAAAACTAAAGATAGTAGCTGAGAAATTAGGCAAAGTACAAGGTTAAATAAGGAAAATTAAAATCTAATTAAACATATGTAAAATTAGAGCTCCACACTACAGGACCAGCAGAGAGGTTTTGCTTTGGACCGGCTGTGGTGTGGTGCTGTGGACTGAAATCCCTCGCAGATGATTGCCCCAACTGTGTCTTGGGCATGCACCACCTCATTCTGCCTCATTTCCAAGGATTGCAGTTCATCTTTCCACAACTGTTCTGCCTGGGGAACCAAAGCATCAATAATGGGGACAATCAGAAGTTTTTACTTCAGGATCCAAACCAACACAGCAATGCAGGCATACCCTTAAAGGACTTCCTCAATGATCCAGAAAAAAAACTCCCCAGAGTGGTAACTGTTCATCAGCAGCCTCTGTGGTCCATTTGGGTTTCCTTACAAGGGACTGAAAGTGCTACAGACACTGGCCTTGTGTATCACTTTTTTCCTCTTGGTAGAATTGTTTTGGTTCAGCTCAGTAATAACAATTATTAAGCAAACATTTACTACAGGATCGCTGATTTATTTACTAACTCAAAATCTTCCATCAACTTTTCTGCTAAGGAATTTTAGCTGAATACCACATCCTGTTCAATCACACCATCTTGAACTCCAAAAAAACTGATTAATTATTATAATTAATACAAATTACAGGTTAAGCAATAGCCATCTGTCTTTGCTCCCGTTCTTTGTAAGCATTTCAGAGATGTAAATATCAGTCAGGGAAAACAACTGTTTAAGCTAAAGGCCATGCTGACACAAGAACAAATGGGTATAAATTGACTATGAATAAATTTAGGATGACAATGAGAAAAAAAAAATTAAAAATTACAACACCAAAGATCTGAATGAGAATTTTTATGAGAGTAATGTAGGGCTAAAAAAACCTACTTTTAAGACCAAGCCAGATAAATTTAAGAAATTTATAAAGTAATATGGAACTTGTTAGAGAATGGAAAAAAAGTAGTCCTTTCAGAGAGGCTCTTCTGGAGCCGTGTACATGAGAGTGCAGCTACAGCCAGGTCTCCATATGGCCCAGGAGCAGAGAGAGATCAAGCTTCAGATGACACTGAAGGTTTCTTGAATCAGACACCGTTAATTGCTTCACTTTACCTGGCCTAGAAAAGATCACATAGAATATAACTCCACAATATTTTGTTTGAAGTTTAAAATATGTAAGTTTTGCTCGAAGCAACAGAACATATTTTGAACACCTAGAAAGACACATTTGTGCAGATGAGAATATTTGTGAGGCAGGTAAATCATAACTAACTACTGCAGCTTTTGATGTTGAAATATCTCTCTTCAGTTGTTACCACTTCGGGCTTTCACTTTTTATCAGATTATTTATACTACATATAGGCTAATATTATACTGTACAGTCCTTCTCATAACTTTAAAGGTACCTACAGAGAGCTAAGAAGAAATTCAGTTCATAAAGCACCAAGAAAATAAAATCTTTCATGGGCCAATGATAGATGAAAACATATACCCGATTCTGAAAAACAAAAATTCCATTACATGGTTTCATTTAGGCAGTGAGTAATGAAACATTGTAAGTTTTAAATATATTTTGGAAACCATTTGTTACTCTTTTCACAGCCTTTGTACATATTACAAATTCATAATAAAGATTATGCGGTTTATAGAGCATATATATTAAATTACCTACATTTCCAACCTTTCCTGCAATCTTTTCAGTTCCCATCTTTTTTACTCAGTTTGTATAATATACCTGCAATCTCCTATTTGCATTGTAATTTACTATTCAGCATAAGTAGAGGGACTGGACTTTCACCTTAAAAATATTTTAATTAATTACTCCAAAAGAATTAGAATAACAGGCTTTTTAGGTGCTAGCAGCTTATCAAAAATAGATAAAACATTTTTTCTACAAAAAAATGCCTGATATAACAGTTTGTCATAGGGAATACACCACCAGTAAAGAAACTGAAAGATCATCTAGCTTGATTACAGCTGGAGGAGACCAGCTTTATTTGAATAAAGCCTACTTTTTATTTTTGTATGGCTGCAATTTTATTCTCATCTAGTTTACACCTGTTCAGGAAAATTTCAAATTACTGATTCCAGTGTTCAATACCTGCAAAACAGAATGTTATTCAACTGGTGAAAAAGAGGGAAATGTGACTGCCTGAAAATTATAAGCATCTTCCAACACTGTGTGAAACATAGCCCAAAACACCAAACAAAGCACAAGTGTGGAAGCTCAGAGGCTATTGTTATTATTCTATTAGCTCAGAAATGTCCAGGGCAAAAGTATGGCTTTGTGAATATATAATTTAAGTAGTTGGCCTCAAAGTCTTAGACAGTTATACTTCATAGGTTTGCTAAGAAATATCATCAGCTTTACTAAAAAAAAAAAAAGTAATCAATTAGAATTGCGGGGGGTGCATCCGACTAATATTCATCCAGTTGGAAAAGCTAGCTACATCCAAAACCTCTGTGCTGAGCAGGACTGAGCCATACACCTCCTCTCCAGTAGGGCCCCTACTGTCTGAGGCTGACCTTGTGTCCCAGCTCCCCAGGGGATCCAGGCAGCTGCTGTGCACTTGAGTCAGATGCCTTTTCTGGTGCAGTCCTGTGTATGATCTCCCGTTAGCTAGCTCCAGACAGCTCCCTGCTCAATGTGAAAGAATGCTGAATTGCTCCACTGAAGTACAAAGACTCCCAGTACAGTCAGCAGAGACAAGTAAATGCTCACTCTTGACCATCATTGAGAGACCTTCTGGAGTGCCTGTATCTCTCTGTTGACTATGTAGGGAGTCAGGGCGCATATGACTGCTTTGCATCACACCAGCAGGTCATGGACTTACATGTAAGACATTGTACTGCCTTACTTACAAACTTTCTAGGTATGGAACAACAGACACAGTGGTTTTGAGTCAGAACTTCAGGATTCTGACTTTTGGGTCCATTGGAGGACTACTGAGAGAGTCAGTCATCAGGAGCACATGGACTGTGAGAAAATTTTGAGAAATGTGGGCTTGTTTAGTCTGGTAAAGAGGTGGTCTACAGCAGTCTGCAAATGTACACATGGGAACTATGAAGGGGACAGAGTCAAACTCTTCTTGGTCATGATATATGTTATACATATACAAGGAGTGACAGAAACATGTTGTGGCCTCAGAGTTTCATCTTCTACTTTAAGGAAAACTTTTTCACTTGTAGGAGTTACAACACTGAAGCATCCAGAGTGGTGGTGGATCCTCATTTACAGGCTCTACTGACCTGGTCTAGTGTTGGTGACAGTCTCACTTTGAGTGGTAGGAGGGACATGATGACCACTGAAGTCTCTTCCAATCAACACCAGAAGGGTTTTGTGTTTCCATCTCTGAACATGGCTTGTAAAACCAAGCCCTCAGGTTCACAGTAGCAGCCATGAACAAAATATACGGACTCCAGTGGTATGAAGTAAGTTCCTAAAAAATGGGAAGACGCTGTATCTTATGATCTCTATTGGTCATCATATGTTCAAAGTTCTTCCCATTCCCTGTTTGAAACAGCTAGAGCTGACAAAATGTGTAGAGGACCTGAAGATATGTGTTATGTTGCAGTAGCCATAACACTGAGGACAACCCACACCAGAAAATTCCTAAGAGTTATTTGCTGACAAGCAGAGGGCATTGGAGCCTGTTAAGCGCTTAACCTGTTAAGGACATGGGGCTGGATATAATATACAAACAGATATTTCTTACAGTGTTGATTTTCTTACAGCAACAGTTTTCATGTTGCTCTGAACCAATTACAGAATTACAGTTGATATTCAAAAGCAAGAGTAGGTGGATTTTCTTTCACTTTAGAGAAACCAAAGGAGCAATTGGTAACAGGACAGCAGGGCTGTAAGAGAGTAAGAACATCCACTGAGATGACAGTAGAAAGCAAAAGATCTTTCTTTGTACCAACTTTGTAGGCTTAAAACATACACAAATGCAAAAAGAAAGTTAAAGTCAGCTCTAAACAGGAATTTTCATTTGAGTGAAAGATGGAAGGATTTTGAAACATTCATAAATTGAGATATATCAGAACTTTGGAGAGGAGAAAAGGCAATTCTTGGTTTCTTTTTGTCAGATTGATGAAGGGGGAAAAATTATTAAGATCATTTCGAATCACTTTTAAATCACTAATTGGAATCCAAATTTATTTTTCTTCTCTCAAATGCAGTTTTTAAGAGAACTAAGAACTCAAAGAACTTAAAAAGTTGCCTACAATCTTCCTGGTTAATAGCCATAGATGAGAAGCGATTGTGTAGAACTCTGTTTTTAAAGCCAGCTCCAACACAGGGATGTTCAAACCAGTAGAGATGTGAGAGTCACTGCTGATTTATGCTTGAGTCTCTAGGAAGTGTAGCCACATTCTGTTATCACCATGTTAATGCACATTCCTGCATTTGGTGTGGCTCCTATCCTTCCCCAGTTATCCCTGTTTGGTTTGACATAACTTCTGGGATCAGTGCAAGTAAGTCAAGCTCAAAACTTCTGGACTGCATGGTATAGATGTGCCCAGCATTTTCAAGAAATACAATTAACACTATTATCCTTACAAGTGGCTATTATTTTGCAAATGTATGAAGAAAGGTTCACTGGTAGAAATCATTAAAGTCAAATGCTTTTTGTTCACAGAAGAAAAGAAGCAGGTCCCAACTCAGATCTGAGTCACTAATTCTGAAATAGACTTATGTTATGATGAAAGAATCTGTTATGGTTGAAGGTATTTATTAATAATAGAAAGTTCCTGATATACATCTCTTTTCACTGTTTAGTGCAGAAAATTAGTTAATGTAATTATAAGTGATGCAAACATAAAAATAAAAAGTGATCCAAATGTTGCAATACTGAAATGTTCAAGAAGATTAATTTGATTTAGTACTAACATTAAATTAAGAGAAGTAAGTCTTAAAAAGTTGTAATTACATTACATATTTTAAGATTCTTTGAGGTCACAACAAAAAGGACTTGGCTACTGCTTCCAATAGTTGCTACATAAGCAAAATGACTTTTCATTAATTTTCCGAAGTTGTTTTCAGAGAAACATACACTGGAGCACAGTAATGTCCTACAAAGACATGAGGCTCAGAAATATGTCATTATATTTTGTTATTGTGTAAAGGAATGTGGTTAGGAACAAATAAGCAGGGAATAACTTCTTGTTATAAATTATGTGCGTGATGATGGTTCAAATTCCACATTTAAGTAATGGTAAGCCTGGATCCAGCCCATGGGAGTAGCTTACAGGGAATAAAGAACTATTAAATGTGAAAGAGGAGGGTAATTAATGGACCTTTATGACAAGCAGCAGTATATTTCTTTTTCTTCCAAATTTAAATGTCATCATTTGATATTTAGATTACAGACCACTGGATGCTTCTCAAAGTTTCTGAAAAATGTAGCAAAAAATATAGGCTAAGAGCTAACTGCATATACCACCAATATGAATTAAGATTATTTTGAACTGTGATAAAATACCATCTCATTCATTATCTCAATATTTAGTTGAAATAAAGTTTGAAGGATAAAGCAAAGTCAATCTTGTGAAGATGCAGTAACAGAAATGGATGTTTTACATCAGCCACTAAGTTTTCATCAAAATTTGAAACCCTTGTAAAGTCTGGGCACTTAATGTCTGGCATTTAAATTCTGCTGCCTACCTTTAACACCTCCTGGTGAAGGTTCTCACAAGTAGTTCCTGCATCTTCAGTTCTCTTTCTTAAGAAATTGTATCTAACAATGTTAATGGCCTCTTTCTGCATGGGCAAGAGGTGTGTGTTATGTGAGAACGTCAAGGAAGGTGTTGCCTGCTGTGCTATCAATGGTAGGAGAGCCAAAGTGATCTTCAAGAAACCTAAACACTGCCCCATTGACATCCTGTACAACACTTCATCTCATTCATGGTGTATCATGAAAATATGACTCCTTTCCCAGAAGATAATTCTTCAGCAAGGGGTAGAGTTATGACTACATGGGCCTTGATTGTGTAATAAAACACTGTATGTGGTACATAGGTGCTGAACGAGGAAAAATAAAATCAGAACTTCAGCACCTGCTGCTATTGGATAAGGGGCAGATTCTTAGCAAATGCAAATATTTTAATTCTTTCATGCGTATATCTGACTATGATATTTGTTCCAGCAAGGATCTATCCAGTGGAGTCTGGTGTAGAAGTAATTACAAATGAATCAGAAAGAGATTCCCAGGGGAGGGTCTCCTTTAATAGCAACACAATGCAAATCCAGCCAAGAACACCATCCAGGACCCAGATGAACATTTCAGTAACAAGTATTAGAAACAAGGCAGGGTTGTGTATAGCAGCACACTAGGGACTAGTTTAAGATCTGTGACTGAGAGAAAGAAGTCATCACCATACTGCGGATGGTTTTTATTACATGCTTCTTGTTGTTCATCAGAAAGCACTTAATAAAATAGATCAACAAATAAAACAACAACAGAGTTTACAGCCATAGCATAAAACCCAATAAGCAGTAAAAAGTTAATGTTAAAAGATATGTTTTTTCAGCCCTGGCTTTGCGAACACAACAGGTGGAGCTCTGCACATTTCAGACAGAAGGATTTCAGAGGAAGTCTGAAGTAGCATGCTTTCTGAAGTCTCTTCTGCCATTCTCATGGATGAGATGAGGAACAGTTATGCATCTTGTCTTAACAAATATTAGTCGAAAAGCTGATGTGAACATAATAAACCAAATTCTGCTTTTAGCCATATTCCCTGTGATCCCACTGACTACAGCAAACAATCTTGATGTGTTAATGAGAGCAAATTTTAGTCAAAGGGATAGCAAATTCTTCCAAAAGGCAGAATGTAAAGCAAACTGCAATTGCATTTCTGTTATTCTTTCTAGCCCAGCTACCTAGCGGCAAAATTGTAGCTGAAATCTTATCATCCAAATCATTTGATTAGGAATAACTTTAGTCTAAGCTGATATAACCATGAATGATTAATGACTGCATTTCAAAACATCACTAGGAGGAAAATAAAAGCAGAGGCAAAATTGACCAAATGATGTGGCACTGTTCTCACTACATTACCTTAGTTCTGTGTCAAAACAGAGGTCATTTGGGGCAAGTCAAATAATTTCTCAAGGTCCTTTCTGGTTCTCCTTATTTCTCTCTCTATGAAAGTGATCATGCAAACTCTGTGAAGTAAAGCACTTCATGATCTTCAGATCAAAAGTATTTTGGAGAGTAGGTTATTATTTTAGACAAATAAATGACATATTTTACTGCAAGGCAAGGATAATTTGACTGCTGTTGAAAGAAATGGAAAGCAGCAAGAAAGACACTACAAGATGATTTAGGAAGGCAAAGACTCATGCCCTCTGATTTAACAAATTTATGTTTGTCAAATGAAATAATACTAACAGATTATGGTCCATATGCTTTAATAGCAAAGGGTAGAGTTCCTCTTGTTGACAATGATTGGTCTAGGGTTGATTTAATGCAGGGATGTAGCTCATTTAATGAAGTGTAACAAAAGATAAAGAAAGCCTTAGAGATATTCTATTAAGAATGAAGCAGAATAATTTTTTGCACGGCTATAATGTCATACAAACAGGCAAGTCTCTTAGAGTAAAACCATCAGTTTAGCTGGAACAATGAATATGACATGTATTAATGGTTACCCAGCTTCTTGCTACCCTTAAAATTAAAAGGGAGATGAAGTACTGTAGACAGAATATGTTAAATTCAGACAGAGGTCTGCTGAATCCTGGGACAGGCTTTAATGTAATTTACATCAGTTTCCAGGCCATTTACCAAAAAAATCGTACTAATAGATTCTGACTCTTTGACTGAATAGGACCATAAGTATCTGTATTACTGGATAATCTTACATGCATCTGAAATTATTTGTGCTCTACTTCTAAGACTGTTTATTATTTTAACAAATAAATCTTGATGAAGAGCAGATTTTCCCATTCACTAACAATTTCAGTCTTTCAGACTTTGGTTTCAGTGCAATTCAGACAACATTTTTTTCCGAATTCTTTCCAGAAAGAAGTCATCTAAAATGGGGGCACACTGCTCTAGCTAGTACTAGTTCGTGGGAAAGCTGGAAGGAGTACTGTCACCTTTGAATCCCTTTCAGTCCATCACCTGTTTTCAAAATAAGGAAGATCCTCCTGCTTTGTCAAATGGCCTATCCTGGAGTCCCAGGTCCTGGAGGTGGTTCACAGGACCAGCAGCAACCAAGTTGTGTGTCTGGGCAGAGTTCCCGCGTGGCCGCACTCACTGCCTGAAGACAGAAGTTATAGACACCTCTTTCCACAGCATAAAGCATGGCAAGGCTCTGCCTCCACAGCTGAGGGATAGGAAGCCTATAAACCCATGGAGTCCACTCAAATCCTTGTGGGAGAAACATGGGTCTTGAAATGTCTTGTTAGGGATGGGGAAAACTGAGATAAAAGCCTGAAGAACATTGCCATGGATTTGGATAACCAGTTTTGCAATGAGAAAGTCTGTAAAGATCACTTCAGGCTCAATGCGATATTCTCATCTATCAGCACTCCGTGAAATTCTGCCTTGTTTAACTGGGGAAATATTTCATGTAAAAATGACATAATTTTTAAAAATTGAAATTTTATATTTCTGGTAACAAATTACAGGAAAAGATATCAAACCTGAAAAATAATTTTGTGTTAATACGCAATTTACTGACACATATTGCATGTCTAAGGGGGAGAGGATTCATACATTTTAATATGAGAAGACTTCTAGGAGTGACAGGAGCTAATGTAGGTGCTTTCATGGATTCAGCTAATCTTTGTTTTAACTACAAACAAGTCCTGGCCCCACTGAACACTTGTACTACCTGTGAACTCTTTGAGCACATCAGTCCAGAAATAAGTGTACATGCAAGCTCCATCCCCACACAGCACAGACACCATGGGCACAATCCATTTTGCCAGATTTTAGGGTCTGATCCAATTGCCCACATCTAGGTGTCCTGTGACATTGGGATGACCTAACATACCTTACCTGGCCTTCAGTTGTTGGTCTGGAAGGACATGGGCATCTGTGTACATTGTAAATGCCCCTGTGCAGCTCAAAGCCATAAGGTATATGTAAATATCCACACCATAGATTTCTCAAGTTGATAACATGAATGCCAATAAAGACACAGGTCAGCAGTGGGCCACAAGAGTGGCTTTGATTGATGTACTCACAACAGTAAAAGTTATATATCTGAGTTGTCTCACTGAGCAGAGGAGTCTGAACAAACATAGCACTGACTAGAGGTGCATACCAAAAAAAAAATTAGAGAGAAAAGTTAGTGGGAGATATTTGTCACTGCAAATTTTAAGCTAGCTTTCAGTAAACGTTCGTTTGTTTTCTCTTTTATTTAACCATATAGTCAGTTAATATCTGGCACATGTACACACTATAGCCATCATTTTCTATGAAAGTATTCAGGGTGAGAAATCTGGGGACAAGTCCATATTCTCGGTGACATAATTCTAAAACACTGCTGTGAAATTATTTTTCCCTTGTCAGTGAAGAGCAGTAAACTAATAGCTATGATAAAACAGTAAGTGCATGTTTCTGACAAAATTAAATAGCCAGCCTTCAAACTGACAAAATAGCTAGTATACTACAAAAAGTGTTCGTCAATAAGGGCCAAACTACAACAGAGTCACCTTTCAGAAACTGTGTCCTTATTAATACAAAAGGAACAAGAAAACATGATAATATCTTTCCCCTTATAGTCCTCAAAGCTTTTATTTCTCTGGGGAAAAAAAAATCATATTAATGTACCTTTGTTAAATATGATCTTAGCTAAAAAATTCCCCAAAGGCTACAGATGCCCTCATGCCCCAGCAGTAACAATGGCAGCACTTGCCCCAGGCCACCACCTCAACAAAACATGCTGGCTGTGTAGGTGGAGTTCCTGTACCTTTACTCCAGCTGTTGTTGCTGTGTTCACTGAAAGCACAATGGGCAACAGGGTTCATTTCAGGGTCACTCAGACCCTGCCATGCCAAGGATACCCCCACCAGACGGTTCTTCCCAAGGGACCTTCCTCACGGGCACAGCACGGGTGGCAGACAATGTCACCAGCTGCTCAGAGCAGTTATGTTGAATGGCCGACATTCTTTGTGGGGTCTCATGCATTTCCCCATCAGGTGTATAAACCCCAGTTTCTGTTCCATGTTTCATGCCCAGTCCAGTGTGCCACAGAGAGCTAGTCGAGGTCTGGGGCTGGATTCAGGATGCCTGTTTGTAACACTCCTGTGCTCTGCCTAAGGCAAGGCTGGCAGGGGAGACTGAAGTGCCCTGTGTTGGTATCCGACAGTTCTACAGAGAGGGGACACATGGAGCCAGCAGAGAAACAAGGACACAGGGAAATCATTTCTGGAAGGAATTATTCAGAAAATCAAGGGAAAAAGAAGAAAGAAATAGGAGGACAAAAATCTGTCCTTTCCTTATTCCCTATTTTCCTCCTACCCTGATTACCTGTTTCCCCTTACCTGTCTCTGATTACCTCTAGCTGTCCACAGGGCGTAATTAACAGGTGAGATAAGCCAGCCCAGTGCAGCATGTGTCAGCAATGCAGGTGCACTTACTATTCACTTCTTAACAGGCTTTACCAGCATCACTTTGGCATTTAGGCACTGGTCTAACTCTGCCTGGAGACCTTAGAAAAAGCTGTAGGTTCATATGGCAGGCAATATTAGTTCATCAGCACCCCATTTAAACTGAATCTGAATGCTGGAGGAATAACCATGACCATAGACGAGCTTCTCAGCAGCATGCCATTTCTGTGCTTTCTACCTTCTCCAGATTTTATAGACAGACTACTGGCCTGAGCCTCATTCATGGAGAAGGGACTCCAGGACAGCAGATGGAGTTACTAAATCAAATTCTTTTCCATAACAAGATGCTGTTCATTTCAGGCAAAGGAAGATGTAATTTGTAAAGTTTGGATCAACTCAGTAAGGGATAAAACCAAAACCCTGGGACTGTGAATGAGCTTAGAAAGAAACCGGCTTTGAATTAACTAATCAGGATCTGAAGAACAATCCAAGTAGTTTGAAGGCAGATGACAGACTGATGTCTCCCTATAGTTTTGTGATTTAATTGAAATATTGGCAAATATTCTTATACAGTGATTATATTGGTAGTTATGGACATCTCAAATGTGATTGCCCAGCATCAGTTCCATCCATTTCCAAAGATAAAGCTTTCACAGATTCTTGTGTCTTCTGCATCCTTACTTCCAGAGGCTCACAGGCTTTTACTTTGTTAAGTGCTTCCTATCCAAGCCTGGTTTTTGATGATCCTGGACAAGCTCTGACACTCCAATTCCTGGTTATGTGATGAAGTGTGAAAGTCAGAAAATGGCATGCAGCACTCAGAAATAGCATGAAGGTTATCATGTGGGGAAAATTGTAAATGTCCAGTAAAGACAGAAGACTTGCAGAAAAAGTCCTAGACCCCAGGCATCCACCTTTTAAATATTTTTTAAATTATTTTAAAATATTTTTAAAAGGTACCTAGAAAATCTGTCATATTCTGGAAACATGAGAGTATCCAGCTTTCTGTAAGCCGGGGCACTGTGGGATAGCTGCCAGGGGTGCCCAGACACAAACTCAGTTTTGCTGCATATTTTTCAGGGACACACATACACATGGATGAGTTTAGGAAAGAAACAATAT
Source organism: Strix aluco (assembly GCF_031877795.1). Classification (NCBI taxonomy): domain Eukaryota; kingdom Metazoa; phylum Chordata; class Aves; order Strigiformes; family Strigidae; genus Strix; species Strix aluco. The sequence continues at coordinate 122,202,513 of NC_133932.1, forward strand.
AGAGGAGATGCAATGCAACACTTCATTATGTAGTCAGCAGGTGACCAACCCTGAAACCTCCTACACTAAGGTACTGATACACATTGTATCTTCTGAACACACGTATATCACAGACAGCAGACTAGAGAGCAAATAGATGTATCAAACTTTTACTTTTACCTAATTTTTATTTTAGTTTTAATTTAAATAAACCAGGCAAGGCATTTTAACCTGTGATACTGTAAATAAAAAGTCAGTGGGAAAGATTTATAGAGAAATATCAATAACAACATACACAATAATGAAGTGAATTAGTACAGTGATTAAAGTTCATCATGTTGAATAATTGCTGGCAACTGATTTTGTTAAAAGATCTGAAAAGAAAGATCTGAAAACTCCATAGTAAAAGTCTCTTGACAAAATATAGTTTTCCTCAGCTTCCTGAGATTTTCAGGAGGAACGCAAGAGTACAGTCCCAGTTTTCTTACTCAGGCTGATCTCCCTGCAATGATACCTTTACTCAAAGTGTTCAGCTGGAAACCAAATGTCTTTGGAAAAATAGATGAGATATTTTTCAATGACAGCTACTAATCACCCACAGGATATGTCACTATAACAGAGGAAATCCAATCCTCTCCTAATTAAAGGTCATTTCAGTGTTAATATTATACTCTAAGACTTCCATGCAGTAGCAAGGCCAGAAAGAAACAGATTATGAACCCTTTGTGCATACGGGAAAGTCTTATGAGAGACTCTGTTTATGTTTTATGCATAGTTTTTATATCATTAGCTGTCTAATCAGTTTACAAACATTCCTAACACAATTCACTCTCACAAAACAGAAGTATTTAATAACACAGGCTATTTCTATCCTGCTCCGACACCTGGGATAATAATTTTTAATTACGTAATTCCTATATTGAAATAGTTTAAGTAGTATGACTGTGGGTACACTCACCTTGAAATGCAGATTCTCCTTCTCAGAGCATGAGCAGAAACATGACTATTCTGGCAGCTGTACAGCATGACGCCTATAATATATGTAAGGCAGGAGTACTGCAGAATATACTCTAAATGCATGTGTTTGAACTCCTGACAGTACATAAAAAGATATGGAGAAGACTGGTCTAGTTATTCTAACACTATTTGTACTTGCAAGAAATGCTATAAAAATGTACTGCCTCTTAAATCATAACAAGGTCCATACAGAAAAGACTACCCAACCTGGCACCATGCCTTTGAGACAAGCCAGTAGAGGGCACGACAGGAATATAAGAGCAGGACAAATACTAAATTATCCTTCCCCCAGTAAATACTCCTACTTCCAGCAAACTCCATTTTGGGGACTTCCAGAGCCAGAGGTTTCCTCTGCTCATTTGTGCTTGAGTTGGGTTAGGGGAGGCCTTCTTTCATTCCTGAGAATGCTTTCATACAAATCACAATCATTTCTTGTTCTTTTTATGCTATTTATATTTTTATATATCTACACCAGTTGTCTCTTTTCCAAACCAAAAAGTCCTTTTTGGTTCAATCTCTCTTTATAGCCATGCTATTTTAAAGCCATGATCATACTTGCCATTCTTCTCTGATTAGCTTACACTAATTTGTGGAAACAAATTATGCTTTTGATAGGCTTGTGGTCAGCACTCTTTGCTAAGGATGCCCACAACCAAGAAACCAACTCACCCCACACCTCACAAACTCCACATGTCTTCCCAGGCAGAGTTTTAAAGACACTTGTGTAAGAATGATGGGGAAAAAAGTCCTTAGTTTCATTTTTGCTAAGTCCTTCCATCCCAAAAAGACATGTCTAAGACCCATGATCTTGTGAAGTCCTTGACCATTCCCCACCCAAGATGTCCAGCTATGGAAAATTTTACTCCTAATAGTCAGAAATGCCAAAACTATAAGGCTTGAGAAAGAAGCTTATAAGATCATCAGCATGAGCAAAAGGCACTGATGTGAGTTCTGCCTAGTGCTGGTTTTGGCAACTACTGCACCGTCCTGCTGGCAAGATGTACTATCTGTTTGTTAGCAGGGGTCAATGATAATTTGTTCAATTTCAAAGGCTCGGTGCTATTTCCGTTCTTGTCAAAGTGTATATTTTTGTGCTTGACCAGTCTATTCATAGTTTATGTTACGTAAACAGTGGGCAAATCTTGAAGTCCTCTCTTTGTGCGCCTGCCTCAATCCATTGTCCCACCCATGGGTTATGTCTCTGGAAAAAGAGACATGCTGGGCAAGCGTGGCAGCATCCAGTTCCTGAGGGCACATAAAATGGCAACAATGATCACTGGTTTAAACAAATATAGCAACAGTGGTGGCAACGAAATCTGTTCCTACAGCGAATATAATTTAACATCCATGTTCAGACACTTCCTGTTATCCATCAGTTACTGGATCAACAAGAAACAGCACACTCACACAGAGCCACCTGGGTAACTGCACTGCAGATAGCAGTTATGGTTGTTTAAGGAGCAGATGAGTCAGATGGTTAAAAACTCAAAGGAAAGAACACAATTTCTGCTTGAAAATGTCAGGTTTTAATCTTTCACAGTGAAGACTAAATTATTAAAATTTTTAAAAAATCATTTCTGCTTCACAGTCAGAATTTCTATAGCACATGCCTGGCAGCTGCATGAAAACAGAAAGGAGAAAGATCAGCTGGATCTGCTTTGTCAGTGTCACTGTCAGGCCCTTATCTACAGACCTTTTAACAGAGCACAACACAAAGTCACTGATAGCAAAGTGATGGGATTCCCATCATTTTCCTTTTGCAGCTATCCCTCACATGATCCTTGATATTAAGTTTTGTCATGTGACTTTTATAAATTTTTTAATCACTTTAACTATCTTAAATATACTTTCAGATTCCTACTGTATGAGAAGAATAAATATATGTTTCAATCAGAGCCTGAGACTAGTTCTTTGCTGGCCTTACACAGAAGATAGTGAAATTCCGTAGTGTATTTAGTAACACTAAATCCACTAGCTGACATACTTAGATAAAGTTCCCAGTGGGCATCAAACTAGTAAGCCCTTTATTGAGCACATATGTTCTTCTCATTCAGTAGAAAGGTAAAATAGGAAAAGAAGATTCAAGAGAGAGAGAGAACCAATATAAATTTGAGAAAACAAAACTAAGAGACAAGTATCAATCTCCTTTTCAATAAAATGTTATTGCAACTAGTAGATGAATGCATGAAGGATTCTCACTGCTCAGGTTGCACAACCGAATACTTAGAGAAACTGGCATCATACCTGGACATCAAATGTTCTGCTGCCTCCTAGGCAATCTTTAAGTGTGACAACAATGCTGTTATTGCCAAAGAAGTCAAATAATGGCTACAAGATCCTACTTTCTAGAACATGTCCTTTTCCGTCAAACTCCACATAATTGAGAACTCTGACTTGGTGAATTTAATTTTGGCTTAATTTGTAGCAAAATACAGTTTCAAATGAAGTTCTGTACTTATTGTTTTTATAACAATGCATGACGGAGTCCTTCTCACCCTGGGCAAAAAAATAGCAGAGAGAAAAAGAGAGGAAATTGAAATGTAAGACCAAAATTCAAATAATAAGCAACAAAAGGCAGATCTTTGACCCCTACTACATTCCATGTCTTATGTTTGCTGATCATTACCAAAAATTAGTTATGAAAGCTTCTTACAAAATTTCTTATGGATGTTTTAAAATGGCAATTGTTAGGTAAGTTAAAGCAATCATTGCCAGACCCCCTTACATTAAAGTAATAAAAGTACTTTTTATTAGTTATAATTTACACATATTTTTACCCAGAATTGTCATTTCTATTTGTTATTTGGATTTCAGACTATTTTCTCTAGTATGATAATTTTCCACAAGTTACTTTGTTATTTCCTTTTCTAGTGTTTCCTTCTCTGTTTTCGCTTGTTTTAAAAGCTCTGCAGTCCATCAGCTTCTGGCTGTACACAGCAGCAAAAAACTTAATTAGTCTTCCATAGCTACAGCCAGGTAACATCTGTGCTTTTAGATCATTTTTTCATATTAGCAATGTTAGTATATGTATGTTTTGCTATAGCTGTGTTTTTCCTTCATGGATACGAAATGAATGCTCAGAACTTCCCATTGTGTGTTAGGTCTGAGGAACCCATTAATCCCACTTAGAAGCCATTATCACAAAGAGTATACACAGAGCACACTGCAGAGAAAGGGACCCCTGACTGACAGTAGCACTCTGTTAGGTACCTTCCCTAAGGGGGTATAGTATGGCTTCACTTACCAAAACTCCAGTAACTGCATTTGTGTTCAAGATAACGCCCTGTATTGTTTAAACAAAGAGCACTTTTGCACTATTTTATGCTTTTACATAGAGAAAAAAAAGTGAGCAGATCTTGTTTGACATTCTTGAACCTGCTTGCTTTGAAGCACACGCTGTAATTGCTGGCTCTGGAGAGGAGCCCTCCCTTGCTGCTGAGCAGAATCTCTGCATCTCATGCATCAGTCCCTTCATGCACAACTCTTCTGACAATAGCAGGTGTAAGCACCAGACAATAGCCAGCATGTTGCGGACATGAAAATGTGAGTCAAACACAGACTTTCTTTTCAAAAAAACAAACATATCTTTCCTTCTGCTTCCCAAACAGCAGCTGAATGACTGGGCTGGCTTGAGACACTTATGGTGCGTGCTGCTAAGTGCAGAGGTCAGTCTCAGAAACACCCAGAATGAATTACTGACATGTTTTTCCAACCCATGTAGATCCACACAATAACCACAGCAGCCCAAGTTCCAGCACAATCTCTCTATATGGAGTTTCTTATCTGAGCAGATCCAAAGCTTGCTTGGAATTGTGCCCAAGCACCAATGTCTGAAGAAGCACAGATGTAGATACTAACAATTGGTACCTGTGGCTGAGAGAGCTGATTTTCTGCACATCTGCTTGGGTTTCAGTTATGCTTTTGGGTTTGTTGTTTTAATACAGCCTCAGCTGAATGAAAGTACTTTAGCTTGGCCCTACTCTCAAATAAGAAAGCATCTTCCAGAGCCTGACAAGATAAGACAGAACAATGACGGACTAGAAGGCCATCACTGGAAAGATACAAAAGAACTAATTTGGGATTGCTGCCCGTGCTTTCCTACCTAACCTAGCTTTCCTTTGTCATGAACTTTGCTTCCTCAGTTCTGCTACTGTTCATAAAGGAAAGGAAAGAGGCTGGGAGTGTTTATAGCATGAAACCCAGAATGGCCCCATTCCATCAGTCCAAAAGGGAGCCTGGAGACTCTCAACTTGCTCAGGAAGAGGGAGACATTTTAAGGAACTTAAATGGGGAAATATATGAAGTAGAAGAAAACAGAAGGTAGGAAAGGAAAGGCTTTGGGGTAGGTTATGAGAGATTGTCTCTGGGAATCCCAGCAGCAGCCCTTTTACTGGCTAAGGTTTAGAGGTACAGTGTGTCAAGCCCACAGGGATGCCACACACCTTGGATGTGCCATAGCATGTGACTGAAAAGGGTTAACGATACAAACGCAAACCAGCAAATGTAAAACTGTAACCCTAAACAGGGCTACAAGTGCAGGAGTAAGGAATCCCAGAGCCTTTTAGTTGTTCTGTTTGAATATATTTCAGCTACATCTGTAATAGTAAATTAAACAATGCCAGGGAAGGTGCCAGGCCCTGACACTTGATAACTTACACTACTGAACTGTATTACAACATGTAGCACGTTTTCATCCAGGCTAATTAGCACTCTCCCAAAGAATTCCTAGGCACAATTTGGGTGTTAGCACAGGCCAAGGACGATTCTCTACAGGCGAGTTAGATACCCTCATGGTGTAGGAAGGTATAAAAGGTTAATAACATGTATCCAGGCAATTACACATCACTTGGCCCTAGTGTCAAAGAACAATACCAGGAAAACTGTGTTTATCAGTGTAGATGTGTCCTTTTTGATTCTTTGTTCAGGTCTCTGCCTTACTTTGAGCCCACAGGTGAGCTCATGCAGTTTGTGAAGTCTGTTCAGTGTTTGGCTTTCCAAAAGAAAAGATCTGAAAACTTCTTCATAATTTCACACTTACTGTTTCGCACACTCAGGAGGGATTTGCTGTTTGAATTATTTCTTTTCTAATTATGTTCTTTGGATATAAACAAAATGCTCTTGTTCCCATGGTATAAAAAAATATGACAATCCTTCCCCTAAAAATAATGCATATTAATCAAATTGTATTCTTAAAAGGCAGATGTGGCATGAGTAAAAGCTCTGCCTGTGGCAACCATTGTTAAAAACTGAATATTTATATTTGATTGTTTCCAGTAATGAGTCTACTTTGTGGAGGAATAAAGAAAGGAAAACTGCCTGTTGCCATCCTGAAGATAGTCCCTGTGCTCCTTGCTTGCTGGGGGGACATGAAGAGACGGATGAAGCAGTCAGGAGAGTAAGACTCTGATAACAAAAGGGTCAGTAGAAAAACAATTCTTGTTCCAGTATGGAGTCCAGCATTTCACCTTCAGTGTTGTGTTTGTTTCTTAGAGACTCCCAGGAGTGCACCAGTAGCATGAAACACTTGTGCTCTGATATTTCAGAATCCCAGGTGCAATTAATACAAGAATGGATCTGCCTGTGCAAATGATGTAGACCAGAGAACATTAGAAACTCTCTTCTTTGAAGTCCACGTTTTGGAGCTTTTACTGATCTACCTCTTTTCTGCTTCCCTAACATCCTTTTTCTCATTCCACACTGAAACTAAAAGAGAGATAACTACTACCATAACTACTTGCATGACTCTTTTTCCTAGATCTTGATGTGTTTTCCCCTTGTAAAGACACTTTAAAGTGAAGACAACTGTGTTACCCAATTTAACTGCTCTCCTCCTTCACTCAGATGGATGTAGGAAAAAGTATCCCAGTAGGTAAAAATCTGCCCCAGAATGAAATTCTGGCCTAAGCAATGTTAGTGTCAAGATCTCATCACATTCAGTTAGTCACATGGTTCTAGTCTGCACTTCAAATACAAGTTAAGTGGAAATTTAGTTATATCTTTTTGCACTTCTACAATCCACTATTTATTTTCTCTGAAGTATTGACCTTCCCCTGCTATGTCTCAACAATCAAGGTGCTGTTTGTTCAATTTAATTGCCTGTGGATGAGTGAGTCCGATGTGTTCCTCTTCGCCTTGATGATGCAAGTGCTGTTAATTGAGAATAGCTGATTACAACACAAGGCATATTGCTGTGGGAGCTGGAAAAGTCAGGCCTATATGTGCAATCCTGGGGGATGATGAATATCTTTAAGTTTTTAAGGAATAGATGCAAGTTGAAAAGCTGAAAGGCATAGCTATGATCAGGAAGTGATCAGGTGCATACAATGATCACACTCCTGGAGGGCGGCAAGGAGATGTCCTTCATGTTCAGCTGGACATGTCCTTCATGTCCTTCCCTAAAGACATGTCTTTTCCCCATAATACTCTTATTAAGGAGTGAAGAGGTAATGTTGTTTTTCTCAGATGAATGTTTGCAGTCATCAGCATACTCCTGAATTTCTCAGTTTTATCAAGTTACAAGTAATTACCATGCATCACATCACCTGGAGTGCTATTATGCAAATTTGCATATGGCTTGAATGCTCTGCTTAGACAAATATTTATCATCCTTTAAAGCTTCTCTTGGAAAAGAATATCATACCTTCTGTTCTCCCCTATCACTTCACATGTACCATGATTTAACAGAAGCCGCAGCTGAAGGGAAGATCTGTGGAGAAATTGTCTGGTGCCTGCAGAAAAATTCCTTTCAGAATTCTGTAAGAATAAGACAAAGGGAAAAATCATAAATAAATACCATATACAAAGAAACATCTAGCTTAATGGTCCACTTTGCTTAGAATTAATTTAACTTTCTTATCCCAGCTTACACTCTGTATACTGTAGGGCTGCTCCTGATCCTGACCAAGAGGTTTCAGTAATCACTGGAGGAATATTATTACAGAGCAAGACTTTCTCCCATAAAGGCTGCTGGAATATTTGCTACCATCCAAAATAAGTTAGGTGTTATTCTTGCCTCTACCAGTTCATAAATTCTCTCAGTGAATTTTGATAGAATAAAATGTGTAGTGGAAAGTCTGTAAGAATAACAATCAAGAAAGTTACTGTCTTAATCGAGTTTCCTTTGGAGGAATTACAGATTATCTGCCTAAGAAGTGAATGAGGACTAGCAGTGATACTTCTGCCCAAAAACTAAGTGGACATTTTTACATATCTTTTACACAGTTTCCATCTTTAAGTTTCTGGAGCACAACTCATTTAGAGATCCAGGCAAGCCACACACTGACAAGTGCAAACAGGCACTTCTTTTTGGTGGAAAGAGAAGGAGCAAAGAGAGAGGGTTCTCTTTTATTAAAACTTTGGGTTTAGGCAAATATCAGACTTCACTTGATATCCAGGCAATGCTTGAAAGTACATTCATCTATAAACTCCTAAATTTGGCTTCTTCAGAATGGCCAGCTCTCCATACCACAGTGATTTGCTGCTACATCTGGAACTGGAGTCTGGTAAACATTTCTGTTGATTGGCCAGAGAAGTACCAAATGTTGGTGAATGCAACAAACATTCACCACTGATTCACCCAGCTAGAAGTCATTTCACCTATCCAGAATAACAAAATTGATGTGAGCCTTGTCTACTGCTCTTCTTGCTAGGGTTGATACTTTTCATGGGGTCTCAGAAGAAGGCAGCACAGCACCATGGCATCAGCTGAACACCACACCTCTCCTTGTCACTGGAGGATCCCACTCATATTTTGGACCTGAAATCCCTGTTCTGTTTACCTGCACAGACTGAATGTACGACAGAATAGCAGACTTTTTTTCGCCCAGTTCTTGCTTGATCTTTCCTGCAGAGTACTGAAAAAGATATATGGTGCCTTCCCAAAGACACAACATAATGTTGCTTCTGATTAATACAGGACCAGCATGCAAGAAATAGAGGAAGAAAACTAAGCTTTTTCTGAATTATAATAAGAAGCTAGCTTAATTTTATGTAAATCACTCTGATTGGGTAGAAAAATAGGTAGATAAACCAGGGTAAGATATTTTATAACATAAGAAGGGAAATTAAAATCGCTTCCAGAGACTAGTGATCTTGATTCTATCAGCTGAAACAAGAGATATGAAGACATACACATTCAGACAGCAATTTGAGATGCCTTGGAAGAGTCTTTGGTCGAAAGGGGGGTGGTGGTGAAATCTTTGCTAAGTAGAAATTAGTAAAATAACGATTTGTTCATTTTCTTACCTGTTTTTCCTTAATTGTCTTCTTTGTCATGAGAAATTTACAACCCAAGTTGAACCAGAACATAGTAGTACATTGTTAATGGCTCACATAAATCAGGTAAATTAGCTATTTTTACCATTTTTCTTCTTGAAAGCTTTAAGATCAATTTGTGTTGTCTGCCCAGTTGGAAGACAAATGTCTGTGCCTTTGTGTGTTGATAATGTGGGAGCTGCAGGAACTGTTGTATTAACCCAGTTGTTTCTTAACATATGATTTTCCTAAAACTGTCATGTTCATCTGCTTCAGAGCTATTTGACCCTGCTTCCTCTTAGTATTGGGATACGCCCAGAGCTATGCACTAGGTTTAAAAGAACTTTAAAACACTGTCATTCACTTAAGTCTCTAACTCCAGCCTCTAAGAAAACACTGCACAAGACTTTCAAACATAACAAAGTATTATTGCTACCTTCATTTTGGATGTGCCTTGTTTCAGAAACCTTAAAAAGACCCTGATTTTCAGAGGGAAGATGCTGATCATGCTATCACCTTGGACACTGGGTTCCTTTGTGATTAGCTGCTAGGTGGTTTGACCATGAGCATACAAATTAAACCCACATTCTGTTTCAGACTAGTGAACGTCTATGATCAAACCAGGAACCAAACTCTGATTAGGGAATGGCAAGTAACTATTATAATCACTGAGAAGCCTTTCTTTTTACACTGGAATTAAACTGTTCCACCTTTGTTAAACCAAATCCTACTCTGCTTTTTGCACTTCATGCACTTCATGTACTTCCTGTACTTCAGCTGGCTTGAAAGCCTAACTGGTAAACAACGCTCTGAGGAACAGTGTGTCCATATCTACTGTTCTCATCACCAGTGGTGGGGAACATATCATGATTTAGGAGCAAGTACTGTCAACTTCTTGAAGTCTGTAACGTTCGTGGTGTCTGTGCCCAGGTTTCTCCCTTGGCAGAAGCTACTTTGTCCAGTCCAGAAGTAACTAACGTATATATGTAGTATGGATCATCAAGGCATTACACTTGTGGGGACAGCCTGAGGATTCAGGCCCTGCTGTATAGATTTTCCCACTTATTGCTTCAAAGCGTATAATATTTTTGCTTCACTAAACAATTCTGATGTTATCCCAATAACATCAAAAGGACTTGAGCAACAAGGAGGAAATTTTAACAATGTATTAAATCCAGCCAGTAGAATCTTCCACTTTCCCAGTAAAAACAATAATGGTGTTTTGTGATACAGCTGAAGCGCAAATGTTGTCCACAGAGTTAGTGTTCACTATGAGAGAGTAGGAATTCAGCCAACTCAATAGCATTCCCTGCAGCCAAAGAGAAAGAGCTCACGCTGTGAAGTCGCACCAGCTCACTGATCCATTAATAGGAAAGACCTCCTCACTATGAACTGCATGAATCACAGATGAATAACTAGAACGGACAGCTAGGGTGGTTAACATATGAACTTACTGCTGGGGGTTTAATCATCATATATAGAAAAAAAGATGTAGCCTCTGCAGGCCACCAAGGTTGATATTCATATGACACTCTTTCCTCAGTAGCATGAAGGCGATCATTCCCCAAAGGTAGGAACTGGAAGGCAAAGTCATTGTCCTGTCATACTGTATGCCACCCAGCACAGACAAAGGTACCGTACATTTCGTGTTTAGATATCAATTTATTGTGTTAACACTCTTAGAAGGTTGGCTGCTATTTCAGGTGCTGTTTCTCTTGACAGAGGGAAACACAGTTATAAATACCAACCATCTCCATCATGTACTGTTGTTAAAGACAACAGTATTTGGGGGCAATAGCAAGTCTGGAATTATTTTAAAACTTCATTTGACTCTGGACAATAAATATTCTGTTCTGCTTTTTTCTGTTTTTCATGAAAATGTGGTTTTTTGTTTCAAAATTAGCAGAATAAAGAAAAAATTCTTTGTCATATAATCAATTTCATGGGATAAAACTTCATGGTGAGTTCATCCTTTTGTTCATTCTATTGTGACTGTGTTTGAACTTTTAGATTTTGCAGCATGCCAGTGGTCATTTCTGTTGGGACTGGATTACACAGCATAGACTTAATAACTAAATTTTCATGAATCTAAATTCCTTGATTCATTCCACCTTCTAACTTCATTTCTTCTGAATAATTTAACTCTTGTTCACACAAACAAAAGTGGATATAAAGCCCATAGCGTGTTTATGAGACCATGTAGAACATATTCAAAGCTCCACCTTCCCTGTCTCCTTCCTTCCCTGCACACACATGATTCAGGAGGAGAAACCTCAGAAGTTGTTGGAAGGACAGAAACTTTAAATGGAAAATGTGTATGTGCATGCAACTATGGGATAAAATCTGTTTGAGACTCAGATCAAGCTGAAGTCTAGGGCTATCCCACTTTGCCAGATAAACCACAATTTTCAACCCCATTTCTCTGGACTCTGGAGAAGACTTCACCTTCAAGCTCTCACTAATAGTCAATGAACAAACACCATCTCCAAAGGTCCAATATCTAAGCATAGGAGACTAATACCAGGGTTTATTTCCATCCACTGACCATCAGTGACACCCTAAATATCTGATAGGTTGTTGAGATGATGAGCAGGTTACTTCCTTAAAGGTAAAAAGGTAGCTTCCTTAACTATGAAAAGTGGCCATTTATAGTCAATTATATTTAATATCAATGCATGTAAAAATAACACAATTAATGTCTTCTGAAGACAAGAAAGATTCCTGTCAATCACTATCAAAATGGTCTCCAGTCTTACCTATGGACAAAACACCAGAGTAGGATCATGCTGCCAACAGCTCCATCTTTGCATAATGCCAATGTGTAGAAACAGGCTCTGCAAGGTAACACGCAGGCCCAAGACCAGTCCCAGAGGCTCTCAGATGCAGAGGTGTTTGGGGATCACAGGTCTGCTACATGGGATCCTGTTGGCCTATTTTGAAAACAACAGCAGATAGTGCAGACATTTCTTGCCAAGCATTTCTGTTTGGTTTGCCAGTTATTTGTAGGCTTACTGGAAGGTATACACCATTACACACGTCCTCATATCCTCTATATCCTCTATCCACCTACATTTCTTGTATTGCAAACTGCCCAAAACTGTTCTTAGATTTGTTTCAGCCAGGCCCCTCTTTGACTTGAGATATCCTCCAAGCTAGTACAGGGCAACTAGCTGGCATTTCTCCTTGATGTAGGAAAACTGAAAATGGACCACAGGAGACTGGTTATTGAAAACAGCAGGAAAGATTTTTAACTTATTTTGAACTCTGTAAGAAATTCAGGTTCCTGCTATCTTCAGTAAGTCAAAAGGAACTTCCAGAGAAGAGCAGTGATAAGTGGTTCTGGGGGTTCTTCTTAGGAAGAACACTTAAGCCTTGCACCAGACAAGGCATCTCTGATCTGCCACCACAGGAAAATATTTGTCATCCTAAAAAACCAGGATTTAGCACTGGGGATGGTTGAGAGAAATAAGATTTTCATTGTGTGAGAAATGGCAGCATTTTGAAATGAGTTTCTGCTCTGAATTAGATTGTTTATGAAGAATGTTAAAAGATATGGAAAGAAGAATGCCTCTGTTAAAAATGGGAAATGCTAACTCAAAATAGTGGCATTTTCAGTGAAAAAAAAAAAAAAATGTTCCATTTGATGAAAGAAAATCAATTTGGACCTGACAAATGGATGGTGTGTTCCTGTGATTTTTGAATTTTTGAAATGTTGGCTCCAACTTTTCCCCTTCTGTTTACATCATCAGACTTGTTGTTTAAATAATGGAAATTAAGATTTAGTCAGACAAATAATTTACCTATGTAACAGAATCATGTTTTCCAAAGGGAATTGTCCTGTGTCTGTAGCTTCAAGCAGCCTTGACTACATTTGGTATGTTCATGCATGCCTCCACACAGATGCACCCCATTCTTTCCTCGAGAACCCATATAAAAACTGCGATTCTTAGAAAAACAGGTTTTAGCTTCCATTGTGTCAGGCTCCCAGCAGGGTCTCTCCACCTCACTGCGGCAGATTTACTGCTTGTATTAAGCTCTGCTGCTCTGCAGTATATATGCACTTGAAAAGTTAATTCTGGCTACTGAGATACTACTGGAGCCCCAATTTAAGCATGGGAATTATAGCTAGAATTGGAAATGCTTCTGAAACCACAGTGAACTCCTGAAGTGTGCCTACTGTTTCTGTAAATTACATCTGCCTGGGAGATGTAACGCTATATGCTTTGGGATTTGTTTTATTTGGCTTGTTGTTTGTGTAAGGCTAAGACCATAAGCAAAATAAAATCTAAGTAACTGTAAAGTTCAACTGTGAAATAAAAAGCAAAGGAGAAACATTTCTTTCTCTCAGTCTCCAGGTGGAGGGTTATTGTAATCAAGATAATTTATTTTCCTTACTTCTTGATTGTTCTTTAGAAAAAGCTAGCAAGCGCAGCCTTCCCAAGATACAAACTCTCTCTTGACCTCAGAAAAAAATAAAAACAAATGAATGAAACCCCTTTCCTCTAAACCCAAAAACTACAGGAAGCACATTGGATTCAGATTTGCCCTCAGCTTTTTCAAAGAAGATTTTGTCAATTTAAATTCTCTTCATACTCCTCAATAGTTAGCTTTCCTCTGTTTGCACAAGCTACCCACTCACCATTAGCATGTGAGCATTTTTCAGATGTCAGCCTTTATCCTGAGTCACTGCACTGCTAAAGCATCTTGACTGTGGCATTGGATACAGAACACAGAGTGATTTGATTAGATTCCCTTTTAAAAATCTGATATGGGCAACAGTTTTTATACTATCTCATAATGTGAAAACAAAATGGAAGCCTGAAATAAGCTATGGAGACTTGCATCAGCCGCATGAGAGATAGACTAACACTGCAGTGTGCTATATTTAATCTTCAGACTCCGGGAGTGTAAGAGCATGCTGACCACATACAGCAGGGTTATCTTCAGGCTGGTGTTTGTCAACAAGGCTCACAGTGTTTAGGTACAATAGTTTCTAATACATCAAAGGCTTAAGTTGAGGGGATGGATTAGTGAACCAGGAAGCAGGTGAGAATAACCTGGAGTCCTATGGCAAGACAGCAAAAATGCTTAGTGCGTGCCAGTTTTCCTCCTCTAGACTGACCGGCTTTGCTCCTGACTAGTGTCAGTGCCAAGACACAGTGTGTCTCAAATGCACATCCCAGGGGTAACAGAGGAACAAGTTACTTTTCTTCAAATGCAGCATTTGAGCAGAAAGTGATAGAGCTTTGTCAAGAGCCATGAGAAGGCAGAACACTGTAAAGAAGAGCGTATGGATTATTGTCAATGCTGTCCCAAACACATAACATGCTACTCACCACTGAACAGACACCACGCTGTGAAGCTGGAAGAAAGAAAAATTACAAGATGGCACAAATTACAAGATGGATCCATGAAGTATGTCCCTTGTCAATGCTGGGGACCTAAGAATAATTAATAAAGCCCATTCATTCCTGCTTTATACTGTTTAAATTTTCAGACCAAAGCCATCTTTCTACAGAACATACTGCTTTTATTGATTAAATCAAATTTTCTCACTCAACCTCCTGACTCAATAAACAAGATTCATAGGTTTGAAAAATCTTTTCAAGAAAAGCAAAACACTCAGCTTATAAATTCCTCAATAGCTGGAGCCTCACATTTGACAATTGACCTCAAAGAATCTTAAAATCACAGAATCGCAGACTAGAAAGGAAGCCTGGAAGTCATCTGGTCCAACCCTCCCATGCAAACCAGGGCTAACTCCACTACAGAGCAGGTTACCTGGGGTCTTGGCCAGACAAGGTCTGAGTACCTCCAAGAATGGAGATTCACAGCCTCTCTGGGGAATCTGTGTCAGTGCTTTACCACTACTGCTGTAAAGATTTTCTTTTCTCCTTAATGTAACTCATATATGTTGCCCATTGTCTTTCATAGAACACCTTCACAAACAGTCTGGTTTATGTGCATCATCTGAGATCACATAGCTGTAGACACCAAATAAGATCCCCCTGAGCCTTCTCCAGGCTAAATAGTCTCAGCTCATGCAGCCTCTCCTCACATGTATGATGCTCCAGAACCTTCATCATCTTCATGACTCCTCACTGGACTCTCTCCAGTATTCCCATGTCTTTCTTGTACTGGACCACAAAACACTGGTCCCAGCACTCCAAATGTGTCTCATCAGGGCTGAGCAGAGGGGAAGGATCACCTTCTTTGACCTGCTGGCAACACCCTTGCTGATACAGCTCAGTACACGGAAACTGCCAGGGCACATTGCTGACTCCTGTTCTGTTTGTGGTCCCTCAGGTCCTTCTCTGCAGAGCTGTTTCCCAGCTGGCCAGCCCCAGTCTGTCTTGGTGCCTGGGGTTGTTCCTCCCCAGGGGCTTTTGACATTTGCCCTTGCTGAGCTTCATAAGGTTTTTGTCAGCTCAGACAAACCATGTATTTGTGCTCATTCCCAGAAAAAATCCCAATCTGAGACCAAATTCTGAGAAAAAAATAAAGCAAACAAAAAACACCCCCCCACATATCTCCCACACTTGTGCATCCCCTGAAAAGACAGTCCTGGAAAAAAAGTCTGTATGAAATTACCCCATGTGCAAGATGCTTCGTATCCGATGCATCACCTCAAGGTGTCTCAAGACCTGTTATCACCACTAGCAAATAGTGGAAAGATGTGCTGACATAGCTCTAATTGCAGAGCACTGGCTTCACCTGTGTCATTCCCTGATCTCCTGAGCATCATTCAGCTGGGATAGGGAATAGACTTCACCCATGTATGTACCCTGCATCCCTACCTTGCTGCCTGCTAGTGTTGCTCAGTACGTCTGTGCTAAGATCCTGTTGCAGGCTGCGATGTAAGCGAGGGCTACTGAGAGCTATTTCTATACATCCAGGAGAGCTGTACTTTGTGAATACTTATTTCTCTCTAGTTGCATTTCTCCTTTTTCTTAAGGTATATCTGAGCAAATTCACTTTCCTGACAAATTGCTATCAGCCACTCAGCATTAAAAGTGGTAGCTTTTAGGTGACAATCAGCATATTTTTTCCAAATGAATTGAACAATCAAGATAATATAAAAAGAAAGTCATTTTTACTTACAGTACATTTGCAGGCAAAGTGGGGGGTAGACATGAGAAATATTGAAGAGCATGAAGGTTAAACAATACCCGATTTTGCACTCCTGGCAGAATATTTGTACTTAGGGGAAAAAATGAACATTTTTCAGTATAACCATGCAGCAACTGTGATTCAATGAAACCAGGAAAGCCATGGAACAGGGAGATAATGCTGGTTTAATCTATGACTAGCAGAGACTGATTTCCATTGAGAGCCAAGGCAGGAAAAATGCTAATGTAATTACTTTCCTTTGGAACAATACAGTCTAAGTGAAATAAGCATATCTTTATTTTCCGTAATATTTTTGTGTACAACAGTTAATAATGTTGGAAAGCAAAACATATGGACAGTAGGAATATGCAGATTTTATTTTACGATACAGGACAAACCCTGCATAATGCAGAAACCTCTCTTCTGCATACTGTACTTCTGAAGCTAAGGTCTGACCACCTGCAAAACATTATTTGCTTGTCTCCTGCAATTTAAACACTGACCTATGTAAGGTCTGCTATAATTCTGAGGCTCTCTGTGGTGTGCTCTTTTCCTACAGAGGACACAGATTTATGGGAAGAACAAATACTTTAAGAAGCAATAGCCTCAAATCAATTATTTTAACAAACTATAAATTAATTGTTATCATTTCTGTATAGTTTAGAAGTCACAATAGAGATCTGATGAGTTCGTATGATTTGCTGCATAGTACAGGCCACAGCTCACAGACTACATCTGACTTAACATGCCACAGTTAGTTACATACCAAAATAAAAAGTGTCCTGAATTTCCACTGGTGGTGCTCAATGTCTTTTAATAGACACTGAATTTGCAGGATTGCTTAGCAAAAAAAAGATCTGACCAAATGTCAGAATTGGAGAATTTGTTGAGCTTAGGTGCTCCATGGCAATGATGTGATAGCAGCTGAGAAGTGCTGAAGCTGCCTGGGCCACCTGGCTCCCTGTCTCACCACCATCTTTCAGGCCTTCCAAAATGTTCCGGTATTTTCTCAGCTAAATGGGGCAGTTCCCCCAAGCCCTGCCAGCAACTGGCACTAGGACTGGCAATGGCACTGGCAATCATAAGGCCCATTTCAGGCGTAGCCTCCAGATACATAGAAGTTTCAAGCTCTCCTGCAGCCCTCCAAGTGAGCCAGGAGTCCCAGTCATGGTTCAATGATAACTGAAGCCAAAGTGAAATCAATTGTATTTTGGAGTCCCTAATTTTCTATGTTTATAGTTTTGAGCAAACAAGATGAATACACATGGGAATGTGAACAGACTAATACAAATCATTTACATTTGAAAACATCTTTTCAGCAGCAAAAATTCAAAGCATGGGTATTTTATCTTGGTGAGATCTTCATGAAAAAAACAGCATAAAAGTCACCTGTAAGACTGCTGGCCTTGCAAGAAAATATTAACTGACTTTTCTAGCAGAGCACAGTTTTCTGATACTAATAAGTTTCGTGCAATCTGTTGGCATAGAAGGATGCTTCACTTTACAAATTTAAGCATCTAGTCACACACTTTTTTCTTCCAACACAGCAAGAACAATGATATACTGCACATCAAAGGCACATTTGCATGCACTGCCTCATTATTTTACACTTGCTGAGGCCTCCAACATTTTGCTTACTGTATCAAAGAAAGACTCAGTCCTTAAAAAGGCTTTTGCTAGGTCTGTAAAAAGAAATATCCTCAGGCACACACCTTTTTGAAATAAAGAGAGAAGTGTACCACATTATCTGCCTTGGATAAAGGCAGATGAAGTTCTTAGTTCAATTTTCAAAGTGTTGCTAGCAAGAAACTTTTAGAAAAAAACCCTTTTGTTTAAAGAACTACATGACATAGATTAAATAATGAAATATATGTTCTGTCTGTCTTCCTCATTGGTAAATTATTCTAAATCTCTAAACAGTGTTTTGGTCAAAAAAAAAAAAGTATTAATATAGGATTTCACTGGCAATTAACCTTCAAATGATGTATCTGCATCAGTCGATCTTTTAAGACAGGGTGAATCAGAAAAGCTAAAACATCCCTTCTGTAGCAGACTGATATTTAAGTAATTCCTCCCAAGTCATACAGTGTAATGGGTTCAGTCTGGTAATGGCTCCTTCTGGATCAACACTCAGAGCTAAATAATGTAACTGATTGATTTACATGTGGAACAGACTCAGGTGGTGATGAAGCAGATGCTTTGAGGGCTGGGAAGAGGAAGGCTGCAGCTAACAATGTGGGAAGCACCTGGCCAAATAAAATTTGGGACCTGCCAAGGGGTCCCTGACTTTGACTTGGGACTATATGAACTTTGGCTTGGGACTGCATAGGACAATAAGCATGAAGTTGGGCTGTTTCCTGAAAGGGTGGGTGCATGGCAACAAGGCCTAGATGTGGCAGAGCCACCCAGAGAGGACTGAGGCTGTGGCTCACAGGGGTCAGCGGCTGGCCTGGAGGCAGAGCTGTCAGGCTTGCATGGGAGGAAAAGGCGGTAGAGAGGGAAGAGGTGGAGTACCTGCCCTGGAAAACACACACAGCAGACATCCTTGTACGAACAATACTGTATTTCTAGGAACAATGTCCTCAGGAATGTGATCCTTGAAGAAAAGTAACTGAGCTGTGTTCCCTCTCCCTTTCCTTTAATTTTTCCTTGCTTTCTATATATATTTTCTCTGACCTGTCTCCTCTCTGGAGAAAAAAGTTCACTTCCCTCATGAATAGCATCTCTATACAAAATAGAGGCCACAGACATGTTTCTCCAACACTTTTAACCCCTTGGAGCAAAGGGGAGTTGTGTTTACTTCCTACACAAAGCTTTTTCTAGATTGATGCTTTCCATACATTTCAGCCTTAACTGAAGTGCAGTAAGACTTTTCTTTTGGGGTAAAAGCCAATACTGAATTAGAAAAGAAATAACAATTACCCACTCAAAAATTATGGCTCCCAATGAATTTTGATTATTGTGCCTTTTATTTACCAAAGTTTAAATTTTAGCAGTGGTATTTGACAGTTTACATATTTTCTTGTATGATGAAATTCCTTCATGGTTCTATTTTTTCCTTAATATAGGCCAATTCTGAAAGAAAAATGTCAACATCAGACCTGAATTCTGATTGTCTGTGAGATAATTAAGCATTTGAGTAAAAAAATAAACATTTTAAGAAGAAAAAAATTTATATAATTATACTTCAAAGCTAGCAGAAAGGAAATCAGAAGAAAGAATCCATAGCTTCTCAATTTAATCTAATACCAGGCAGTAGCTAGGATTACGGACGTTCTGTGTTATCTTTTGTCCTGTATGATTTGTGATTCTATAATTACAGAAAAAAGGGCTTGAATATTGTCACAGAGTAATCTACAGTCTGAGATGATGGATGCATTTATCAGGGGCTGCCCTAAGTGGTACCACATAGAGGATATGACCTTCCCATATAGGTGGGAAGGCTCTTGTAGCTCACAACTGGCACACCTTGTTGCTCCATGTTTTTGTTAGTAGTTTATCTTATTCTGCTATATTCCTGCTACATTTGAAGACCAACAGCCCAAGCTGCCAGCTGTTTTGAAACCTCTGCTGAATGACCATTGGGACCACAGGTCAGCTGTGAAGCATATATTCACGCCAGTGTATCTTAGATAGATACTGCATGCGTGCTTGGCCAACCTGCACAGCACATGGGACACCTCATCCACTAGAGAGAAGTCTCTATTTGTGGCTGTGCAAGATGAATTCTTGCTCCTGATGACTTCTGGGCAGCCTCTTTTTACCATGCCATAGCAAACATCACATCCTTGGGTTGAAGTGTGACCTTACACATGCTACATCCATACATGCTCTCTTCATTTGTTCAGTTTTACATTGTGCAGGTCAGGCTTAAAGCTCACCCATGCAATGTTTAGGAAGAGATGAGGAAGGCTTCACTGTGGCTTGCTTGGTGCAGATCTGGTGTTCTGAACTGTGCTAAAGCTTGAACTTCTCTGGGCAGGAATCCTGGAGCTCTCCTAACCTTGCCCTGGGGCACAGGAAAGCAGTGTGGATAGTCCAGGTTTAAGGAGAGATTTAGAGCCACATTTAAATGACAACATAAAGATGGACAGGAATCCAGATGGCTCCTCATGTACTGTCCCTGTGATTTACTTCTAGGGTGGCCCCTGCTTTTGGGTCCAAGTGGCATGAGGTGGCTTGTGTCCACACTGCCATCAAAGGCCAACTGAGTGCATCATCCTGCAGTACATCTGAGAGATGCTCCACATGTCACACACAACATTGTGTCGCATGCCTGTGACACTGTGAAAAGCGTGTCGCTACTTGTTTTACCTGGTCAGGGCAGTTTCCCACATAGACAGCCCTTTTTACATGTCAAGCAGAATAGCATGGGACTATGTTTCAACCTCTCACTATGAGGACACCTGTGTATGTCCCAAGGTGGCCATGAGAGTCCCAGCCACCACAAGTCCCTCCCCTCTCCAGCAAAAACTGAGGGCACGTTTCATCCTTTTTGAGGCCCTTTGAGTCACAGATATGTTTTGGAGTTTGTATTGGGTTATGAAACTATGAAAGGACTGTCTCTGTGGCAACCCACCCTGTTTGTTACCCCTATAACAAAACACATGGGTGAAATGCTGACAGAGCATGAAGGCATGTGGAAAGGAAAGGCTTTCTGGAACAGCCTTCAACGACCACTCTGAGACAAGGCACCAGGACGTGGTGCAGTCCCATCTATATTGTCAGGTGGAGCAGTGTCTGGACCATCCAACTACCAAACCACCCACAGTTTTTACCTATCTATTTCTTCCACTGTCAAAGAAATTTTTTGGGAACTACAGCATGTGGGCCATGGCCAGTCAGAACAGGGTCCTGGAGTGAACTGAGGAGCAGTCCAAACTAACAGTGTAAACACAGCCAATCGTTACAACACTGATACAAATTTTGCATTGAATTAAACTATTCACTTTGGAATTCTGGAATATCTTTCTGAACACGAACTGTGACAGTGCTGATGATGATCCACATACGATTGTTTCAAGCATGGTCTGAAGGCTTTCTGGTTTCTGTCTTGCTGCTCAGACCAGCTCACACATGAAGTATCCTGACTCATGCCGCAGCCCATGGCTAACTAGAGAGATTATTTATTATAAAACAGTAAATACAGATTCCACCAAATTTCTAGCAGAGCATGGACAGTAATAGATCCTCTCCTTCTCCCCTTTCCTCAGCTGAAGCTCTAACCTAAGGCTAAACAAATCTGCAAAATTACTTCTGGAGGAATTTAATTTCCCTGTTCAGTAGTTTTACTTGTATTAATTAAAAGCAAATTCTCAGTCACATCTTATTTGGCTGGGAGAAAATACCTTTGCATACAAACCTTTCTGAATAAAATATCCTTTCTGCTTTGAATAAGTTCCTCATCCAAAAGTTAAATTATCTATGCACGTTTAACAAGCCCATCCCATTAGTATATAGGCATCAGTCAAAAACCTAAAATCCAGAATAAATTTTGCTTATTTTACCTCATTCTGAGTTTAGTGAGATTCATGTATTTCCCTTCCTGAAATTTAACTGTATGGGAATACTTTTTTAAGTGGGTCCTTTGTTCCTTGCCTTTGAATTGCATTTTGATTTCTGATTGCAAAACATGACAATGTCATGGGACATTGGGATGTTCCTCCTGCTCAGTCTCAGAAGTCCTAACAAGGGAAGAGAGCATCTTACAGGGAATTCAAACCTGAAATTATTGTGAAAAATCCCAGTTTTATATGTGCATTTCTGGCTGCTCCTTTTGTGAGGAATTCTATTTCATGAGAAAGAACAGTCCATTTTAACATGATCTTCTCTTAAAACAAACACTGTAATATTCGAGACAGGGCCAGACAGACTATTCCTTTTTACTAAAAAATACTTTTTACTAAAGTTGGCAGTAGGAGAGTACATTTCTGTAATCTCAAATTGAATCTCTCCTTCTCAAACAGAACACAATTCCTGAGGAGCAAAAAGCTTAAAGATCTGTACAGTTCATTCAGACTTTGCTAAACAGCCACTAAATTTGCAAGTGTTACAGAACCACTTAGTGGCAAATGTGGAAGTTACTTTTCATTGCAGGACTTGCTTAACACAAATCATAAGCACAAGCAGACTTTCACATGCAGACTGGAAGCTTATCAGAAGGTGTACACCCCAGAGAGGTGTACTGAGCTTCTTATCATTAATACAGTCACGGTGCTCACTGTATTTTTTTAGCTCATCTTTCTACTACAACATGTTTTCACACAACTATGCCCACGGCATGGACAGATTCATAGTCCTGGCTAGGTCCCTACTGTTACACCTCTCTCCCAAGTTGGCAAAAATCAGTACGTTTCATAATGTGTCCTTGTATTGCTATTTGTCTCTTGCTGTAATTGTTAAGTTTCCACAATTGATAAGGTCTTAACAACTTTTATTAGAAACCTTTCTGGTCATGTAACCTCTGGTGGGAAGTATCATGGGTTTGGTCCTCTTTGCTCCCTGCAGCGGTACTTCTTGGGTGTTCAGAGGTATTTTAAATTCGGTCCACAGCTGTGTGTTCAAGATGCCAATGCCCTGAGCGGAAGGGATGTCATCCCATACTGTGCAGATTGTGGTCGCTTTCAGATTCTGTGGATTTGCATATCCTGCCAAACAACTATTACCATAAACTTGATATGGCTGGTGAACTTTTATTATGGCAGCATGTTCAACTTGTAGAAAGGCTGCCTTTGTAGTTAAATGGCTGGGGTGTTTGTTAAAGACATCTGTCTTACTGTGAATGCTTTTCTTCCCTCCAGGACAACACTGCCAGAGTCTTTGAACATTTATTATCCAGTAAGTGAGTTACTATCATAAAATATTGTGGAAACTGTTGATTGAAGAAAACTAAATCTTTCTTAACATATAATCAAGAGTTCAGCACAGCAAAAATAATTCAATAATTATGAACTGACAGAAGAGATAATGTACATTATCTCAATTCTCCAGTAGATACTGATCACAAAGGTTATCAGATTGAAATTCTCTTGTGTGTATAATACACCAGGATTGCAGTAGTCTCTGAGACAAGTGCAGCTGAATAATCCAAGCTGACATCTGTCTGGTGCGCTATCACAACTTGCTCCTTAAATTCCTAGATGCTGGGCTAAGATGTTTATTCACATCCATGAGCACTGAATGAACAATTCCCTCCCAAGACAGGTGTCTATTAGCAAAATGGCATGCCTCATTTGGCCTTAAGCACGGGTGACAGCTAATAAAAGCATATGAACATGTGTTATGCATATATATGCCATAAGGCATAATCCTCTTTGCTCCATGCAGAAATATTTCCTATTGCCCCGATTATTGTGAGTGCTGGGAAGTATTTCAGCATGGACAATTATGTCTATAACATCTGTGTCCAGGCTGGAAACAAGCAAATATTGCAGAGTACTATTCACAAACATCCATTTAGAGGTTATTCAGTTCCTGCCATCTATTGACAACACAAGCCATATAAAGACAATTCACTGACACATGTTGCTTTCCTGCCAGCTGTTGCAGTAGCTGCTGCTGGTCCCTGGCACTAAGCTAGGACTGACAAGTGGCACAGACAAAGTCTGATGCTCCTTCCTGGTGCAAAGCTATAGTCCAGGAAGCAGAAATTATTTCTCTGGGCCAGAGATTTCTGAAGCAAATCACAAATGGAGCATCTACCCAGTAAACCATCAAGTAGGTTTCAACATTTGTGTCCAATTTCTTTCCCAATGCTGTAAAAAGACATGTGCAAACACCTTCTAATATACTCCCTGATAGGAAAAATACATTTAATTTTAAATATTTTATGTGACACTATGTTTCACTAAGTAGATCATAAAATTTAAATTACTTAAGAGGGGAAGAGAAGACATGCAAGTGCTGTGAAGCTTATTGAGACCTTGTACAAATGTGACTCTGCAGCAGACTTTTCACTTAGGCGATTGCTTTCTGTCTCCCAAAGAGCTCTTCTACCTCAGAAAGGCTCCAGCAGTGGACATTGATTTCAGCTGCATCTCTGCAATACAGTTAACTGTGATAAACATGTCAAAGCTAATATCCCCATTGTATCTGAAAACAAGCTGTCTCAAAGCAACAACCGCAGAGCTCCTGCTAGATGAGTTTTCCATTATAAAGCAAGGAACTCTGTTTATCTAAAGCAACAGAGTATTTTCTTCCCAGCTGGCCAAATTAACAAACCTATGGGAGTGTCTATCTTAGATACATTGACAGCACAGAATTACTATTAGTCCAGAACACAAGCTCAGTAAGAAAAGAAAAGCATAAGAAAACATCCTTTATATCATGAAATTGTTTTCTGCATCTAACATCCCAAGCTAACAGCTTCTGTCTCTCGGCTGTTAGATTTTCTAAAAATCACCTTCAAACTTTCTCCAAAAATCCTCAAAATTATCAAAAAGTCCCCTTAACCTGTCATGAACACTTTGTGGCATTGACTTCCCACAAACTCTCATAGATGAATGACTACAGAAAATAAATATATTGGTCATGCCTATGCAGTGTCCATTATGATCAATATTCTTTCACAATTCCATCATGCTCCTTATCTGTATGCAACACTATTTCACATTACATTTTGATTATACATGCAGATCATCATTGCCTTCCAAGTTTGTGTGCAGCACTTAACAAAATGGTAAACTAACTCACAAAGTCTTGCCAGATGAGGATTCAGTAGCAGGGTGCTGCAGCTTGTATGGCTGTTGGAGTCAGAAAGAGACAGCTGATGACCAGCTCCTCCAGTAGGGTTGACAAGCATGTAAAGGTCACTGTTTCACAATGTAGTGCTCTTGTAGACCTTATTCCTTGTCCTGTCTCAGCTGCGGTCTTTTCCTCAGCATCTTAGTGTGTTTCTTATTTCTCTCATTCTTCATTGCCATTTTGGTTTCCTGATCCTTGGCTTAGCTTCCAGCCATCTTTCTGCCCTACTGTATGGATCACGGCCTATCTTGATGCCCTGATCTCAGCCTATAACCTTGGATAGTAAAGAAAAAGGGGGAACTGAGAAGTTATTTTTTTGCATTCACTTAGTAGAAGTGGAAGGGGAAAAGCTGAGAGGAGTCTCACAAATGAGTATTCACAGAGAGACCAGGACTAGCCATTAACTTGGGAGAAAAGGGCACTCTGGTCATGGTGACAACAGGAGGGTCACTGAAGAAGAGGAAGCACCAAGAAGTGTTCTCATGAAGCTCCTCTGGCTGCAGCGAAAACATGCACAGGAGGGTGAGCGGTGGTGCCTGGAGAAGACCACATGTGGCACAAGGAGCTGGTGGCTCTGGTTTCCAAGGTTCTCACCAGCATGGAGGGTAGAGCCAAGCAGGAGGACCCAGTCAGATAGAGAGCCTAATGCATGAAAACTGCAGAGCAAACTTCCAAGAGATCATGCAGATATATACATTTATTTCCCTGAAACTGAAGCACAGACCAGGCCAGAAGTGTCTTTGTTCAGAGCACAGAAAGTATAACTACCAGTGTTGTGATTTGGAAGGCTTTCAAAACCGTTCTAGCTGGAGGCAGATGCTGCAAGCCACAGAGTTTAATAAAACAGTCCTGACCCAAGGTTTTCAGCACTAAACTGCACACTTGAGGCCAGATTAGTAAAAACAGATGGGCAACATATAAAGCTGCATAGCCTAATTGGGCGCCCTGTTGGTGGACACTTCCCGTAATCAGGGGAGTTTTGAATGACATATGTTTATCTTTTCCCCCTCCTTGGGATACTATTTCATTATACGCAGTAATGAGACACCTGGCCCAGTGATTGCTGGGCCGAAAATCCTTACGAGGATTTTCACCTGCTGTGTGCAAGCTTTTCTATTGGTAAAGCATAGATGTTCTACCCTGACCACTCCCTGGGGCTCAACAGAGGGCTGGCTGCCTGGAAATCACCATGATTGGAGTTATTAGCATTTGGGAGGCATCTCTGCCTTGGCTGAGAAAGGCAGCTGGAGGTCACTTTTTAGCCATGGAGGGAAGATTGAGTGGGAAAAGGAAGAAATGAAGTGGAAATAACTTCAGACACATCACAGACAGGCTGGATAGAGGCAGTGAGTGACAGAGTTCACAAGACTTCAGCTATCACCCTTGTTCCAGCCTGGTGCCCTACAGCCATTTGGGTGGTCTGCCACTGCTCAGGACAGCCACAGCACTAAGCCAAACCCCCACAGAAATCCACGTGCAAAGAGAAGAGGTCTTCGTCCAAGAAGGTTGGGGGCACTGAATCCTTGGGGTGGAGGTTTTTGGTTTCTTAGTGATTCCCAGACCTTTCTGTTCATAGCCCCTGTTTAAGCAAGAGACCCAGTGATGGACATTTGTAAAATTGAGTGGCCATTTCTAACACCTTAAAGGGTATTTTTCTATTCTTGTGGCACAACCTCCATCCCACCACACATCTGATGATTTTGTATGGCTGGAAGTACAAGTCCATTTATACCCCTGTCCAGTTTCTTTTACCTTTACATACGTGTTCATTGCACCTGCTGGACACAAGTTCTTGCCACCTGCCCTGGGATGTGTGTCAAAGCTGGAGCAGGGCAGGTCTGTATCAGTTCCCATCCTCAGACACCAGTGGGGTAGCTGGTATAAGGCTCCAGAGAGGAGCTGCCTCTGGATAAAAAGGCTAAACAGAGCTCAACACTAGCTGAGTTACTGGAGACAGGCACTGAGTAATCATGTTCCTACCTGTATAAACAGGAATCAAAAGTGAGTTATTCAGTCAGTGGAAATAAATGGATTTTTCCAGCTGGTGTGGCTGACGTGTACTGTGTATATCACATTTATATATCTTCTGTCCACCAACCAGCTCCCTTTTCAATAATCAAGCTCTATAGCTATAACAATTCTACTGACTGGAAAGAAATGTGTGTTCACAACATGCACCAAGAGATAAATCCTGATACAGCACCAGGAACACATTCCGTGCATTACATGTGCCAAAGAAGTAGGATTTATTCGGGTCATTTATGCTCCACTGGAGTGGAAAAAGGAAAAAAAATGGGCCTTGCTATAATGAATTGGACTCTTTGAGTCCTGCAGAGAATAATCCCTATGCATCGGCTAACAGGGATTGCCATCCATCAAGGCAGAAAGGGGTGGCTTTGTAGGACAGGTCTGTTCTGGACCCACAGCCATGTGTATATGTTATCTTCTTCAGGCCCCGACCAGTACTTACTCAGACCCCTGCTCCCTGCACTGCTCACCCCCACAGCAGCCCCTCACACAGTCACAGCCAGAACTCTCCCCATGCTTCAGAGGAGCACCTTCCGCAACCTGCCATGCCCTGTCCCACATGAAAGCCCTTCTTTCAGCTCTCTGCCCTTTCTGAACAGGCCATGCTGAGAGAGGTCAATTTTGTACAAGTTATTGTTCATCCTGCAAAAACGTCCTGAGCCTGCAGAGTGACCATTGTCCCATTTGGCTGTGCAGCCACAGAGCCACAAACTCTTGTCATCTAAATAGAACAACGAGGAGAGAAAAGGGCAGAGGAAGGGGAGCACAGCATGCCAGAGCTACAGCTGAGACCAGAGCTGGCTTCAAAGCCATCACCATCCCCTCCTACAAAGGAAGAGAGACTAAATTATAAACTTCTGGGAGTTGCTGCCTCCTCCTCTGTCTAGCCCTAAGGCCATGAGCTCTCAGAGCAGAAAACACCCCTTCCTTGGTGTTAAGAAAACAGCTAGCACATTACAGCTAGTGCGACAACTACAGGGTAACCCGATATACATCTGCAGGCACCTGGTCAGTGTTTCACAGCTGCTCTAAGTAAACAGCCTCTCTAGCTATACCCTTACGCACTAGTGTGTTTTGTTTCTTCATCACACTTAAAATTTACTGGCACTGAGAAGTGGAGGTTGAGGGGAAAAAAGAACAGGAAAAAAAGACCAAAGGTGTGTATTTGTGCTTCACCATCAAACAGAATAAGTACGTCAGGATGTCATGGGGTGTCTGGCCCCACACTGAGAGAAGGGGAAGCAAGTTCACCTTGTCTCTGATGGGAATAGCATCAATGGTGCTTTTAACCCTTACTAACTTTCACTCTCCCCAGGAGACACTGAATGAGGCCCAAACAGCAACAAGTTATCATGGAATGCAGAAATGCAAGTGGGGAGTTGTGTTTATGGAAAATTCAAACAACTCTGTAGTGTTTGAAAGTGAAAATTAAATGTATTTTTCTGGATTACTATCAGTGTAGTAATGTATATACAGATCCAAAAAGACATGATCTTTAGTCTTTCATTGCAAAGGTGTTTTAGATAGGAAACACCACACTAGAGTGTAGATTTTCCAGTTTTTGAGTAAAAAAACTGCAGACTTCCAGGACTATGCATTTCAAAAAACTTCAAGCTACATAGGAAGTCATCAGTTATGTATTTGCCATTCCAGCTATCTACTCTACATCTGTATCAAAACAGGGAGGAGGAAACTAGGACTATTACACTGCAATTAAAACAGTCCACTCCTGGGAAAGGACAGTGCCTTTGAAAGAGTGAGGGAAATAGTTGCACAGCTCCTGAGTGTCTGGTGATATTAAGTTTCCTGGTCTTTCTGAGTTCACATGTACTTAGCACTGAGTTCCTATATTGTCGTAACAAGAAGTCCTGAGGCAGGATGGTTGGATACATCTGAGCCAGCTCAGACCTAGTCTGGCTTGTTCTCCCATCATCCCATTAGTCCCATTGGTCTGGCCAAGAGAAATGAACAGGAGATACATGGGTATGCAGAAGGGAATAGAATGGGAAATTGTAAAAAAGTTTCCTTTCTCTGTCATTTTCTCTAGAGAATGGAGGTGAGGACACAGGATGGAGGAAGATAGCAGATGGCAGAAGATCAGCAAAGGAAGGGTGAAATATATGGTAGCACAGGACTTGAGGTGACCTTGTGGGTCACTGACTCTAGTTGGCAACAGGCCCTGGGGGCTATAATGTAATGCAAATCCTTACACAATCACACTCCATGCAGAAATGATGAAGGATGCTTCCATTGAAGAGAAAAGACATCTCAGAGACCCCTTGCTCTTGCATTCAAATATCCACCAATTATTCTGTCTGATCCTACTCACAGTCATGTAGGTTGCTCTTTGTTCCTAGAGATCTTCTCTGCTCTTGTTCACCCTTCGCTTTTACTGCCCATAAAAAATGTCAGTCCTAAGATTGTTTTCTGAAAAAAATCTTACTGTAGCATGCTCTGTTACTGCAATTTTCATTTTATGTCATTTTGTCCTTACCTCCATGTGTTCAGTCTTTTTCTCATTCAAAGGTGGGTTTGGGTTTTTTTATTTTCTATGCTACCGATGTGTAATTGATGGGGCACAGATGCTTAGGACACGCTTCCTCTTTTTCTTAAACCGTAGTGCTGTGGGTTTTTACTTTCTGGGAACATATTTGAATGGAAAATGTTGTAGGAGGAACAGAGATGAACACAATGTGATACACAGCTTTAGGGTGGGAAATGCAGTTGTGAGTCTTTCACGTGGAGACATGCATTCAACTGCAGCTCAGGTTCAAACATGTAGAGCATATATATGTTTACATATATATGTACTCAACATATATATGTACTATAACCAATAGTTTTAGAGACACAATTAGGTAAACTGTTTAGAAACACAAGGGATTTGGAATGTCGTCTTTCTAAAGAGAATTGGAACTCAGTCTTAATGTGGAATCTGCAAAACCACACAAAAGGCAAACTGACTCACATTTTGTGGTGGCGCATTTATCCCTAAGACAGTAAACATATTACCCAAAACAATAAATGATAAAAATAATTAAAGAAAATTATCTGAATGTTTGTGAATGTCCTGATATTTCTGCCTTGTTGAAATCAATAGGAAAGACAGAGCATGAACCTGGAGCTGAGGTATGGCAGAGGCTCCAGTACAGTTGGCAGAATCCAGTTGCATTGCTGGAGCAGATGGCCCAAAATAGACAAAAAGTGTTGTCAGCATCTTCAGATAGATAGATCTGACTAAGCAGTCACTGATGTTTTTTTCAGTAACCCCCTCCTAACCTTGTTAAAAATTATAAATATGCCACTCGTGAAGTAACTGCTGTGTTCTTTATTCAGTCCCAGGCACAATGGCTTTTATAGCAATCCAGATCTCTTCTGATGAATACAAAGAGCCAAGAACATGCACAGGTTGGGAGGAGATCTCTGAAGTTTTCCACGGATTATTTGGCCTACATCCCACCACACAGTTCAAGGTCTTCTCTTAGCACGGGTGCCTCTGCAGGCTGGTGTAACTAATAAGCATCGGTGTCATTAAGCAGAGCCCAAAAAGGAGTGATAAGGTTGCCATTACTCATGCTTTAAGATCCTCTCAACAGAAAAGCAGGGCTATCTCAGGTGAATTTGATAACAGGATCAGTAGTGAAACACTGTAACTTCTCTTCTACCATATCCTCTATGCATATATTACCTAGACAAATTACCCCAGAAACAGGAGACTAACACTGTTAATCAGGGTAGCATATTAAATATTCTTGATACTTCTGGGGGTGAGGGGGAGTCAAATGTAATTGTCCTGAGCAGAATATATTTCAATAACAATGACATCTCAAAATCAGTTTCCTGTTCATTTCAGCAAAGGAAAAATTAGCATACCTCCAGATATTTTGGGTCAGTGGGGATACCATTATAACCTTCTAAATCTGCAAGAGCCATTTCAAGCTGTATTGTTTTATGATGACTCTGTCACTGCAATGTGACAAAATAGCACAGTTTCTAGTTTAGACCAGTAGATAGGGATTAATCAGGCTGTTATTCTTGATGTTGTATACCACCAGTGGAGGCTTTTAACTAACCAGTTGAGAGGCTTATGAGTGTGGAAATTGTTTTTTTGCGTATTCATTAACAAGGAGAATTGTTCTCCTTTAGCAGAGCAATCTGCATGACAGCAGAGGACCAACACTTCCAGTGAATCAGGCGAACAGCCTGGTTACAACTGAGCCATGTCTCTGGCAGTAGGAATGAGGGTTTGAGAGCACTAG
The DNA here is from genome assembly GCF_031877795.1 of Strix aluco. Taxonomy (NCBI): domain Eukaryota; kingdom Metazoa; phylum Chordata; class Aves; order Strigiformes; family Strigidae; genus Strix; species Strix aluco. The sequence continues at coordinate 122,233,901 of NC_133932.1, forward strand.
GAATCTGGACTAGTCTGTAAATAAGAGTGGATTTTCCCTGCAGACAAAATCCCTGAAGAGTTCAAAGGGACAGCAAGAAGGACTGTATTCTCTTCTGAAGCCATATAAAAATTAGGTAAAAATAGAACAATCTGCTGTGTGCTCCCTCAGCTGTGACATGAGACACCATTACCTCTGCATCTGGAGAGAATAAATTTGAAAGCAGCACAAAACCCCCTATCATCTTTATCAATCTTCAGATTAAAACACTGACATTCAGGGAAGAAACTTTAAGCTGCTGCTGGGAATTTGTGATTGGTTTCGGGGGCAGAAGGGGAGTCTGGGTCTCTAAAGGAGACAGCCTGGTAGACACAAAGTCTGGATATCTAAACCAATCACCTGGGATAGTTACCTTCATAATCAGCCAAGGAACAGTCATCACCAAAGCACAGGTCAAACCATCATGAAGTAGATGTCTGTGCCAGAAATCAGTTTTTGTCTCTCCACCACACCTAGCTCCCAAATGCTGCCTCCTAGCACTGGCGTGGGGGCCTGCTCTGTAGAGATTTAAAATTCGGTGACATAAATGCCACTTTATCCTTTAGCCAAAAAATGAGCCTTGAGATCCTCAGACAAATGAAATTCTTGTGGTCTTTTTGCAACCTCATCCAACACACTGCAAAGCCATGTGCTAGATGTGCATGTAGGACACAATGTTCCTGGGATGAGTTGTGGATAGAAATAGATGCCCTGGACCAAATTCTGCACAGTATGTAAAAAATTGTTGAATTCAGAGATAATTGATGATGAAGACAAGTTTAGTGCATTTGGTAGGTTTATATTTTTATAAGTCATGCCTCAGACTGGGCCTTGAGAGTCTATTCTTCAATGTCAAATCCCCTAGGAGTATAATTTCCAGAAATGTTTAATGACTATTTAATAACAGCTGCATAAAATATCTCTGATCATATTTTAATATTCCCAATGACAGAATTGTTCAGCACTGAAGTATTTTATGGTTATAATAAATATATCACTCCTTTTTCAGAGAGCTGCCCTTAAAGCAAACCCTGGCCATGCAACGTGAACCTCTCCTCCTGGCTGAAAGAGCAGCCTGGGTATGAGCTACATGAAGCAGAGGGAGGGAGGGAGGGAGATGCCTTGTCTGTTCATAGGCACTCACTGTGGCAAAACCTGTGACTGGCTTTTTAGAAAGCTTGGAAAATCTTATCACTTAAGCATTTGCAAGCAGGCAGGTGAAGACAAGCTATGGGTAATGAAATTCCTTGCTTGAGGGCACCAGCTGATCACCTCTGGGGTGCAAGGCAAGAATTTATCTCCCCAACAGGTGCCTGAAGGGCCCAGAGCAGATGCTGACACATGTTACTGGAGTGCTTGGTCTTTCACTGAAACATAAGTTGCTGCCCAAAGGTGGGACACAAGCTCTGTAGGAGGTTTCCACACCCCAGTTGCATCTAACCTCTCCCTCATGAGCAGCCAAGGCAAAGCAGGCACAGCAGGTGCCACCAACACCGCCTGTTTGGTTTATCTGAGTGTCACGGATGAAAGTATTGACACGGTGACGGTTTAGCAGGAAATCTAGATGTATTAATAACTAACAACAATTTATCATTACAAAATAATTCAGAAATGTTGAAAGAAAAGCGACTTATTTACAGATTCTAAAATGACAAGATTCACACTAACTTACTTAACAGTACCTTAATTTATACATATATACATGCACATACACAAAACATATAAACACACACACAGAAACAAAAGTATCTGGATCCAGTAGAATGAAGTACATACTCACACACCAATAAACAGAGAAAGAACAGGTGAAAGAGAAGCTAACTCAAAGAAAAATTTCTCTCTCGGGTTTAGAACAAATACTCACAATGTCTTGGCATTCCTCAACAGGCAATAATTGAGACTCAAGCTGGGGGACTTCGCCCTGGCCTTCTGTCAGCTCTGGCAGCAGGCAACACCTTAGGGGTTTTGATACCTGAGAGGCATCCCAGCTCAGAGGAGATGCTGGTCACAGGCCCACTGCAATCCAGGAGAGCTCAAAGGGTCTCCCTTGTGGTCGCCATTTATAGGGTCCAAGATAATTGACTTTTGTCAGATACCTTCTGGTGCCTTCCAGCAGTTGCACAAGAACTTGATGAATGTGCAACTCTGTTATTGTTTCCATTTGGCCACATCCCAGGAACAGGTGTGCCAGGCCTTTAGGAGATGATGGACCATTTTAACCATTTTTGGGAGGGGCAGGAGCCAGGCTCATTAATTAGCAGTCCTTATCTCCACAGATTGGTGTATAGCTCGGGGGATGTGGGTGGAATCACACCTAGCACCAAACAGCCCAACAAGGAGGGGCAAGGAGGAGTGAGAATTGCACTACCACACTGAGTCTGCCAGAGGTACATGAGGCCCCCCCTTTGTGTCTGCCAGGGTTGCTGTCTTTTGCTTTGCTTTTTGCTGGGGAGCTAGATCCTACTAGCAAGTGAGTTAACTTGCTTTGTGAGAGATGTGCGCTAAATTCACATGAACTGAGCTGCTTGCTTGTGGAGATGTGATAATACAGTTATGTCTTCAGAGCAAGAACTGTGTAATTTAGAAGGTCTCATTTTTCCTTAGCCAGATATCACCTGGAGCCAGCTGATGGCAGCTCCCTGCTCCCAGGTTTGGGCATTACTACTGGCCATGTACCCTGTTTTGTACAGTGTCTGTTGAAGTCCACACTTGCTCATAGGGATACCTGTAATATTCCTAAATAGTCTCTGGTCCTCAACAGGACTACCTGCAGGTCAAACATGCTAGCTTGTTTACACCCTTCAGGTGGATGAAGGAAAGTCATTAAAGATATTCCCTTGCAAGTGAAATGTGTATGTGTGTGACTGTATGTGCATGTATGTATGAAATAAAACATAAAAGGAAGAGAAAATTTACATGACTTTTCAGACCATTAAAAGCCAGTTTCTGGTAATCGGATTATCAGTCCAGTTGACTCAGATTCTTGACTTCTGTAATTTATTTCTGGTTTTAACAGGTGCCAGTCTTCTTATGATCAAGTTCCTGTGAGCTGGGGAAACGAAATATGTTCTTAAAGCACTTTGCATTCCTAAAGGGTATTGAAGTAATCCTAGACCTTGTTACATTTCCATTTTTAACAGAATTAGTGAGCCTGTTAATATGTGCAGCAATTAGACTTTTTCTTACAAATAGAGATGGTTCCAGAAGAAATCTTTTTTTAATATATCTATCTTCATCCCTATCAGGAAACCATTTTCTCTACATTAAGTACATGTGCATTTAAATTCCTTTTTGAATGGGCTTTACCAGTCTGAGACCCTTGAAGTGCAGCTACTGCTGAGGAGAAAGCACCCATAAAAACTGTTCATTCCATTGCAGAGTATTGATAGGGAAGAAAATTCTGTTGAGGGTCTTGAGGGTTTATCCCTGTTCTTGCAAGAATTTTTACAGGATATTTATGTCTATTTGGAATTGACATTTTCTAAGGCTGTCTATAAAAGAACATTCCATGGCAACCTGGAGGTTTCAGTTTATCTGTTCTGCCTGCTCTCTAAAAGGGAACTGTGTCTCTTTATAATTCTAGCATTTACAGTAAATCTGAGTTTATGTACAAAAGCATTGTTAAATTCATCGATTAGGTATTGATCATTTTATTTTTACCAAATGAAAATGCATAACTCCCTGTATCTAAAGTATTTCTTTCTGCACTGTTTTTAGTACAAGTTCTGTATCAATTCCAGAGAATTTACTTGTACCATTCTTTTAAGTGAGGTGAGTGATTGATTTGACTGATGCAACTCATGTTATCCAGACTTCTTACTTGCTGTGTTGCAGGAAGCAACAGGGCATAGAATCCTTTCCTCTCTGTATGAGGAGATGCTTGATCAGTCAGCTGCACAGGAAAGCTATTGTTTTATAAATTCTTACAGCACCTTGATCTAACACCCTTTTTTAATAGCTGTCTGACAGCTTACACTTAATGAGCCTTACAAGGCAATACCACAAAGAGCATGGCTGCTGTCTCATCCTTTGAACAGCATCCAGACCACTACAAAAAAGTGTTGTAGTTTCACACCGGTAGGCAGCTAAACCCCAAGCAGCCACTCTCTTATTCCTTCCCAGTGGGATGGGGAAGAGAGTTGGAAGGGTAAAAGTGAGAAAACTGATGGGCTGAGATAAAGGCAGTTTAATAGGTAAAACAAAAGCTGTGTGGGCAAGCAAAGCAAAATAAATAATTAATTCACTACTTCCCATCAGCAGGCAGATGTTCAGCCATGTCCAAGAAAGCAGGTGTCATCATGCATAACAGCTACTTGGAAAGACAAACACCATAACTCCAAACATACCCCCTTCCTCCTTCTTCCCTCAACTTTTATTGATGATCATGACATCCTATGGTATGGGATCTCCCTTTGGTCACTTGAGGTCAGCTGTCCTGGCTGTGTCATATCCCAACTTCTTGTGCACCCCCAGCCTACTCACTGAGGCAGTGTGAAAAGCAGAAAATCCTTGACACTGCTCAAACACTGCTCAGCAATAGCTAAAACATCCCTGTATTATCAACACTGTTTTCATCATAAATCCAAGCCATAGCACCGTACAAGCTACTATGAAGAAAATTACCTCTATCCCAGTCCAAACCAGTACAAGAAAATTCAAACACAGCCACAAAGAAGGATCGTCACTGCTTGAATGGGTGCAAGCTGGCTTTGCTTTTGTAACTGAAGAGCAAATCCTGTCTAAGCTGAGCTGGCTATTGTATCTGGCAGTGAGAGTTAAGATTAGATAAGGACAAGAGGATGATCACACCATTTATTAAAATTCCCTTTTCTTCAACATGGTGTTTCAAATACTAGTTAAACTAGTTAAGTAGAATTATATGGTTCCAAAAGTGAAAAACCAAAGCCCAGCAATACCCCTAGAGCAACAAGGATTTGCAGTCTAGACATGCCAAAAAGGAAGTCCCAATAAGCCTCAGGAAGTCACGGTGGTACTTTGCTCTTGTTTATTTAGAGAAAGCTGTTATGTGCCCTTTTGGTGACAGAGTTAAAAACTCAGAAGTTCTTTATGTTATGGCGAAAATAGGATCTCTGAAGCAAGTTTGAAACAGGTCAAGATGCATGACCAAACACTTGAGTCATGGTTAGTCAGAGAGCAGATAGGGAAGGAGATGAAACAGTCTTTAGCACTTTGATATATCATCCACCAGATACACCAGATGTTTTCTTCTCCACTCAAAAAACATCTTCAAGGATTTTCAAAAAACTCATGTAAATTTACTATCTTGGAACCCTTTGTGAATTCCCAGTGGAGAGATCATAGAATCATAGAGTGGTTTGGGTTGGAAGGAACCTTTAAATATTATCTAGTTACAACCCTCCTGCCATGGGCAGGGATAACTTTCACTAGATCAGGTTGCTTAAAGCCACATCCAATCTGGCCTTGACACTTCCGATGATGTGGCATCCACAACTTCTCTGGGCAACCTGGTCCAGTGTCTCACCACCCTCATCCTAAAAAATTTTTCCTTATGTCCAATCTAAATCTATCCTCTTTCTGTTTAAAGCTGTTTGCCCTTGTCTTGTTAGACCCTGGTAAAAAGTCTCTTTCCATCTTCCTTATAAGGCCCCTTTGTATATTGAAAGGCTGAAATAAGGTCTCCCCAGAGCCTTCTCTTCTACAGGCTAAGAAACTCCAGAGATGGTACCTCTGTGCCCATGGTGCAGAGAAATGGGGCATGATGGTGTCTTTTAGAGTCTTGCCTAGGGAAGCAAAATGAATAGCCTGGGATATTCACATACTGAGCAAGCCAGGTACGCTTGCTCCTGCCCAGAGCCTAGTTCCGAGATCCCTAGGTTGGGATGGTCCTTTCTTCCACCTCAGGCCCAGGTCCTATGCTGAAAAAGACTGCTTGACCGCCTTAGATAGACTGTGATTTTCTCCCAGGCAACATGCCCCTTAATGGCTGGCTACAAACCCAGATCAAATATCTGCATCCATCTAGAATGTTCCCAGCATCAGCTACATGAGAGGCACACAAGCATGTGGGGAGATGATTGCTCTGCTGTTGCTTCCTTGTGGCACTGAGAAGTGCACAGTGATTCCCTTCAAGATATGTTGTTAGGACAGAAAGAACATTTTTGAACAGCTATTTGTGAGCCAGCCCTCCTTTGATCTGTTTGCATGGGAGACACATGGCTGTTTTGAAAGGAGTATGAACAGGATTTATTTATTCATGTGGTCTCTGAGAGGACTGGTAGGTATCTCCTGCATCAAGTCACTGAGGGCTTGTCCTGTCACATTGTCTAAATCAAAACACAGCTCCTAAACCTGTGTGACTTCAATAACCTTAGTGGACCCTTGTTGGCTTTGATGGAACAAATGGACATGCCATCAGATGCCAAGGATTTGCTTGTCATCTCCATTGTAGCTTCACTTTGGGATGCTTGCTAGGCTACAGAAATCTGTCACAGACTAATCTGCTTGGGATGTCAAGGAATCCAGAGCTGAAGCCTTGATGTATGAATCTTCTGTGCTGATAACTCTCTGCTGAGCTTTGATGAATGCATAAAGAGTTGGCAGATGAGTGGAGTTCTTGATTAACTGTGCTAGTCTATGCACACTCAAGCTTCAGTGAGATTGTATATTGTCAGTCTGCTGTCTCCTGTGTGTCGAATTCTCATTTAAGCTTTTGTATTTAACTGGAAATTCTGATTTCTCTTTCACTATGGAGTTTAAAATGAAGTTCAAATCAGACATAATTTAGAGCATTATAAAGACTGTGTAATATTTTCTGTCTCTGTAAGTAGATTTGAGATGGAATTACCTTTAATGTTTATAACTTCTTGTATTCACATTTGCATTAATACATTTTCCTTAACAAGATAAAATATCTCTCCAGTGAGCATATCCATATGGAGCTGTGCTTATGAATATTTTTGTCCCAGGTATCAAGTTCCTCCATTTCTGAAAAAAATAAGTTAACTTCTGGTTTTTAAAGGGCAATTTAATGTAACATCCAAGCATGGGTGAAGACTTAATGATCATGAGGAAGACCAGAATTTAGATCACAACATGCAAAGATGAATGGATGCACCCTGAGCAAGGCAAACAACTATACAGCAAATTACGTATTCCCAAACCTATGAGAGAAGAGAATCAGTGCATCCAGCTCTTCTTGTAATAATGCTGTTCACTAAAGCAGTGCCTAGACAGCCACCAAGATGGGGAAACATTGTCCTAATCATGGACAAACATAACAGGTTATACAATTTCTGCTCTGCTTTGCTGATGTACTAAAAGCTAAGTGAGGCTGTAGGAACAAGGACAGACATATAATACAGAAATAGTCAACATTGCAAGTTGCAAACATGGCTTAAAGGTGTCTTGTTGGATTTTATGTTTTCTTTTTGTGGTTTGTGGTTTTGTTATCCTAAATACTGGACCTGTTCTTACAGTCCTTAGTTTTTATCAAGTTTCCATTTAGTCAGACTATTTGCTGGTGAAAACCAGGCTGGCTTAACTACAGTGTTTTCCTGATTCAGATTAGCTGGAGTACAGCTCAATACATTGTACAAAAACTTTTCAGAACCAACTTCAGATCTCATTTTTGTAGCATAATTGTGTCGACTGTAGGAGTTAAACCAGTTTACAGCCATGCAAGGTGAGATGGTACCCTGTCTCTGACCCATGAGCTTGTACCTCAACTTGTCCCCAAGACTGCTGTAAGCATTTGCCCAGCAAATAACTATATGGCCTCATCTTCTGTATTCTTATGTACAGTCTCACTTGCTACTATCTGTTTTCTCCAATAAAATTACTATGGAGCATTAACCCATCAGTATGTGTTATTTAATAATTTTTGTATATTACAAGTAATATATTGTCTCACTGCTCTGTCTTCAGACCTCTCTGTTTGTTGGGGATATTCTATTTGTAGGAATGACATCTCTTCAATTATTATTTTTGTACAGGAATCCTCTAATCTATTATTTTAATTCAGTTAAACAGAGCATAAAATCTAAGTCAATACAACATAAAATATCACAATAGAGCAATTTGTTAAGACAAGTCATCTTCATGGTATGATACTCCTGAAAAGGAAGGGACAAGGCAGGGATAGCATGCATTGGGTTTTACCTGCCATGCTTTGCATTCCTCAGTAAACATGTTTCAGAGAAGCCTCACAGCCTCTTTTCACACCTTTTCATTTTGTTGGGTAATGGTAGCACTTACTGCCTCCACCCTTTCCTCTACCCTTTACTGTTTCTAAGCCATGCAGGACTCTGTTCAAAATTTATGGTCTGGGTGTGCTACTGGGAGGGTTGCTGCTGGTGTGTCTGATGTATTGACAATGTTTAAATGTGAGTGTTTACAGCCTCTGTGCATCCCGCCAGCTCTTCTTTCTGCAGAAACCCCCAAGAGGTCTTTGGGAAGAATTGGTCACAACTGAAGGGTTTTGAAAACACAGTTTCCAATGTCCTTTACGGGTAGGTGACATTTACAACTACTTCTGGCAGAATGCCCCTTTGTGCCCAACAGAACCAGGAGAAACCAATGCAGTGTGGCTGAAATCTTTTGTTGCAGTGGGGATCTCTCAAGTTTTGAGTTAGACATGAGGAATTAAAGAAATACATTCCAAAGCCAGTTCATTTCATCTATGCTGGGATTAAAAAGACTTAAAGGTCTGTCGCCTACTACCAAAGCTTGATATGCATGATCCTTTTGCTTTTAACAGTCAGCCCATCTCTACTGAAAGGTGTATGAAAAGACAGAAAAGACAGTGAGAGAAGGAAAAAGAGAAAAAATCCCACACACTTCAAGCTAACAAAAGCTCTAGTTCACTGCTTTTGAACATAATCTAACATTTCCAGTGCACCAGTCTTCAGTGATTTTTAAATTTAAGATTTCAAAATGACCGAGTGTATTTCAGGGCGTACCCTCCCATGCTTGGGGATCCTGAGCTCTGGTATCAGCTATCTTAGCTGGTGATCATCCTTTCCTACCTTAGTCATATTAAGTTATACCATCTACTTGAAACTTCATCCCTTTTTAAAGAGTTTTAAATAATTTGGGTATTTGTCTACTTAAAGTGTCTCTCCAAATTCTGTGACTTTATGTTCTAATTATCTATTAAAAAAGCCCCACCAAACCACATTAGAAGACTAGATTTTCTACAGTTCCCAGTACTTTGGTTACATTCCTCAATACACTTTTAAGAGACTAGTGTTTATAAACACTTGCTTTCTTGGAGTAGCAGTCCCCTCAAATTGATTGAATTAGTAAATGACATTGATCACCATGGATGTAATGTATTTTATATAAATTATTGCTCTGAAAGTAAAGTGTCAAGACATCATAGCTGGCCATTTAGACTTTATCTTGGAGAGAAAGAAGCATCACTTTTCAAATTGAAAGGCCTTTTACTGAAGACTTCACGGAGGAAAATATTTGTAAGTTCAAGAGGTGGTCCATTTCACCTACCTTACATACTCATTTTAGCATAGGATGAAAGGACTGCTACACCTTCACTTTAAAAAAAAAAAAAAAAAATAGGGCTGCAAAATAGAGGTGATTAAAACCCAGTCACAGGGAGGGTTTTGTGACAGCTGGTGCCAAAGGAAGCTGCCCTGCCACTGATCCTGTGGGGCCAGGAGAACCAGGTCAGGGCTCTCAGAACCAACATCTACACTGGGATTTTACGTCACATCTTGACAGACGAGGGTGACTTGCCAGGCCAAGTGAAAGCTATATCTGGTCCCAGTTTGGACCAGCTAACTTTGTGGGAAAACACTCAAATACAGATAAGAGTAATTTTGTGTAGAGAAAAATACCCTGGTATTACTCCCAAGTAAAAGCCTGTGTCAAAGCTGCAGCAAAAACACGGGAGATATGGAGTTTGCTAGAGTACCAAATCCTCATGAAATCCTTAAAAGCACAAGATGGGATTTTTCATAAAGTTCATAACTCCAAAGGATTAGTGAGCCCGAGGCACTTCTGAAGCCCTATTCATAATTATCAAAATATCACATCCCATATTCTGAATTCTGAAGGGAAATATTAGTGTCTGTGATTTTAGAATAGTTTCTCTACTTTGTCCTGTGGGACACAGACATTTTACTAACTGAATTTGAAATTTTTAATGGTCTTCTTGTTTGTCTGAAAACATGTATTTTTTATATTTCTCTTCCAGCACCCAGAACAAACCCAAAATATTGTAGAAATCTGTAGGAAAATAGTATGAAAAACCAGGGCACATGGCCTAACAAATACAGTGAATACAATCTATCTCTTATCATAAGCCTGTTTTGATGTACTGTACTACTCATGCTAGTATAGTCTGGACAAAGAGTTTCAAGCACCACATACTTTGGAGACATAAGCAGGTAGACAATTTATCCATAAGGGATCTAAAATTGTAGTCACATTTTGGAGGAAAGGCTATGATATGTACATTCGAATTGTTTAGACTCTGGAAACCAAATTCTATAATGACAGAAATGGGTCCCTGAAGTCCACAAAGAATGTAGTCACGTATATTGGGTTAAATCAAACCTTTGTTTACAAAGCAAATTAATTCTCTTGACATACAACTTTAGTGTTAACTGCTTGAAGACACTTTATTTTGTGATTGGATAATATGTAAAAGAAACTGAATTAGGCTTATCCTAGGTGTTTCATTTAATTTATTTTGGTATCCTTTTAGAAGTGAAGAAATATGTTTAGATTTCAAAACAAAAAATTCCTTTGAACTGAGGAATAAATTCTTTTGTATTGCAACTATCTTAGAAGGACACTCGAAAGTGTTCAAAACCTTTTTTAATCTTTTATTTAGGACTGGTTTCAATGTACTTTTCTTCTCAGGAACATTTGGTTCTAATGAATCATCATTTTCCAATGGAAAAAAAACCAACATAAATTTCTTAGTTAGCCCCATGAAAAGAAACACAGCCAGTAAGTTCTGCTGTTCACCACAGCCATGGCCCCCACTGTACAGAGCTCTTTAAGGTCAAATTAATTCAGTGAGGCATTTCGTCAGCTGGTGTGAACCAGCACAGTTTCCATGAAGACAGCAGAGACACACTGATTTACAGTTGCTGGGAATGTCCATGTAACTTTTCCAAGTTTTCCACAGCACTTTATTAGATCCACCCTTTCTGATTATTTATGTGAATGATGCTCCCCTAGACAGGTCTGCAAGGTGGTCGTAATGGAATATAGCTAACAAATAATTTCTGTAATATGAGATCTACTGTAAAATCTCACATGGATTAATCAACCCACGCAAGGGTTCAGGCCAAAGAACCACCTCCCAGTCCTCCCCTGTCTACAGCAACAGCCAGCAGCAGCTGCCTTGAGCTGAGAGCAAAGACGGTCCTTCACCAGATGTATCTCTCCCTTCTTGGCCTTCCAAGAAAATCACAGCAAGGCTCTTCCTATGCTTTGGAAATGTCTTCCATAATGTTAAAAACAGATAATGCATAATACACTAAGAAAACAGATAAAATATTTTTACAGTTCTGACAGAAATTAAATGTCCCACCTGTCCTTAATCTTTGTTAATCCATTTCTGTTCTGTTAAAAGATTGGAGGCTGGAAGCAGTGGGAAAAGGTGTTTGTCTGCTCTGGACAGCTGAAGCCACTGGGGTATGGGGTGGGGGACCTTCCACCTTGGAAACAACCAGACCTCTGTAGTTGAAGGAACCTTCTGGAGATCTGAGCAGAGAAAGCAGACAGAGGGCAGAGACCCTGCTACACCACCAGAAACTGGGAAGCCTCTGTAAAGAGCAAAGAGCAAAGCCCAGGCCTCAGGATTTGAAGGAAAGACAATTTTCTTGAGAGGTCCGGAGAACACTGTGCAGGGTTATTGCAAAATAATTAAGAATTTAAAGTTTATTTTATCCTGAGCATTTTTGCAGAGAAAATAAGAATTTCTCTGCAAAACACCTACCTCTGAAGCAGTTCCATCTGTAGGTGGGAATGAGATGTGATTTATTTAAAAATAACTTCAAAATGAAAAAGTATTTTAAAGATAAATTTAAAGCCAATGTTGCTTTAAAGTAAAATTGCAACAATAAGAAAGTATTGGTTTAATGGAATTTGGCTGACTCCCCTCATCCAGTGAAAGGTGATGGACAACCACAAATGTTACAATATTTGTCTTATCTTTTCAATGAAGGAGCACTAGGATAGTGCTGTTCAACAGGATGTGAACCTTGTGGGAAGCAAATTTATATGTAGACATCAAAAGAAATGAAAAGATGATATGGTAGCACCTGTAACATTGTGACCACCTGATCATAAAAAAAAAAAAAAAGGAAAAAGTTCAGAATTCAGAAAAACTTAGCAAACTGATTTGAAGATGATTAGGTGGAAAATAACAATTTTTTCCTATCAAGAGACTCTGAAAGACTGTGATTGTTTCATTCAGGAGGAAAATATTAACAGGGGATATGATAAACATGTATAAAGTAAAGAATCTAGAAAGAAAAATCCAGTTTCTCACAAGTATCTTTTGGGCTCAAAATTTCAGACAACTCAAAGAAGAGTTGTGCATACATATGTATGCATTACAGGAACATTCAGGGGTATATTAGTTAACAGGGTCCCCTGCAAAGGGAATGAAATCTGCCCGTTGGAAAACCCAAGATGACAATTAATTTGTAGGAAAGAGAAGGAAACTTGAACAGCTCTACTGTACTGCTTTTGCTTATTGCTGGGCACACTACCATTTTTTCTGTAAAATTTGATAGTGGACAATGGTCAACAGTGGTGACATACTGGATCACTTGACACATAGCCTTCATCTAAACCAGCAATTTTCACCCTCCATTCAAGACCCAATCACGTACTTCCTAAATTTGATTCATCTTTGCATTATTCCACTGCCAAGTATTTTCTGTGTTAGAAGGAATACAATCCTTAATCAATTTAGTATTTTTATACTGCAGATTAAATTCTACTCTTCAGAGCAGCCAGCATGATGCCAGTGGATGAATGGGTCTTCAGACTGCAATTGCATCAGATTCAAGTAGTGAAGCACTCTCTACCATTCCTCAACAAGCATGGCAGATTCATTATTTGGGATTCTTCAATTATTTTAATTATTTTTTCCATTTCATTTTTAGTTTTCTTTTTATTTAACTTTATTCTCTTTTACCATCAACTTTTCATTGGTTTGTAATTGCCGTGTTTCACTTGCTTTTTTGATGTCTGCATCAGCTTTCTTGTACTTCAGTTTAGACTGGTTTCCAGTTTCACCTGTTTGGTCGTTTTCATTTCCATTCAAGGAAAGAGAAAGAAGTCAATGAATAGTAGAATAAAATATATTTCAAACATCTAGTTTAAGCTATTTAAAAATGAGCTTTATAGGGATTAATTACATTGGCATCACAGATACATGACAGAGTAATTTTGACTTGCCTGTGGCAATACAAATTTCACATCTCATCAACTCACTCCTAGAAGCAGCTTTGTACTAAGAAGTGATCAGCTTGAAACTTTCAGGTCTGTTCCTTGTTCCTTCAGGAGTCCATCAGAAAGTGCAGTCAGGATACTTTTATTCGTATTAATTCTTATGATTATGTTGTTGCTGCTTCAGGCAAACCCTAGAAGCAGGTGTGATACAGTCTATTCTTTTATATGAACTGCATCATAACTGCCAAGATAAAAGATTCTTCATTCTATTCTAATACTTATTTCAGTTAAGTTTTCCCTCATTTTAACTTACCTTAATGGCCAACAAGGAAGGAAGGAAGGAAGGAAGGAAGACCTGGATGTCCCTTTTTACTGTTAATGTCTTTGTGCCAATTGTTTGACAAAGCAGCAGTATCTGCAAAGTAAAAACTGGTCGTTTACCTCTTTGCCACCTTTCAGAATGACCAATTTTTCAGCATCTAAGAAAGAGGCACAGAGGGTACAGAGGTTAAGAAATAACCTACTCTTGGGGCCCTGACAACTTGTTACTTTCTAGTAATTTTCTGTTTCTTATAAAACTTCTTATTTTGACAGGTCAATTTAAGATGATCCCTATGATTCATCCCTTATTTTTAAAAAAGAGAGAGAGAGAGAGAGAAATCAGAGTGGGAACCTCCATCAGCTTTTCTGAAATGAATACCAATGTAAAGAATTTAGGTTTGTGTTGTGGTCTTATCTTCCCTGAGTAGTCCTTTTACACTTCAGTCATCTAATAACCCAATACTCTCTTTGGCAGGCGTCCTGCTTCTGATTTGTTGAGATGTTTACTTCTGTTTTTGTGCCTTAAGCGAGGTTCCTCTAATCTGGTTTTGGCTGCCCTATTATGGTTTTACATTTCATTCATCCGTTTATTCTCTGAACTGCTTCATTTTCCATTGACTTACCCCTGAACTTGCTGATAGCTTATTAGGCAACAACAATAAAACTGAAAGACTTGCAGGTCATTTCTGTATGGAGCACAAAGTAGAAAGAGCAGAGTGACATTATTTTCCTACTGTAATTTATACACTTTCTTTGGAACAGTGAATATATAACTAATTTGGCATTCTTTTGTTCAGAGATAGAAACATAGTATAATTCAGGTTGGAGGGGACCCTGGGAGGTCCCCAACAGCAGGGTCAGCTCTGGGGTCAGAACAGATTGCTCAGGGTTTTATCCAGACAAGTTTTCAAAACCTCCAAGTGTGACAACTGCACTACCTCTCTGGGCAACTTGTACCACTGCCTGACTGTCCTCATGGTGAAAATATTTTTCCCTATATACAGTTACAACATCCCCTGTTCCATGTCCTTCTGCCATGGAACTTAATAATCTACTTGTAGACAATGGCAAGCTGCTAATAAGTCCCTCCCAGCAAAACTGTTTCTTCTCCAGGTTGAATAAGTCCAGCCAAGCTGTCTCTTCTTCAGGCTCAACAAGTCCAGTTCCTTAAGCCTCTCCCCATAAAGCATGTGCTCCAGCCCCTTGAGCATCTTGTTGGCCTCCACTGAACTGTCTCAACTTTTCCAATGTCTTTCTTGTATTGGAGGACTCAGAACTGTCCGGTCATTCTTGAGCTAAGCATTCCTCTCTTGCCTCTGCAAACTCCTGGCTTGTGCCACTCTCTCTCAACAGTCAGCCACAATTTTTGGTTTCTGAATGCTGTTCCCTTTCTCCCAATCCAGCTTCTAAATATTCTACAGTGTTAGCCAAAACCAGCCATGGAATCTATGGCTATGTCTAAACTAGGGGAGCTAGGAGTGTGCCCAAGTTACCTTGTCAATGGGTTGTGCATCAGGCACTCTCTTGAATCCTGATTTCTACAGAAAAGAGCAAGGAACCTGGACAGTGGGTTGCCATTTGATGTAGCTTAGTGGGTAAGTGTAGGTACTACCCATATGATGTGAAAGGGAGTGGGGACTGTTATCCCCACTGTGTGCAGCTGCTGAAAGTACAACTCCAAAAGGTCTAATGAAGTCAAAACAGGACATCAGCTACTTACTAACATCCTTGTAGAGGCAGTCATGGCATTGTTTCCTGGTTTTATTTAAAAATTTTAATCTTAACTTTAAGGTGTGACTTCCAAAAATGAGGTGCCTTCCCTAGACGATCCCACTGAAGGTCACAAAAGCAATGACCACATTTACTTAGAGGTTCACTTGTTTCTCCCACCAATTCTTCATGGAACTCTGACTAGAAAAAGGAATTATCTGTGTGAGCAGATATTTCTTTAGTGCAAATGTAATTTTCAACAACAAAGAACAAATGGCATTTAACCTCAGATGTCAAAATGAAAGGGAGACCCTGTGAGGACAGTGCTTCAGGAACTCCAGTGAAGTTACTCCTAGAGAAAGGGCTTGAGGGAAAATTTTTTTGATCTCTGCAAAGAGGAGAAAGAAAAACTGGAAGCAAAAGGTTAGAAAAGCGTAAGAGGTGGTTTCACGTAGATGATACTGAACACAATTGGCCAGAGTCTGTTTTCATTAAACTCTATTGAAACAATAACAGATCACAGTGCTCTCTATGATAGATTTGACTTTTTCTCCTTCACATCTCTTTGCATCCCATCCCCTCCTTAATTCATCAGGAGAATTCTTCCCAGCATTGATGTAACCATGAGTGAAACTTCACTTTCAGGGGACATAGATGTCTGTGGTGGTTTAGCCCCTGCCGGGGTCTGAGACCATGCGGCCGCTACCCCTCCCCCACAAAGGGAGTGAAATAAAAAGCCCCAAGACTGAAATAAGGAAAGGTTTAATACAACAATGCAATAGCAACACAACAAACAACAACAATAACAATAACAGTAATAGTGATAGCAATGAACAGAGCAAAATAGCTACCAAATACAGCAGTTTGAAGCACGATGTACAAAACCACGAGGAAAAAAATGTGACCTGCCAGGATGTGATATCCGAATGGTATCTGAATAACCCGGCTAGAGCTCCGCCCCCCCCCCCCCCCCCCCCCCCGCGCTGGGGAAACTTAACCCTATCTGGTTAAACCAGGACAATGTCCCAATGTATTACAGTGAGTTCGAAGTGATGAATGAAACCTGGTTTTGGACAGATGAAAATCAAATATGCTCTTACAAGGGACATTTTATGTTTTCCCAATGCCTGACATTTCGGGTTGACATAGTGCTTAGGGATATGGTGTAGTTGAGAATGGTCATTGTTAGGTTAATGGTTGGACGAGGTGATCTTCAAGGTCTTTTCCAACCTTGATGATTCTGTGTTTCTGTGACAGTTCCTTCCAATGAAGAAAGTTCACACTGAAAAAACCTCAACTACAAACATTTTTTTCTTGAGTATACTTTGAAAATGCTGAAATTAGAGTAAATATAGGCTGGCTCTTGACTTCCAGTTTTCTGGCTTTTTCTCTGACATACAGTCTTCTGATGATTTGCAGAAGTTATTTTTATAGATGCTAACTATTACACAAACTGTATATATAACTGAAGTGCTGTCTTCAGAGTATCAGTGAGGTGTTTTCTGTATCTTTATTATGTTGGAAATGTACTGGAGTTCAAACATCCTTTTAAATTCCAATTTACTAAGTT
This sequence comes from Strix aluco, assembly GCF_031877795.1. Taxonomy (NCBI): domain Eukaryota; kingdom Metazoa; phylum Chordata; class Aves; order Strigiformes; family Strigidae; genus Strix; species Strix aluco. The sequence continues at coordinate 122,250,936 of NC_133932.1, forward strand.
TTCTTCTCATTGTTCATTTGCAATTTTCTTACAAAAATCATAAGGAAAATATTTCAAAGCCAACTGACTAAGAACAAGATGGAATGGACAGGGCAGTATCAGTAAATGTTATTGGCATTTTCACTCATTTCATCCTTATTGGAGCCTAAAGGATAGAAACATCATTTCAGAGACCTACCTACAATGAACTGGGAGGCTCAATATTTACTGGACACTTGTCTTTCCTAAAGTGGGTTTCCTGTTCCCATGTCACAGAGTTTCTGATATTGGTAGCTTAAACGGCTCCTCTTTGTTTCCAGCCATTTCACAGGATTATACAATCATAGAACAGCTGAGGTTGGAAAGCACCTCTGGAGATCATCTAGTCCTACCCCACTTCTCAAATCATGGTCATCTAGAGCAGGTTGCTAAGGACTCTGTCCAGCTGGGCTTTGAATATCTCCAAGAGTGAGACTCCACAACCTCTCTGGGCAACCTGTGCCACTGCTTGGTCACTCTTAAGAGTAAAAAAATAATTATTATATTTAAATAAAAATTCATGGATTTCAGCTTGTGCCCATTGCTTCTTTTTCTTTCACTGGGCACCACTGAGAAGAGTCTGGTTCCATCTTCTTTACTCCCCCACCACCAGATATTCATGCACACTGATATAAGCCTGCTGAACCTTCTCTTCTCCAGGCTGAACAGTCCCAGCTCTTGCAGCCTCTCCTTGTATGTCAGATGCTCCACTCCCTGAATCACCTTCATGGTCCTTCTCTGGACTCGCTCCAGTATGCCCACATCTCTCTTGTACTGGGCAGCCCAGCACTGAACCAAGAACTCCAGATGTGTCTCACCAGTACTGAGCAGAGAAGGATCACCTCCTGCGACCTGCTGGCCACACTCTGCCTGATGCAGGCCAGGAAGCTGTTGGGTTTCCATGCTGCAGAGGTATAATTCTCCTCACTGTTCCTTCTTCCCATGCAGATACTGAAGATTTACAGAAATAGCTGCAGATGGGCCAGAGTGGTCAGTCAGCACCTTATCCATTTCTACAACCACGGCATCTCTAAGTACTGAGAAATTCACTTGGTGAATCATTTATTTCTAAAAAGAACTACATCACAATGAACTATAAGTAATTTTTTTTAAGACATAGCTGCTTATTCAGCACTGCTGATAAGAAAATTTCCCTCAGAACAGACTGTTGTTGCAATGTTATATATACCATAAATTGTCTTTACCTTCCAAACACCCCTAAATCTTCTGTGCCAGTCTCTCACGAGGGTCTAGTCCACAGTACCATCTAGTGGCAGATGTTGATATGACCACGACCGTCACAAAACCGCTCAACCGTTGACATTTCTTAGCAACCTCAGTAGAGAGATAGAAGTGTGTGAAACACCCTCTTATGCTTGGCGATAGTACCATGTGGGATAGCATGTGAAGAACTCAGGAGGAAGAAATTCTTTATCGTGAGGGTGGTGAGACACTGGAACTGGTTGCCCAGAGAAGTTGTGGCTGCCCCCTCCCTGGCAGTGTTCAAGGCCAGGTTGGACGGGGCTTTGAGCAACCTGGTCTAGCGGAAGGTGTCCCTGCCCATGGCAGGGGGTGTTGGAACTATATGATCTTTAAGGTCCCTTCCAACCCAAACCATTCTATGATTCTATGAACTCACCTCATCAGGGACTGAGAGGAGTTAGACAGCTCTGATGATGAAATTGCCTACCCGGTACACTTCATAAACATGATTACTAATTACTTTTCCCAATGATGACCTCTTAAGAAGATTCTTGTTTGCTGCTCTGAAAAAATAAGTGAATCTAATACTGTGTGAAGATATGAAGAATATCTCTGAGACTTCTTTTGAAGACAACCAGGGGAGCTTTCTTTCTCCTGAGATGCAAAGCCAGTAGTAATTCTGACATACTCTTCATTAGAAACTGCTCCCAGAGTACACATACGTCACATTCATCTTGGGCACCTGCTTGTTGCTCTTTAGGTAACTTCCTTTACAGGATTATCATTGAGCGCTGGACAGTATATTTACACTATGCTCAAATTATATGTGCTCTATGTTAATTTATGTGTTGAACAAGAACACAGTAATACAGATGGTTTTGATAACAAAAAAGTAGAATAGCAATGTATTGTAACACAGCATGAATACCCAAATTCTTGCATCAACTAGCCTCACATACCTACAATGCCATTCTAGAATCAGTCTGTACAAAGCTTTCTGGATATTCTATCATGATTCTTTATGCATTGTAAAGTGTTCAAATAAGTTAAAACAAATGAATTTAAATGAGAAAAAAAAAAAAAAAAAGAAAGAAAAAACACCTCAACTTCCACAAAGATCATACCCTAAGAACTATTCCTCAGGCAAACCACAGTCTATATTAACAGTAATTATCGTTCTGAAGCTGTTCAAATAAGTAACACCAACTTTATTCTTTGATTTTCTAAAATGTATCAGTGAAAAGTCTTTCTGTTTGTACCAAACCTACTGAAAGTGAAAAAACCCTGTTTTGTTGCTTTCTAGGCATCTTACATAAAGATCATGAGAACCAGAAATAAGAAATCTAGATCTTAAAGAGAAGCATTTCTTGAAACACATCAATTTAGTGAGCTCTGCTAAAAGCAGCTTCATTGGCTGAAATGAAGACACAGGAAACGGTGCTGAGTTATACAGCCTCACACACAGGAGGCAACGAGCCAAGGTGAAGGAGGATGGCCTCACAAGCAGCAGAGTTTCCAAGGAAGCTTCTAATACATGAAGAACTCCAGCGCACTCACAAAGTTGAGCACCTCCAGAGGAGAATGTAACATAAGGACTCACGAGCTTTTTTTCTCAGATGTGACCCTCTCTTTGTCTTCAGATGCTTCTACATCTGTTTTTTTATTCACACCTTTTGTTTTCAAAGGATTAAAAATGTAAAAAATAAAAGGATTAAAAAAATGTATATGTAAAATTTCATCTAAGAATTTCTAGCCCTAGTCAAGCCTGCACATTTTTAGTATGGTAATGAATATTAAGTATCATTTATGTAAACCCATTTTTGTCAATGAAAGACAGTCTATCAGTTTAAGAGGTCGTATAATGATTCATATTTGATGCTTTTGAGCATGGAGTTCAGTTCTTTTCCCCTCTTCAGCTCTAACAATTATATAGCTGTTTTGGGAGAAATTACTGCTCTTCTCAGTACTGTTCTCTGAAAGCTGAAATAAAGAAATTGAGGAAGAAAGACTAATTTGCATGACCAGTTCTATTTGTACTCATCATAACTTGCATAACTTCCCTTCCACTGCAGCATTAGGATTTTAGTGGCATTCTAAAAATGTTCTAGAAAAATATCTTAAATCAAGTCTAGTTTTCCCTTATCACAACAAAAATGAGTTATACTATCACAATCAGAGGTCTTGTTTCTGAAAGGTAGTTTATCTCAAATAACATCAAAAAGTGAGTCTGACTCTTCAACAAACATGTATTCTTCTGTTTGGGAACATAGTATGCTCTGTGACAGTAGACTTGCTGTGAACTTGATAAACGCACCAAACACCACGTCTTCCAACAGATGACAGCACCAATACCTGACAAATACTTGACTGCTGTAAATTGTAAAAGGAAGAAACTGTTCCTTTTTAAATATAAAATAAGTGCATTTGTTTTAAAAAAAAAAGTTATTTGTATTTTAAACACACTCAGATGTTACTGCACAATCTTCATTATTTTCAAAGATTTTGCTATTCTTTAAAGGCTTTTTCACCTCGAGTTTTGTCACTTTGATTTCTATTGATAACAATTTGCACTTGCTCAAGATATGCCTCTTTACCAAGTCTTCAAAAGAGGGTGTTTACAGAGTAGTAATGTGTGTTTTCTGAGATCTCTTTATATGTTTTAGTCTTACAAGTTCCTATACCCTTGAAACTGAAGAGCAGAACAGTCGTTGAAACACTAGTCAGACCATTAAGGCATTTCTGATGTTTTTATTTCTTATGTTGCCTGATTCATACTTCTGAATGGCCTATGCTTGTGATACAGCTGCACTTTGGTGGTAATAAACACTCTACAGTTATGTCTTTTACTACCAAAAATATCATTCTTATGATATACAGTAGTAGTTACTTATAGTATCTTTCTTTTAGATTACAACATTTTGTAGAAAGCAAGCACATCATACAATGCATACAGACAATAAATATCAAGGAACACATTTTTCCTCTTCAGGTCACCTGGGAGCCTTCCAAAACACCAGGGTTATGACTAGAGTCATGAGAAGGAAAGATTAGTGAATCACTTAGTCAAAATAAGTATCAGGCATACTGCTTAATGCACTGTGAATATTATATAGAGCTCTCAAGTTTTTTGTGATGGTAATATTGCATCATTAAAAATCTACTAGATTTCAAGCTGCCAAAGTAGCTTGAGACTTACTTAAATCATTTTTTTGTCCCGTACTAAAAAATAAACACATCAAAGACACCTAGGAAGAGAGCGACTTTCACATTTATAACATAGATCACTCTAGATGAGCTCCCAAAGGACTTCTGCCCAAATAAAAATATAATTCAATGCTCTAGTTATAGCTAAACATTAAGAGGGTTTTTTTCAGATCACTCATGAAATGACTCAGAAAGAGCTGAAGCAAGCAGACAGTTTTGGTAGGGTGGAAGGGCTCTAAACCAGGAGGTGAACCAAACAAAAGGAGATTTAAACAAGCTGGCTAACAGTACGTTCTGCTCACAGAAAGAAGGCTCTCTAACAGAAATGCATGAATGCATGTCCTGAAAACAAAACTCTTGGTGGTGTGAGCTGAGAAATATTCTGCAGTTCTAAATCCGAGTCAGTAGGAGATGATAGATAAAAGAGGTAATGAACATCCACAGCAGATAGGCCAGTTCTGAGGGGTTAGGATACAGACAAGTTATTGGTAAGAAATTGAACCGGTTCCTGACCCTGAAATAGTGTGGTAGGTCTGGAGGAATCTGTCTTATATCTGGTTTTTGTGATACAGTCCATATCTCTATATTAATAGAATCAGTAAAGGCTTCCTGACTAAATATATAAAAAGAAGAGACCTGAAACAAGAGGCTTTAAATAATATTTGTATTTACACTTGTCAAGACGGAAGGCATCTTTGAAGCTTACAACTAGAGAAAAAAGAACCCAAACCAAAACATGAAAATCCCCACTATGTTCTACTAATGTTTTATTTCTACAACCCATTAAAGTAGATTTTATTTCCCATAACAAGCAAGACTGGTTATCAAAACCACCTACTACATTTCTGGTCTCTACTTTCTGTGCAAGGTAGGTTAAAATATGATGTCTATTTTTGAGTCATCTTTGCTCTAACATAGGTAGTTATATGAATATCTGTACTTCTCTACCTGTCCACAAAAGAGAAGCTGGAACTAGTAGGAGCTGCTAGATCCCTCAGTTTTGAGAAATACAAGAGCTCAAATCCACCCTGTTTTATGGAAACATGTTGGATCCAAAAAGGGAAGGCTGCAACATGATCTTTACATGTGCCCAAGGGAATTGAAAGCACAGTTGCCAGTGCTTTTCCCTGTGATGTTTTACCAGCAAAGCCTAATATGACAGAATACTTTCTCTGGACAACTCACCCTCTAAATCCTCACAGAGCTCGCTCAGGCCTTTATATGAGTGCTTTCTGTTCTGTTGGAAATGTTGCCATTTTCTTCCAAAAATTATCTCACAGACAAGTGTTTTCCAAATTTGCTACATTTTTATTCTTCAGTGAACCAGAGTCAAATGTATAAAGGAAAATGAGACAATTATCTGAAACGTATCAAGTACATCTATTCTGCTTTTAGATAGGATTCAATTTTAAAAATGTATGTGCACTTGTATCAAATTATTTTAGGACATCTTTTTATTAGAAGAAGACCTATAATGGGAAAGATGTGGCCAATCTTTTTTCTGCTTTCCTTTTCCCTCCCTCAAACCAATGAAAAATATCAAGTAAGTGAAATATATTCTTAATTTAAATACTACTTTAAATATAAAATCTATCACAGATATCAGAGCCAAGACATCTGTTTTGTTTTCTAAGCAAACCACAAAAGCGTTTTCATGCTTTTGGCTTTTAAAAATATCCTCATGAGGTGACTCTGTAATTGCAGTTAAAAATCAGACACTTCCAATTGTTGAGACTTCATTATTCTTCAATAATGCTGCTTCCTGCTGGATTTTGGGTTTCCTGCTTCTTTTTTTTGAATTTAGCCTAACTGCACAACAAAACTATGGCAGCATCCCAACATGATATATCATGAATCAGTGAAATCAAACTTGAGTATCCAGCACTAAGAACAAGACTCCAGGGGTCTCTCATATCACAAAAGCATTATTATATCCTGCTGTTAATCTCTTAACAACTGGGTGAAGATCTTCTTTGTTTGTCCAAGAAATTGCTTGTTTATCTTGGGCATTTCTATTCCCATTCCTACTGGAATTTAGTACAGTTTAATAAAAGGTTTCTTTCAGTAACTTCTAGATAACAAAATGATGGCGGTCTAATCGAATTTGTAACTCCACATGAAGTTTATGAAGCTCCTGTTATTTGCTACCAATACAAAGAAATATTATTACAAGTAAAACATCATTAAGACATTTTTATATTCAAGTAAAGCATCCAATTTCAATTACAACAGGTAAGTTTTATCATTTTATTTTATTAAATAATGGAGGCATAAGAATAACAGTTCAAAAAGGATAATAAAAAAACTGATCAAAGACAAAATACTGACTTATTCAATATTTATGGTCAAAACATAAGAGATTTCAGCAAGTGAAAGAAATAGAGCATATTACAATCTAGAGAAACAACACAGATTAACAGTTTGCTGAATAGTGCTATGTTAACTTTTACAATATGCCACAAAGCTACAACAAAGTTCTATTCAAATAGAATTAATTTTATATACCTTAAAAAAATAAACGGGAATTTATAAACCACTGCTTTAAAAATGGATAAGCAATGAACTAAAGTTTACTTACAATAAGAAACAACTGAGATGTTTAAATGATCCTTAACTTCAAGAGTTAATATAATGCAGTTTCAGATTACTGATTTTTTAAAAATAAAGCAGCGCCACATTGAATCCACTGGTCTTGGTTTCCTCCACAAGGTACATCAATATTTGTCACCACACGGTCTCTCTCCACGCTAGTGTAGACTGGTAAAGATATGCATTCCTCTGGAGAATATGGACCATATGCCTCCTGTCAACAAACAAGCACTCAGTTATCACTTAGAAAATAAAACATGAGAAAGGAATAATCCTCAATGATATGGTATCTAAAGCTGGATCCTAAGATACAGTTTAGACACTGCAGCCTTGGACAAGCAGCTCTTGGACCAGGTTACAAAGGAGAAGGATTACTAACAAAGCAGATGCTTCAGAAAATTTGCTACGCTACTCTATATCTAAGCCTCTACTTTTCCTCTCAGTTTGTTAAACTGGAAACACAAGAAAGGATGTAATAGGGGTGATTCTATGAACCACATATCAAAATCTTCATTGAGCTAAAAAAGCCAAAAATTGTATGTCAAAAGCTTCTGCAAACCAGGGGTAAAGGAAGTGCTGACCAGTTCCCAGAGAGGAGAAGGCCCCTCAGGAGCACCAGCGCTGTACTGCAGGGAGCTGCTGCTCGAGCAGGCTGAGTCCCAAGGCAGGCTGTGCTCTCGGCAAGCCCTGCTGCCTCCCCTGCTGTCCCTGCAGCACAACCCTGCTGCTCCTCCTCTAATACAGCTCCAGCTGTGATCTGTGTTGGAGATACTTGCAAGTGGGACACTTCAGGAACTGCACCAAAAAAAATCTTACCCCACACTTTCCAGGCTACTTTAGGGATTTAAACAATTTCTAGTATCAGTGAATCCAAATATAAAAATTGTTCTCTGATATAGAGATACTATACTTTACATTACAGCCTCACAGGGCCTGCAGGATATTAAGAGGAACCAAGAAGTATTAACCACAATTTAGTCAGACCAGGACTTAAACAGACAAAAAGCCTAATTTCCCTAGTACTTTTTATATACTTCTAGCACTGAAAGACATGCAAGCATATGTAAAAAGTTATATTACTAGCAAAAAAAAAAAAAAAAGAAAAAGCAGGTTTAATGATTTTTTGATGTTTTGGGCTTTTTTAAATGCCTTTCATACTGATACTGATCACAGTCACAGTTGGGGTTCTTTGGCACTTCTAGAAAACAGGCCATTTCCAATTAAGTGTCTAAATAGGAAATTATCAGGACACTTTAAGCATTCAGATTTGAACTGAGTGCTTTGAACTTCTGGCTGAATTAATTTATAATTTGTATTCTTCTATACATGTACGTTCCTACTGCACAGCATTAGCAGTACTACTACTACAAAGATTACAATTATATCGTAAGCACTGCTTAGGGAAGGAGCCTGGCTGGAGCCACGGCTTTACCTCTCAGTCTGTATCCTGATGAGCAAACAATGCTCTACTCTGAGAACAGTATCAGCTCCTCTCCACTTTCTGTACTACAAACTGTGTGCGCCTTGGACGTGGTTTCCCCCTAGGGCTTTGCACAGGGCATTGTCCCTATGCGTGGCTATAGAACTGAGCTCAGAGACTCAGTCTAGACTTCCTACAACATGTAATTTGGGTTTCAATCCATGATGTATTTACTTAGTGTAAATAATTCAGGGTTTGATTCAATTGATACATATTAGGCCTGTTTTCCGCCACACTCAGAATCTCCCTTTCTGTCAACAGGAAAATGTCAAAGATTTTCAAGAATCAAATAACAAAGCAGCACACTTGTCAGAAAGGAATTTGTAACAAAAATGAGGGACTTTTTAAAGCAAATCACATCAAATGTGAGTGAAGCTCCAGTATTAGAAAATAACTAAAAACAGGAAAAAGGAAACATGCAAACAATAACTGTTTCAAGCGCTTTGTCTTGCATGTCAAGTGTAAACCATTTCTGAAGAATTTTGTTGTTCCTTTTGAAAATCAACTTCCCATGTCTTTTGAACAGCAGTGTTTAAATCCTTAGAGAAGGTCTGTGCAATATAAGAGTTGTATAGAATAAACTAATAATCAGAAGTTTGTCAAAAGAACTCAGCTGTTCTCAGAAGGATTATACTTACCATGTTCACCCCTTGGTTAACACTACTGAAGAAGACAAAATGCTGCCTAGTCTGAGAGTGAAATGCTAATCAGACAATTTGAGTTTTGCCAAAGCTGGGAGGCCAAAAGTTTGACAGTTTGCCTTCCAAGACCTCTTTTTACACCTTTTTGACCAAAATAGCTGTTTTCACGCCTTTCGCACGCCCACTGACGTTTTGAGGAATCACATATTTAAGGGTTAAAACCATTCTGTGAAAGTCTTTTTGAACCACAAATGCTTACGCCCTTGGCTCATGCACAGTCCAAAAATTCTCTTTGCCTAGACTGCCTCACACATAGCTTCATCCCCCTTAGCAACACCCTTCACAGTTTGGGATCTATTAGTGATTAAAACTGGAAAGGACCTTCACAGTTTAATGAGAATAAGCATCATGTTAGTAGCTCAAAATACTCCATTTTGAGCACTGCAGCATTTTGAGGGGGTTCTCTCAGTGAAATCCTGTAAGCTACCTTTTTTTTTTTCCAGAGAGTTCACTTTATTTTAGTTTGGTTGAAAAGGACCTCGAACTATTGCATTATAAATATACAGAATTTTGCTCACTAGATTTCATAAGAGATATTTATGGGGAAAAGAAAACAAATTCAAAACCTAAGAATCCTAAGATAATATGTTGTACTTCATGCACTCTTCTCCTAAGGAGAGGATAATGAGATAAGTGGAAGTGCATAATGCTCCAATTTTGCCTTGGTTTCTGAGCACAGTGTTTGACTGTGGTCAATTTTTACCATGAAGCCCATAGCAAAACAATTTAAGGGCAGAGCAGTTCAGAAATTCTCTCCTTAGAGATACTTTATATTTAAAATCTGGGCAGTTGACAAGTTTTGCTCTGTGTTTTAAAAGAATTATATTTTTTTTCAACACAAAGACTTCAGTTGCTATTCTGAATAGCAACTGAAGTCTTTGTGTTGGAAAAAAATAGAATATTTCCAATATGAAGTACATTGGAAGAAGTTTAATTCACTGATTATTGAACTATCTCATTTCTGTGTTTTACAGATAAAGTTCTCTGTTGATGTCACATATAACTTCTGGATCTTATTTTCGAAGTTTAAAAAATACTTATTCAGAAAAACACTTAAGAATCTGTTTTATCTCTAACACAAAATAAATGTTTTTCAGAACAAAGAGAGGGTTACTTACAATCCTCATTTTCAGTGTGTGTAAGATAAATATTTGGCGTTACCATGTAAAACCATGTATATTATCATCCTCCCCCACCCACCACTGAGACTATACATTAAGATGTCACGCAATTCTGTATTTATCCCATGCACCAACCTTTCAAGTAAATTCAAAATCTGTTTATTTCTCTGAACAACACAAACCTTGCAAACAACTAAAGAACTGAAAAATCTTTCACTGGTCAACTTTGCAATAGGTTTTGTGGTGTTTGTTGTGTTTGTTTTTTTTTTTTTAATTTTCAGTTTCTTTCCCATCAAAGTTGGGAACAGTGTAGATGGTAGCTAGTATTTACTTGCGTGTTCAAAGTCTAAATCTTGACCATTATACTTCTAATGCTGTACTGTAATATAATGCTTTCCAGTGCTGGAAATAATGAGGAAAATAAAAACAGTTGGGATACAGTAGTGTGTTAGCAATGGAGCTCCTTGCACAATATCTATCACAATACACCACAAATTTCATCATTGCCATAATTTATTAATAAACTCCATTGTAACTGACGTTTCACTACTTGGGTCTCTGTAGAGTTCTCCGGGCTCCCAAATAACAAACTCCTCCAGTTAATAAATTCATTTGATTGATGAGTTAATGTCTACATGACAGGATAAAAGGTGACATTCTTTTTCACTTTTTATATACTGCTAATTGTATTTATTGTAATAAGTAGAAAAAAACTGCATCCACCCCTATTTCTCACTTTCTACATTTACACATGATTTTTAGTGTAAAAGTCTTAATATATTTTCCTTTAGATCTGTATGTGGGATTCTTCTTACCTCTCTGTCCCAGAGTTAGCAGTCTAGGCTGTCTCTAGAGTCACATCTAGACAGATATTTATCCCAGTTACCTTATGACGGGATGGACTTCCTGAGATACCCATCTTTTACTGAGACCGAAGAAGGAGCTAAGGCAACTAAGTCATACTAGGCAATTAACTTTAAGACAGATAAATTTCGATGACATGAATTCTACTATAAGCTTTCTTTTAGTTGTAAGACTGTAGGTATATGAATTTGTAATCGCAATACATCCTTGAATACATTCTAGGTAACTTTTATTTATCGGAGATTGCTATTATAATTACAGAGCAGAAGCAGTAACAATTTTTACTGTTTGGATTATTTCACTTTCATCTTACACAGTTCTGCAAGCGTTGGCATTTTTTTAAATTAGTGTAAGTAGGGGAAAGGCTTTCTTTGCTTACAGATCACATCATGTTCTCTACCTTTTTATTGCTGTTGCATTTCAATTTAATGTTTAAAATGCAAAGAAAATATATTCTAGGAATGAACTCCCAAACTCATGTATACATTTACTAAATACACTTTTGAAAATGTTAATGTTTTTTAAAAGGCAAGGAAAAAAAGGTATGACTGAAATAAACACCTTGTCTTAATCTAAACAATAAAAGCTAAAAAATATTAATAAAATGATAGTAAGTTCTTGTTTTATATAAAAGAAGTAACTGTTTTTCCTGTTAAAGACAGGGATTTTTATTTTGAAATGACAGGGAAAAGAGGTCAGCAACGTCATATTGAAAAGGTACTACACAGCAAAAAGCAAATTATGGGTCTTGAAAGTTTAAGGCTTTTAATAATTTAATACCTGTGGAATCCAGGCCATGTAACAAGGGAGAACAGATGACACACTGGGAGAATCATGCAGATTTTCTGAAAGTCGATTTCCATCAAAACTGCAGCCTTCCAGTTGTAAACCACTAATCTGCCATGGAAATATAAAATATTCAAATATATATAACAGATTTGAAATATCAGTAATGATTACACTGTGCTTTAATAAATGATGATCCTTTTTACTGTGACCAAAACAGCAAACTAATTATTGTAATGTTCTGTGTAAGAATAGGAAACATGATTTAAAAGCAAGACCTGGACCATGCTTTGGCGTGAACTTCCTCTGATTTGGATTCACATTCTTTGAAATGTTAAGAGAAAAATACCTGTAAATGTCATCATTCATGAAACTGAAGTTGCCTGGCATTAGATTAATGGAAATATGATAGCAACAGCCAAGTACACAATCATTACAGTGTCAAGAAGAAGAGAACAATCACTGAAAGAAGCATGACTTCCTGCTTTGAAGTCTGAGCCTGGCTTTCAAAGAATGGAATGCGCGATTACATAGCTTCTGCAGAGACAAACAAAATATATTGAAATAATATGAGAGAAACTTGTATTTAACATAACTCAATATTTCTTAGATAAACTATTGTATGGAAAAATTAAACAAGAATCCCAGATGCTTCTATAAGTGACTATAAAATCCCTTATATGTAACATGCTTTAAGTTCTTTCTTTCAGTCTCCCAACTAAACATTCTCTTCTTTTCTTCACTGAAGTCTTGCATAAATTAATGACAATATCTATTCTGGATTTCTTCCAAATAAAATTTTCAATATCTGTTGATCATTTTGTTTTCCCAGTACAAATAATAATAGTTTGTCAGTATAAATAATAATGGTCAGTTTGGCCTGCTGAAGTGAGAACTTCAATTTTAGCAATAATAAAACTTAACTCAGTAATAACTTTTATGTAGCTTTCCAAAAGGCTAAATCTTAAACTGGAGCAGATGTATAACAGAAGCCACAATCTGAAAATCATCTGTTATACTATCATTCTGAAGCCCTGAATTAAATACATAATAGTGAGGTAGGCTTTCACCAAACACAAGGTTCATGAAGTGGGGCTGGAACTAGGAAATACAATGCTGTTGGAAACTGGATGAGTGACCACATAACCAAATGGAGAAAAGTATCATTTTCTAATACATTTTCTTTTGCAAGAAATTTTAAAAAAATGTACTAAATTTTAAAAAGTGGTTAAAGTATGATGTTACAATGAAGATTGGTATCATAGAAGAGGTAATGGAAATAATTTGCTTAGGTAATTACAGTATTCTAAAATTATTTATTTGACAAGAAAAGTTGCAGTTAAGCAGTAACACAATGGGGGTTATTGTCATACTTGAAAAGTAGTGCTTTTCTCCCAAGTGTTGAGGTTTTTTTGTTCATACTCTACTAACTGTAACCTAGCTAAGATTATGTTTTGCATTTTTAATAACTAATTATTCTTTTGATTGTAGACAGGCATTTCAGTCTTCAAAAATTTGTTCTTTAAAGTCATATTTCTGTTCTAACTCTGAACTGAAGACTCTTCCTTATAATGTACAAGATGCATATAGACATATTCTAATGTGAAAAAAAGATTATAAAAGATTGCATTTTAAAAAGCTATAGAAGAAAGCTGTGTTTCACCTTGGACAGAGAGTGACCAGAAAAGTGGCAACATTCTTTGAAGCAATCGGTGCTCCATACAGACTAGGACTCATGATAAAGCCTCCAAAATAGTGGGTAACCTGAACCAAAACAACCCCAATGGAAAGCTGAGAGTAGTATGACTTCTTCTCTAATGTGATCTTCCACAAATTATTATAACAAGGCCTTACTGAAATAGATAAAATTTTTCAGACTTTCTATTTGAACTGCAAAACCTTTTTTCTTCTCCTTCAACCTCTTGTCAAAAGCTTATGGTCTTTTCTTTGTTATGAAAGTGTGACACTCCTCTCCCTTCTCCTGCCAAGTTTATTGTGAACTTTCCTTTGAATCTTCCCTAAGATTTTCAGGTCTGCTACTTTTAAGGTACAGTGTTAACATTTGATATTTTGTACTGTTTCTTTTCAATTTCAAAATCTCTCCACACAGACAGATTTTGGAAAAAGCTGACTTTATCTAGTAAAAGATCTAGTGTCAACAGTCTTTAATGACAGCCTATATACATTCCAGTGCCATTTCTGTCTTGCAAGAACAAAGAGTATAAAGAAAAATATCATAAAAAGACAGAAGGAACAAAGTCTTACTAATGATTATACTGAGGCTTTCCCACAGACGCCTTCCCGGCGTCAAGGACTCAATTTATTATAACCACAGGTCCTAGATTATACTTTATCTCACTACACTTCTGAAAGAATGCTTTCAAAGCTCTTATTTAACTCTATCACACAAATATTAGAAAGATTCATCTCACATGTTCTTCTTTCTACCCTTCCTGCATTCTGCAGGGAATTTTGTTACGGAGTTTAGTTTGATAAATATGTGAGTTTGGCAAAGTTATTGAGGGAAGACTGGACTGATGAAGAGGTTTTAAAATGTATTGTTAGGGTGTTCAAAGGTCTGGCCATCCTGAACATCTCTAAAAGAAGTTTCTATAGAAGTGGGTTGCCTATTGAAAAATCTCTTTCTATTGCACACACATTTCTTCTTTTGATATTGGCAGTTCCTTTGACATTACAGTTATGTAAAATAACATCATTTGATCTTCTGGAAAACTTCAACCAATCATAGAAATTCCTTTGAAGATGAAGACCAAAATTTTGACTTTGATTCAATATTAAAAGACACTGAAAAAAATAAAACACTGGAACAATGTTCTTTCAGATACTGTTTGGCTGAGTACTCTCATAGCCTTGTACTCACTTCCATGATAAACGGTGTAGAGAAATTACAACTACTACAAAGCACACAGATTTCACAGTATCTATAATCAGCATGCATAGTATTTTTGCAACTCAGCTCAGAGTAATGGCTAGAGTTTACCATAACTTTTAAAATTTTAGTTCTTACAAAGTATTTGGCATTTTGCAACTATTGGTACTAGTTTAATTTTAAAAAAGCGATTGTTAGACATTACAGATTATGTTTGTTTAACATATATTTGTAGAAAATGTGCTGATACCATGGTCCAAAACATCTTGGGTTCCAAAATTTCAAATTCTCTGCAATTAATTTTTCCTTACTATTTAATGCTATAATTTCCCATGAAATTATACAAACTACAGCAGACTTCAAGAAGTCATATTTTCACTTCATTACCTCTACAGGCCTCCATCATTAATTTTTTGATATTTCAGGATGTATACTGTAAAAAAAAAAGACCTCTCAGGATGCCTTATAATAGCAGTTCTCTCAATTGCTAAGAGCAAAGTTTTGATATGAATGTTGATATTATGTATTTGAATATTATAATATTGCAATAAATTTTTTATTTTCACTATTTATGTTAAGCTCTACCCAAGCTCATAGCACCTACTACCTAAAAAATCGCTTATCATGTTTCTTCTTTTTTTCCATTCTTTTCTACAATAACAGAAAATGGAATGCCAAAAAGAATGACTACCTGCTTTTGTACAACAGCACAATCAGTGCACAAAGCAAATGAAGAGAAGTATTTGCATATCAATAGGCAATTATATTGCAATAGCCATACATTTTCAGTACCTTTTGTTAGAGAAATCCAAAGTGATATTAAAGAAGGTGTAATTTTATACAGATTGATTCTAAATCAAATATTCATCACATCCTACTAGGAGAGATCTACCCCACATCATATGTCTAAATTATCACCTGAATTAACACTGATAATTTAATATCAGAATTGATAATTCACCCAGATTCAGGTGTATTCTTGGCCTGATTGAGCGTTCCTCTGTCTACTTTGTAGTTACAATGACAGTTTTAGCACTTCATGTTTTCAACTTACAGATGATCACAGGGTATATTATTTGAAATTTTTGGCACACAAAGATCATTCCAAATGTCTACAATTGATGAAGCATAATGCTATTTTTTTAGAAGTGAAGGAAGACTGAAAAAGCATTTTCATAATACAGATCATAATGAGATTTCCACCTTCTCTTCCTTATCAGAACAAATTCTAAGCCATCAAAAACTTCTAAAATTAAAGGCAAGAAAAAATATCTCGAAGAACATGTCTTCAAAACAGTGTGACTAAGACAGTTATACAAAGTATGTGTGAATCTTAGGTTTAAATTTAATGTTCGTCCACATTCCTAATTGTTCCAATCCTTCAACAAAGATATTCTGTTAGAATAATTAAATATTGAGCATGACTCTCCCATATCCCAAAACAGAGTCCCCCAACCATGTGAGTACAGAACCAAATCTCTCAGTAGAAATACTCACGCAAAGTGAAATAGGACCATTATCATAAATTGAGACTGATAAACCTCAGAATAGCCTATACCATGATGTGGTTCTTGTAGGGGATGTGAGAGATCCATTTTTAAACCTGCAGTCTGAATCATGTGAAGAAGGAACATGCAGTGTCAACAAATCAAATCTTCTAACAAAAATAAATCACATTTACCAATTCTACCAATTACCACAAACTTTTTAATTTTTGAGATCTATCCTATGTGAGAAGAAAGCAGATTAGCAAAGAGAAACTTTCTTAGTAGCCTTATCTGCAGACAGAAGGATATCCAATGAGGAAGTTACAGTGAAGTATAAGGTTGAGATATACAATGTCAAACTTGTAGTGACCCAGTTCACTGGGAATTGTATGTATTTAACTGCATCATGTGCAGCCTAAGACAGCAAAAGTAGACATTTTTTTTGCTAACTCTTTCCACCTTGTTTTTAGAACATTCTGTTGTGCTTACACTTTGTTTTCTTCTATTTCATTCCTATGTAAGATTTTTCATTCATGTATTACACTTTCTATAAAAGATCTTCTTATCAGCACTGGTGCTTTTATACAATGATGACATCATCTTTAATCAAGTAGACAACTGTTGTTCTTCATAACAGCATTGTATAAACTTAACATATTTTTTGCATAAAGCCTGGAAAATCTTTAAATATCTCTTTCCTGAACCCTATGTCTCCATGATACCTGTGAATTTAAACTCCAAAAATATGACAGGTTTTAAAAAAAACCCACCTTTTAACTTCGGGCAATTGATCAAAACTACAATGGTAGGATCACAGCAATTGTAGGTTTTCTCCTGTCAGTGGAGAAAGACTAGTATCTCCTGAAAGTTGTTTAACTCTTTTAAAATCTGAATTGATGCATGTCTTCATTGACAAAATGGGGCTGGTAAACTCCAATATCCAATCTAGGTATCTAAAGTCAGGTGGGATAAAACAGGCTCCCAGCAACCTCACCACAGCATGTGTTTAAGGACTTATCTATTCTGCTGATTGAATTTTTTTTTGAGTCCCCACTCAAAACAGCTCCCCACTGTATAAGGTTAGTCTGACTTCTTGAAACTGCAGATACAACATTAACTTTACCAGTATTAAAAGTCATATTGCTCATGTGAACCAAGCTTAACATGCAATCCAGAGGATCCTTATCAAGCAAGACACATTTTAGAGGATGACTTTTCTGAGTCACTGACATTTTTATGCCCTAGTTACAGTCTATGTGGTGTTTAGCTTTACTAATGTGAAACTTTCTCCCCAGTTCCCCACGAGCACAAGGAAGGACTCATGGAAAGGAATCTAAATGTTCAGCATGGCAAAGTGTTCCAAAGCCTTTCTGTACATCAAAGATTCAAAGGAGCAGTGAAGATACTGGTGAATACTTACTAATACAAATTCACTGAATATTGCTTTTACTGAGGAAAGGATAATATTCAAATCAAGCAACTAAACTTGACAGAATTCTTACCTTTTGTTAAAAATAACCACTCATCTAACTGTTTCTACTATTCCTGTGGCATTGTCTTTTTATTTTTGATTCCTCTTCGAACATAAGACTCATTCTTGTGAAGCAATAGAGAATATATGTTAACCTTTCTGCCTACATGTAACAGTGACTGCTAATAGTGTATTCTAACTAGTATTACCAAAAATCTACCACTTAAATTTGCACATAACAAAGAATTATAAGCTTCAATACATCTAACCGGAGTGTTGTTATAAAACTCTTTCCTCTAATTACCTTTTATTTCTTTAGTTTCCAAGCAGCTACTTCAATCTAGCAATTGTAAAATATTGCAATATTTTTTAGGATATGAAAATACTTAGATAATATTATTCATGCATGGTGTTCAGATATTTGACATTGACTTCTGACATTCTTCAAAGATGGTAGGATGGTTTTGAAGAAGTCCAGACTTCTAGGATTTGCAGATGATAGCCTACTAGAATGAGTGGTCTGAGACATGAAACTCAATTTTGGCTTACTGTTGTGGACTTAAAAGTCTTGGGTGAATCTGGAACCTCAGAACATGTGATTTGCAGGCTCTGAGGTTTATCATATCCCAGGTTTATCCCAGGGAACCAAACTGCCCTAGAAGTCCCTTGTTTTGTTTATCTCCATTTTTCAGATTGGATGATTACAGTTATCTTTTCTGGCCTTACAATCTATTAATATTTTAGGAATATGAATTCTTACACATTCTGTATTAATAATTTTAGATAATGTCAGCAGCCAACTCAGAACCCTAATATCTCCACACTTGTGTGTCTGCCTGCATTATCAGACTAGAGAAGGCACCCTGCCACTTGCTTTCTCCCTCCTAGTCTAGCAATCTCTCTGCTTTAACTGCACATCAGTACATTGTTGCATGGTGAGTGCTCTGTATTATTCACCGTGTTTCTGTAAGAATGCAGTTTTAAGTGCCATGCTCTGAGCTGAACACAGCACTTTGAGCTGTGCAGTATTATCATGGAACCAACATACCTGTTAGAAGATGTAGCATAGAAAACTTATTTTGTGAATTCCCTATAAAATTAAGTATAAAACAGGTGCAGAGGGATCTGCATTGAGCCAAAGTGGCAGTGCCACCTGAAATGTTAAGAAGCTAAGCTAAAGCATTTGAGGATTCATCTCTACTTTGCTGTCTAAGCAATCAGTAGTGACTCTGTTGGCTGTAGCCCTACGTATCCATTAAAAAAATGTTGGGTCTTTATCATATCAATAGCTAGACATATTACAGTTTACTTCGGTTTGTTTACTTCCTTAGAAGTCTCTTTTCAGTGATTCACCAAATGCTAACACATGGCCTTAGACTTAGAGATTTACATATGGATTTCCTCTTGCTGTATGCCACAAGTCCTTCTGGACAGCTACTTTCTGGACAACAGTTAGATTATAACTGACGGAACTGAAGCTTCATTTTTTATCTAAGAGGTGGTTGAAGAGAATGGAGCAAGAATAAGTTTAAATTTTAAATTTTAAATAAGCATTGTGACTTGGGAGGGGTAGAAAGATAACTGTTTTCCTTCTCCCATTTTTGCAGAATTTTTGCACTACCAGTTTTGTAGCTGTATATCATTAACCAGCCTTTGTATCTCAGGTACATGAATATATTTATAGATCAGTTTTCCAAAAAGTTTATGGACAGATGACTTGGACTATGCTAATAAAATATCTTTGTAGAATTCTAGTAAAACATCCTAGTAAAATACCTTAACTTGGAGTTTGCCTTCCTGTATTCGCCCTTTCCATGATGCTGTAAATTTAAGGCTGTCCACTGAGCAGCTCATTACTCTGCAAGGGAAACATATATACAGTAAATCTTAGAGTCATATAACAACAGGAAATGAAATACAAAACCAAAGCAATGTATTTTCAATGTGTACCATACCACTAAGTCTTACTCTGAAGAAAAACTAATTTTTAATTTCATCCAAAATAAAAATAAATCAGCATTAAACAAGTAACTCACAGATATTCTACTTCAGTGCAAGTAATAAAAATGAGATTACTAATGACAGCAATTGACATAATTTGTTGGATCTGTGTCCTGAAAATGAAATAACCATCTTCACGCACAGGGAACAATGGCACATTAGCACACATAAATAGGTAGACTATTTTTCCCTCACCTTGCAGTCTCCTGGCGTAAGGCATTGAGAAATGTGTCTGGATGAAATATCTCTGAAAGGTCAAGGGTGTCTGACAGTAGTTTCTGTTTCTCTGCTTTTTCTACCCAATTCTAAAAGGAAAAAGGGAAAACAAAGAATCCTGAAGTTATTGCCTGATTTTTCAACATTTTGAGTTAATATGGGTTTGTCAATTATTATGATTAATGAAAAATGTTTGTGTAAATATACTGTAACTTCATAGATTAATATTATTTTAAATTATTTCAAACTGGTAAACAGAAAATTATCACCATTTAAAAGTATAAAGAAAAACAGCAGTTTATGTGTAATGTGACTCATCCATTCTAAATAAACTTCTGTTCCATACTTGTACGGTGCAGCTCACTTTGTACAATGAAATTTTATCAAGTTGTTAAAATTCTGTTGAAACCCTATTTCACCTTTACTAACAAGACAGTTTATGTTTTCCATCAAAATTGTTGTCATTACTGTCGTTGCTTTACTAAGTTCAGGCAAATAACTGCATTCCTTTCAAGTATGCTTTAAGATCATTCTCTTCCGTAAACTGGATTTAAATTCAAGAAACACTTGATTTTCAATCTGCAGTAAGAGCTTTTATAAGTACTTACTAAAAATTTTTTTTAAAATATCTCTTAGTACTAGGTTGATGCTGCCATTTTTAGTGTATTAGTTTGAGACGTGAACTCACAGAATTTCTGGTAAGGTAAAAACTGGCCTCTGTTATATTTGGTAATAAGTGAAAATAATAGAAGTGGGGGTGAAATAACTGGCCTCAGTTATCCTTACAGAACACATGCCCCAACCTAATTCTTTCACACTGTCCTACATGCAGATATGAAGCCTGTTACTAGGAGCAGCAAGCTTGGAATTTCGCATCAACGCAATGCATTATGTACCAACATGAGAAAAGATACGCACATTGCACCTTGCAATCTTGATAAACTATGTGTCTTAAGTAATGAAATCTGAGTTTGATCCTCAAAACATTAACAATCTCAGACTAAAGAATTTGTTATCCTCAGACAAGTTATTTAGGTACCTGAGTGGTTATGCAACAGTCCACGCTCAAAATCCTTTGTTTTGAAACTTTTATACTGTACATCTTTGGTACAATTTCTTCACACTGTATAGTCACAGGACTGACTATGCTACTGTAGTATAAATGTTAAGTTACCATATAATCTAGTCTATAAGTAGTTGCAAACCATATACTTCTGCACAGAAAGATTGATGTTTAATACTAAGCTAGAAAACAGTCAGAGATTACGATTCTGCATGTTATCACTAAACAGAGAAAGACAAACCATGCTCCTTTCTAAATACCAACTACTAGAAGATTATGAAATTACTCTAGTCACTGAATAAAAAAAGCAGAAGCTACACTCTCGTTACACAATGCACCTGCCAGGCATCCATACACTGTTTAAAAAGTACTCCACTGTCTTCTTTGAACTGCTGACAGACAAATAATTCCATAGAAGCATCTTGGAAGTGACAAAATCATCCAAAATACAAGTAAATATCAATAAGTGAATTTTATTTTGTCAGTGTGTCAGACACATCTCCATAATGTTTCCACCATGTTCAAACATTTAATTGGTGATCTTTTTATCTGTCACATCACTGATTATGAGCCCTCAACCCAAATGATTCTGAATCAGTTAGGAGATTTTTGCTTTCCATTTTCATTAGCTAAATGCACACAGTTAATGACTCTTGTCTGCATGATTCTTCTAACGACTTTACATAACAATCTCTTTTATCATATAGCAGTAATTCTGCATTCTGGTTAGGACAGATTTTGTAAATCGTTTTGTGTAATAAAAGTAGACACAATCATTTCAACTTGTATTTAATATAATCATTCTATTGCCGTTATCAAATAAACTTCTAATGTAACTGCTAAAGAGAAACACCATCAGGAACATAGATGCTTATATTCCACCCAATTAAAAGACCAGTATGGGTGATATTAATTCTGAACTCTTATAATTAAGTAGCACTAGGAAATACACAGTAACAAAATAACTTTCATTTGATCACAAAAGCAAAGTTTGTAGTTGCTTGTACTGCTCTACATAGAGCTGAAGACATAGCTCATTCACAGCTGTTTAATAAATAATTTAAGATTTAATTGCAATCAAAATGATAATAAAATGTATTTTTACAACACAAGTGTAAAAAATTATCCTTATACTTATTCTCCTTTTTGTCTTATACGACCATATGGAAGCATGTTAGTGAAGTGCCACAGTCTCATAAGACAACATTCTATTAAATGGATCATTTGTCACTAGTACATCTACTGCCACTCTCATAACACTTGGAAGAGATCAGGTCTTGAAGGGAAGGAAGTTTAAGCTAAGCTATAGAAAGACTGAAGTGATGTTTCTTGAAAATGAGAAATCTTGTAACAGCTTAGCTGTAGTATCTTCATTTCCCTCTCCCATCCCGACTCCAATCAAAACATACACTGACTTCATTTGTCAAAGTGATGCAAAGTTGCTTGACTGATTGATCTTGGATGGCCATGTAGCATTTCAGTCTGAAGGACCTTCTTTCATCACCAACTCAGTAGAAAACTTTGCCTTTCCTGCCAGGTAGGCAAAAATAATCCACATATTTGTTACTTGCCAGCGGGATTACAGTGAGAAGACTACCATCAGCTCCAAGACGGTGTAAAATCTAGCTACTTGTCTCTGCAGCTCAGGTCAATACCCACTACTTCCCACTACTCACTCACTCCTATCTCCCATAATATGGTCTTTAACAGGTTTGCTGCAAATCAGGATTTGGTTTTCTTCTTCAAAACAGCTAATAGTCGAGATCTAAACTCACTAAAAGCAGATTTCAGTGCATGAATTAATGGTACCTCTTTGGTTACATACGGCAGCTATAACATCTGGGAAAAGGCATATGAAAGTTGAAATGGTATAGAACTTATTTTTAAAACTAAATTCACATTATATTAATAATTTCTATTATAACAATAATGTGGCCTACAAGTCCAAATATCCTAACCTCAAAAAGATTTATGTTACAAAGTAAAATTAAAAATCTATCATACACTCTTTTTGTAACTGTTTATTTCAGTATTTCAGCATTTCAATATTTCCTGAATGTTTCTTATCACAATGAAACTAGAAATTTGTTTGAATTGTCCATGATAGATTAATTTAGCATATGATGATTATAAATATAATATCAAAATTTATCAGCAATACCCAAACTGCTTGCAAAGCAATTCCTGGCAGGATATTTAAAAACTTTAATTAATGTGAGGTTCTGTTTGGTATAATAAAAGGATTTTTTTTTTTTACAAAAATAAATCTCTAAGTGTGGTCTCAGGTGGTTCAAATAATAATTTTTCATATATCTTAACATCCAAGAAGCCTCTGTTCCATTTTCAGAGAGAAGCCTTTCTTATCTTCTATAATCCCAAAGCAAACTGAGCACCTCATATCAAACAGTGGAAGGAATAAGAAGGCTGCCAGATTTTCACATTATCATTTATACAACTTTAGGATCACAGAACTCCTCCACAATGAATCAAGTACTTATCCTTCACCTGTTTTAATTCATTCCAAACATATTCTTTTCTACTATGTTTTTCTGTTGGTGTGGTCCCAGAAGAGAACTTTTCTTGAAAGAGAAAATCATATAAATCACTACAGAAGTGATTTCATTTCTGTGCCTAGATGGAAAATTGTATTCACTGTTATATGAATATGCATAGCCAGAAACCATAGAGCACAATTGTTTTCCCTTTAGTTTTAGAGGGATTTGAAGTTACTAGGGGAAAAAAATGCAGGACTTTGGATAAGTCTGAGAGCAAATGATGGTGAATAGCACTGCTAGGAGTGTAAGTATTCAGTTAACCAGAGTTTAGATTAAGCAAAGGTCAATCAAGCAGTTACGCTAGAGTCCTGTTTTCCTCACCGTGCAGCAGCTGTTCCATAGGTGTGCTCCTAAGTGTTTCCATCCAGTGGTAAATACCAGCAGGAGTAATTGTATTACACTCCAAAGAAATTAAATAGAGGTATTTTTTCTGGCATTGAGCACAGAAGGGGTAATGCATAGCTTCTCAGGAGCAACTGGCATACAACAATTTGCTCCCTTGTGGTAATTTTTTGTATGTGAAATCCTTAAGCTATTATTCTTGAGTTAGTTATCCTTTATTAAATGAACATGTGAATACTGCAGTATTTCAGGTCTATGATAAGGTGTTGGCACATACTATCTTTCAAATGGTAAATCACACAGGAATTTAATCTGGAGTCCTATTTTTGTCTTAAAATAGTTTTTCTGGTTCTTTATTGTTTGTTTTTGTTTGGTTTGGGTTTTTTTATTTTTATTTTAGAGCATGCTGACCAAAATTGCTGGTTAGTGCTTTAAATAAAATACTATTATTTCTTTATTTCAGTTTGACATGCCTCGGAAACCCCCTGTTTGTTCAGGAAGTCTGAATACTAACACAATAGCACAGTGCTGAAGCATAAAAATTCTGAATTCATTAGCATCAACATGTTAGCTAGCGATGTGCCAGACACATACGTGCAGTAAGGCATAGCTGAGGGAAGCATTAGCAAATGTGATCTCATTCCCGTTACTGTTAATTTATTTTTATCAAAACAGGAACTTAACTTTCCATGAATTACTACTTCCTACATTTAATAAGGATATCAGAATGATGATGCTGCATAAGAACTGTAACACCATACTGACAAATTCATGATTGATGTATGCCAAAAATACCTACTTTCAGATATTTCCTATATGATCACTAAACACAGAATCCAGTTAGACAATATTCATGCTTCATGCCTTCTAGTTTCTTCTTTTTCTACAACTAAATACATCAATTACTAGGTGCTAGATCGCATTTGCTGTAACATAGAGTATAACTCGGTAAGGAAGTATAAGAGCTTGGACTAATCCTTGGTAGAACCAGAAATTATGTGCAGAGCAAAGGGGACAAACATTCACAGAAACTTCAGTGTCCTCTTCTTCTGAAAGAGATTATGTTCCTACTTCCTACCTCCACTGGAGAGAAGTTGCAGGTGAGGGAACGCAGTGGCACAAAATATTCATTAGCAGATAACAGACAAGACTGCCTACCATAATCCTTGGACAAAGTCAGGACTACATCAGACATAATTTCTTTGCAGAGTTTTGGAGCAGGGTGCCGGTGTTACTAAACAGGGGTACAGAATACTCAATATACTAGGCACTAGTAACGATGGGATGCACCACAGTAATTTGTTTTATAGTACCAGCTTGAAGGCTATGTTACAATAGGGAGAGCCAACAGAGAACTGCTTACTTTGCTATGGTTCATTTTCTCTGGTCAACACCCCATGAGATACAGATTTTCTATTAAGCATCTCCCACACAGTCCTTGTTTCTCTTCTGAAACAACGACCCCTTGGACTGCAGTCACCAATCTCTTTTTTCTTTTTCTTTTTTTTTTTCTTTTTACTGTTTACCAGTCATTTATTTTCTGCTGACACCCTCTCTTGAGGCTGTCAAAACTCAGAGAAAATCTCTGTGTCACAGAACTCTTCTCTATTAGCAACTATTAAGGCTTAACCTAACTCTTAGATATGTGTGCAATGTTTATCAAACACACTGTGCTGGGTTTGTGTGGTGGGGTTTTTGGTAGTGGGGGTGTGGGCTACAGCGGTGGCACCTGTGAGAAGCTCCTCAAAAAGCTCCCCCAGCTCCAGGTCAGACCCACCTCTGGACAAGGCCAAGACAATTAACAACGGTGGCTGCGCCTCTGTGATAACGTATTTAAGAAGGGGAACAGGAGAGGGCGTTGGGACTTGTGAGGAGGTGTTATGAGAAAGACACCTCTGTGAACACTGAGGTCAGTGGAAGGAAAGAGGAGGAAGAGGGGGAGGTGCACTGGAGCAGAGAGCCCCCCTGTATCCTGTGGTCAGACAGCAGGGCCACCCCCCTGCCACCCATGAAGGTCACTGGAGGAGCAGAGATTTGCCTGCAGCCTGTGGAGGACCCCCGGGACTCTGTGGGAAGAAGCTGCCCCCCTGTTGTAGCTCAGTGCTGGGAGCACTGCAGCACATGGAGGTGACCCGTGCTGGAGCATCTCAAGAAGAATGCATCCTGTGGGGAGGACTGACAACAAAGACAGTTTGTGGAGGACTGTCTCCCCCGAGAGGGACATGACATGGAGCAGGGGGAAGAAGGGAGAAGAGTGCTTCCCTCCCCTTTGCAGGAAGAAGCAGTGGGCTGACCACACCCCCCATCCCCTGCCCCTGTGCTGCTGAGGGAGGAGGTAGAGATACTGGGAACAAAACTGAGCCCTGGAAGAAGGGAGGGGTGGGGAGAGGTGTTTTAAAGTATGGTAACGCTTCTCACTGTCCCATCCTATCTGTTAAGTGTTGGTTTTGTTAGTGTTTGAATTAAAGTGATGATCTTGTGATGATGCAACCCCAGCCTAAACAAAGGAAGTATACGATCGCATGGCCATGTCTGTGACATGACATCCTGGAACACACCATGCTGGCTCACACTAAAGCTACTTACACTCCACCAAACAGAACACAGCAACATGGGATTACTGCTTAGACTATCAAATGGTTTGTTCAACAAAGCATAACTTTGTGCAGACACAGAAATTAATGCTTTTTTTTTTTTTTAAATTGGTGTAATAAGTTGGCATGGATTGTTGATTGTTCCTACATAGTAAAGCCACGGCATTTAGAGTGAAGGTACCTCATGCACAGTATATGAGCTATTTGAGGCCCATAAAGCCTTTCTTTAAACCAGAAAGGGAAATTTTTTATTGTGGCCAACCCCAACAGAACAAGTCATCATCATGGCTGCAGGTCTCTTTCAGATGTCCTGTCACACTTGAGGGCTAAGAGAATGCTGAAGATCAGTAGAATGGCATAAAGCTTCATTCAAACCTGTTGTCAGGAGAAACAGGCATTATGGAGTAATTTAGGGAAAAAATATTGGACATTTTGTTAAACAGCACAGATTTCTTTGCTTTATTTTTAAATGCATTTTTGTTATCTTTTTTAGATACAATGGTTCTAGTCTGAAAATTATTTCTGTTATATAAATAATTTATTCATAAAATTAAACATTTGGCAGCAATATCTATGTCATTTTGATACCTACTGCACAAAATTTTAAAGTATCCTACAGTATCATGAAATCAGAATAATCAGAGTTCGAAGATCTCTGGAGATCTTCTAGTCCAACTCCCTATCCTCAAAGAAGGGCTAGCCTAGACTAGATTGCTCAGGGGCTTGTTCAATGATATTTTAAATATCTTGAATGATAGAGATCCCACAATCTGGGCCACCTGTTTCAGTGTCTGACCACCCTCAACATTTTTTCCTTCCAAATGCCTAATCAGTTTCCATTCTTGCAACTTGTGTCTGTTTTCTCTTGGCTGATCTTATTATGTGCCACTACATATGTCTAATACATGAAACATTTGACATTTTCAGGGCATATAACTAGATTTATCACTACTGAATATTTAACATTTAAGAGAGAAGTACTACATTGAAGTGGTATAAATCAAGTGCATATTCATTAGAGCAGATTTGACCCAAAAGATACAATGGAAAAGTTCTAAATTATAAAATAATAGAATTCAGGTTGAAAGGGGCCTCTGAAAGTCATCTGATCCAATTGCAGCTCAAAGTAAGGCTAAGTTCAATGTCAGTTTAGGTTGCTCAGGGCATTGTCTACTCTAGTTCTGTATATCTCCAAAAGTGGAGCTTCACAAACCTCTCTGGGGAACCTGGGCAATGTTTATTTCGACCAGACAGTCAAAAACTGGACAAGTGCTTCAGATGTAGCCTCAAAAGTGCAGAATAGGAAGAAAAAACAACTCCCTTTGACCTTTAATAAGTTCATTACGAATTCTGCATTTCTATGGTATCGTGATTATCATGGGTGACACATATTTTTTACAAATTGGCAGCTAATAAGCAACACAATTTTATTATTCTAGTAATATCTTACTGTATTTTTTACTTGATGAATTCTTCTGTTGATATATTCAAATCCTCAATTTTTACTTTCTCAGTCTGATGAAAATGAAATAGATGAATACACATGACTGAATAAATCTATTTTATAGCTTCATAATTACATATCTGAATAATGGACAATATTTGGTTGAGTTCTAAATTATTTACTGTATTTTGCCTGATATGTAGGTAATTTCAGTTGACTGAATTTATCATATGGATCATGAAATATTAGAAATGACACTGAAAATGGTAATTATAGAGAACCTATAAGAAAATACATTGTAAGTGTAAGGTAAAGGATGTACAACACTGTACAACAGTACAAACCTGATGGGAATTCTGAAACTCAAGCTCAGATGTAGAGAACAGATTCCTCATTAGATCATAACTCGCGTAGTTCTGAGTGACTACATGAAATTAACAATATAAAGATATCACTGCCTGCAAATGTGCTCTTACACATTCTCCTCCATGTAAGGGCACAAATTCTAAATAAATTGCTATTTATAGCACTCAGATGAATACAGTCAGAAACATACTATAGAGCAGGATGGTATTTACCCTTCCTGCCTTTAAGCATCACTTACATGCCTAAAATGGGGATCTAAGCTTCCTATCACTCTTAAGAACTCTTCTTTGACTCAAGTTTTTTGGGTTTTTTTCACTCAAATACATCCCTCACTGAACATTTAGAGACAAAGACCACATCAAGAACAACTCTACTAAAATCAAAAAAACCCCACCAAAACCCCAAACCAGAATGCCTATGTGTTTATTCCAGTTTTAAAATACAGTCGTGACAACAGAGTTATTGAGTGCACTTGCATCCTGCACTGGTTGCTTTATTTGAATGTGAATTCCCAAGAGTAAAACTACAGCACACAAACAGATAAACAAGGATTTAGTCAAGAATTACTCTCATGAAGCTTTTCCTTCACAAACTAGATTTGAGATGACAGCTCTGAAACTTTAAAAAGTTTTTTATATTTGTACAGGAGTACAATATGAAACTATGTTATCATTTCAAATTCAGGTGTATGGAATCTCCTGCAGAGAGAAAGATAGGTCAACATGCAGCTATATTTCTGCCTTTCCCCAAAGAAATGCCAAAAAGATTGTTAATTAGGGATGATGCTTGCTTGTGAAATGGCAATGTGTTTCTATTAGAAAATCGGCACACTTTTTAATATATATCTGCAAATGCTATTTGAGGAATAGTTATATCATGTTACCACTGATCTTGATCAATTCAAATCTCAAATCAAGAGATCAAATATTTTGTAAACTATTTCACTAAGCCACTTCTCACTAAAACAGTTCAGAACAGAACCATGACCACATCTAGTTACTTTTTAGTTACAAAGCTGTCTTATTACTCTAAGAAATTTATTTCTATGTATGCACGTATGACTATGAAATCACAATTATAAAACAAACAATAAATGTTTTTGCATAGATGGCTTATTATTTATTACTTTTTAATCCGTTATTTATTATTATTTAATTAATTATTATTATTTTAATTGCTTATTATTAGTAGACAAAATTTTTGTAAATATAGTGGCGATCAGAAGAGCAAGTTACTGCAAATGAGTTGTCTAGAAAAAAGCAAAGCAGGTTGATAGACTGTATCTGCAAACTGGTGTATTAGCATGTTGCAGCCTTCTAATTTATTAACGGCTGGAATTTAAAATTACCAAAGTTTTTGACAGCATAATGTAAGGAGACTCATTTTCATATGCAAATGATAATAACATCCTTTTCTACCACTTGTACTATAATTAACCTTTTTTTGCTTGAGCTTTTGTCAGACAAGACTATCCATCTTACTCTGCTTTCTCTTGCAGACAGCTTTGCCCATGATAAAGGAAAGAGATACAATAAGAAACAAGTTATTAGAAACTGAGCAATCTACATTTTAAATTTTAACAATTTAAATGCATACAGTTTATTAGTATTTTTTTACTGTATCTTTTCAGATTTCTTCTTGTATTGTGAAAATGTATCTTGTAGCTTAAAGAGAAAAATCAATGAATGGTGATTATTTTATCAGATTAAATAAAGTATATCAACTACAGCTTTAAATCATATAATACAATGTAGAGTTTCTTGTAACTTATGGAGTACATAAATACTAACTTTCATCCATACATACAGAATAAATACAGAACACTAAATCTATTTCTTTTACATTTAAACTGAGGTTAGAAAAAAATATAATTTTCATTAAAATAAGGTAATTTCTCAGAAAGTGCATAGGGACAATGACCTGGGTTTTTCTTCTTTTTTATGCAACACTTGTAAAAAAACTTTTCATGGGTGATCATCATCTGCAATCAATATTCTACAATCAGAGAGCTAACAACTGGTTGGTGGTATGATAAAGGATGCTGCTCAAACTTCTGCTTACAAGGTAGTATTTAATAATTAAAAAAGAATAGCAATTCTCAAAAAACATGCTTAGAATTCTGAGAGTTTAATCAACAGGAGTTGAATTCTGTTGAGACAGATTACTTTGCAAAACATTTAAGCTCGTAACTTGCAAATGTCTCAATTTAACAGAGCATCTAAACTTCATTCAGATTAAGTTTCAACAACTCACGATGAAACTGAACAAAATGCAAGTAGAGATATCTTTCCTTTCCAAATCCTGCTTTTTAAAAACTGTTTTTCCATGAATAAAGTAAATTGTTTTCCCAAACCAAGATAATCCTTGCTCACTGACAGCCAAAAAATATTTCCATTTAAAAAATAGCCAAGTTTGCAGATTTAGTGTGAAAACCCACTGTATTCTGCAGGAAAAGAATAATCGCTCTAGAAAAACCAATGATTTCAGTACCTCTGGAAAGTAAATTGGTGCACAAAACAAAAAAGAAAACTTAAGGAATCCTTTCACCTCAGGCTCCCAAGCATGAACACAGCTTTCTGTGAGTCCCAAGAGTATATAAACTATCTGAGCATAAAAAATGCTTCAGCTTCTGCTTTAGCTTTCTTGGAAACTAGACCTTGTTTTGGTGGACAACGCCTATGATCCATGCAAGTCTGATACTTTCATCTTACATTCCATGTGGCCTTCTGTTTTTTGGATGGTGTATCTTTATAGAGCACTATTACTCTATACTGTCCACTACTAAATCAATACAATCTAACTGAAACAGTGACTAAAAAGGGAGTTGATACAACAGCTAGATCTATCAGAACTTCAAATTTGCCTATTACATGAGAGACAAAGAAAAAATCTACATTTTTATAGTAGGACTTGCAAATTTCCAATTTTTACCAAGCAGTTATCACTTAGATAAAAGGTCTTGAAAGATGTATCTTGGCTGATAAATTCTGAACAAAGTGAAATCAAGCTGCAACACGATGAGAGCTGTGGGAGCCAATTAAGACTCAGTTTCTTAGCAGATAATACTAGGTTGCAGTTGTATTTTTGTTTTGGTATTCATGACAGCTGAAGAGAAGAAGCCAAGAAAAGCAACAGAAAAACACTAATTCTTTAGAATAAGGTGGAAATTTGAATTAAAATAATGGAATGGGTAGATTTAAAATGCAGTATTTTAATGTATTTTTGTGCTTTAATATTAGAATACTAAGTGTGAAGTATTCTGCACTGTAGAGATACCTAGGTAATGGCTGTTCAAAGAGAGAGTGATGAGAGGAACAATGACAAGGTGGGGAACGCAGCCAACCTAATCCATCTGAATCAGCTACTCCTAAAACCATAAAAGACAAACCATTAACCTATTGTCCCTGCTGCAAAATCTGCTAGAAAAAATTCTGAAATGCTACGCAAACTAAGTGAGATTACTTAAAGGGGGGGTATATGTCTTATTATGGAGTGCCCAAGCGAGTGAATCTGGGGACTGGACATGACAATTCTGAGATTGTACAAGAGCAAAAGTGGGGAAAGGTGGAGAGGGATGAACAAGAATGGGAAAACAGAGAGGGGTGTACAAGGACATGTCACACGTGGAGAGGCTGCTGGTCAGTACACTTTGGCCAACCTTGCACCTAATCACCAGAGTCTGTCCTATCCTCCTCTTAAGCTTTATTTTTAGGGTTTTTTTTTTGTGCAAGCATGTTCTCTATGTGGGGAAGGGAATCCACTAGCAAACTTCTAGCAGTACCAGCCAGCAGGAGGATAAGGGGTCTGGGAGCTGTGTGCTGCAGACTGAGGGACTGGAAGCAAGACAGGGGAGAGAACAAAAATCAGCCAGATTCAGGAAGGGTGTTTTCCTTGAGCAATGAATCACAGAAATAGGATAGGGCTATTCATGCCATCTGTGTTTATGCAGCTGCCTGTAAAGGTACTGTCCTCCTCTGTTAGCCTGTGTGTGGTTGGCTGTGTCTGTACAGAGTGTGTTTCTGTGACTATTTTGGGATTGATGTTCAGCCTCTATTTCTCAGATTTTATGTGCAAATCATCTATTGTTGCATTAAGATTGATTTATAGGCTCCTCAGAGTTCTTTAACTCAATGAAAATTGACAGGACTTGATTTCATGGCTTTCTAAGAGCAATTGACAGGACTTGATTTCATGGCTTTCTAAGAGCAGACTTTCTGCCTGTTAGTAGTGAATGAAAATTGAACCTCTTTGCCTAGATGCCTTGGGTCTGAAGGAAGAATCCTGTGTCTGTTATTCCCAGGTTTTCTAGTAGCTTCAGCAGGCAGTTTCCAAAACTTCAAACCTCATATACCTTGGTTGTCCAATCTACTTTTCTGGGGACCTAATTGTTGAAACGGAGGAATAGTAAGGGTTCCAAAACAGAAACAAAGTCATTCTACCTCAAATAGTAAGACAGTAGTAAAATAGTAAAAATCTTATAATAGGGGATCAAACTGGTATTGAAATTGAAGATTACTACCCTAGATTTCACTTAGGATTGGAGGGGACAAGAGATAACAGCATCCCAGAGAGATACATACAAGTCTCTTGATAAAATATGAAATAGAACTTTTTAATATACTATTTTAGGAGTACTTTATAGATAAACACACATTTTCAACAAAAACTTCCATAACTTATGCAAATAAAAACTTTCAGTTTTCATAGTCATTTCCTTGATTAGAACTCTGAAAGTAGTGTTAATTATTCTGAGGTCAAACAGTCTTCATTTTCAGTGTATGCTGTAAGCCTTTTAGCAGCTGTCTGACCAAACAGTCATCCAAAGGAAGAACTGTTTTACAGATGATTTAAAAACAGCTCAGTCCAAAAGAAAGAAATAAATATTTTAATTTAAAATATAAGGTCTTGTTGGAATAAGAGGGGTTTTTTTTGGAAGAAGTTAAATTAAGCTCTTTATTTAGTTAGTTCTTGTGGAAACAAAAAGTTCCAATTTGTTGACCTGAAACATCTTTTTCAATGTTGATATTCATTTGACATTTGCTTGGGCTGCTGTTTTGCCTCTTAATAGCTGTAGTTCTGGGTTTCTTCTCTCTCTTTCTCTTCTGCTGGTACCCACAGCCAAGAGAAGACACTTATCTACAAAGTGGGATGGACTTAAATTCCATTATACACAGATGTATATCATTGCTCAGCTATCATCATGTACCATGAGAGGGAAACCACAGAATACATTTATGATGCCACCATGAGGAAACTGGGAGTATAAGGATCAAAAATTACAATCAACACAAAGATCTAGGGTGATTCATAAGCTTCATATCTTAATGTTGATAGCGAATAAATCACTGTAAACAAGCTGAAACACAATATTGTAAATTCAGTGTCAGCATTGCTAATTGAAAGTATTCAGAAGTCTTCATCTCAGAAGAATGTTCAATACACAGAATTTTTGTTTTAAAGCAAAAGCTAACATCCAAATATCAGAACTTCCACCTGAGAAGAAATCACATATTTCCATCAGCTCTATCACTACGACATAGTACACAGAAAAACATGGCACTACTGCATTTTGCATATACTGATTTGTTCACACTTTAAGTAGGCAGATTTCCTTTTTTTATTTTGCTTTTTCTGAGTGAATGCAAACCCAAGAAATGCAACACCTGTTGTTTTTCTGTCGTTATGTAATGCTCTCAGAACATCTTTACACTTCTATAAATTCTGTTATAATTATTCTACCACCTGGTCTATATTTTGGGTTCTTCCCCATCCCCATTAAGAGTTTGTAAGAGAGCAGTTGCTTTTATTATTTTCTGCACTGGCAGCAAACATCTTGACAAGGCAACCTTTAACTAATAACCTAAGTAGAGACTTACTGCATCCTTAGCAGATGCAATCTTTCAGTACAACTTTTATGTTCCAGTGTTTCCTATTTTTCTCTTGAAAAACACCTGAATCAAATCTGTCTCAAATGGTGAAGGTATATCTTATAGTGAATGAAACAGAGGAGGCATAAGTAACTATCAAAAAACCATGATGATGGAGTTGGTGATATAAAACTAAACTAATCCAAAATACTGCCTTTATTGAAATATAAATCTGAAGATAATTTTCAGAGTTATGAGAAAATCTTTATTGAAGCCTTTATTGAATTTCTGGATACCAAATCTAGAATTAACTAATGATAAATTACATTTACAAAATCAATAAAGAAAAGTCACAAAAAAAGAAAGTTAACTAAAAAATGATCAAGCCTAATCAAAATCTTGGTGTAATACAAACATGAATTGAAATGACATTTAAGTTAAAAGATGATTCAACTGAAATGCATAATGAAAAATCATCAACATTTTTCCAGTAAAATACATACAAAAAGAAAAACATAGAAATGGTATTTCAGATGTGATCTGACTAGAAGCTTAAGAAGCAAAACAGACTGATAATGTAGTATTAAGAATTGCTTCAAATACAACTGTATTACATTTTTGATGTAAAAAAAAAAATAACAGATATCTGGTCATCTGTCACTACTTTCTATTGTCAGTAACAAAAAAATTAACACGATTTACTGCTTATGGATACAGTTATATATTTACTGTAAATCTCTGCCTTAATAATCTGTCCCTCTCTTACAATAAGTGTTTAAAATTGCAAATTATTTCTTCATAATAACTTTCATAAAAATGAGTAATCCAATTGTACAATTTTGTCAGCGCTTTGAATGATGAGAAAGGAAGATTCCTATCATGGTATAATATAATGCAGCACATTTTCCGACAGTTGATTGGAGTATATATGGAAATAAAAACTTTATTAATATGCTTGGCTGAAAATCATCTATTACTGTTAACACTAATTTCATCCTATTACACTCTGCCCTATTATCTCCACTTTTTATGGGAGACGCACTCCACACAGAAGCTTGAATTCTAATTTCAAGGCTTCAGTTTTTAAAATATCATATAAATAAGGAAAATCACATGCAGTTTGGTTACAACCAAATAAAGGTAGAAGTCGCAAACTGCAAGGTACTCTTGAAGATTATGAACACCACTGACTAGGCCACAAATCATGTTTGTTAAATAATAATGACCATAATAGCCAGTCAAAAGACAGAAGGGACTAAATTCAACTCTAGTTATATCACCAAACAACATCTGAACAAGCTTTCTCACTTGTTGCTATATATATTTACACTTTATTATTTATAATTGGAGCTTTTTTGTGAAGCAAAGGATAAAGAAAAAATAAGCATTAGCCAAAAGAAATGGTTTGCATAACAAGAGTCTTATTAATACTTCAGAAACATCCATTTGATAGTCTCTTTAGAAAAAGTAATGCCTAGAAATCATTTGCCCCTCAAATCTTCCTTCTGAATCTGACAGTCAACACTAATGTGCACAGAAATCTTCTTCATATCTCACTGGACAAGACTGTGTTAATCAAGGTCAAAACCAGCAGCTTTCTATTTATTGCCTGGAGGTAATAGAAGATCTGTCACTCCTAAAGAACCTCTCGGAGGTTTGTACAGTTTCCTCTCTATGTATTCAACATGATAAAATCTGTTTCCTGAAATACTAATTAATTTAGATAAATGACTTTTTAACTTGTCTGCCTATTATCTTAAATATACCTCTTCTGCCAATCAAAGTATATATAGATTTACCTTAACTAAAAATGTTTTTCTTCACTGTCAGACTGTAGATTGACAGAGTTGTTGTCAGACTCTGCACCTTCTATTATAGCCCCTTGTAAACCTGGAGAATGCAGATGTTTTCTTTATTTGCTTCAAGTCTTCTATGAATTTCTACATTATCACTATTAGAATTGCTTCACTTTATCTCTTTATACGTATCTTTCTACCAGATTAGTGTGTCTTGACTTAGATGTAAAGATTCATCTGAGTAATAATCTATCTTTTTTCCCCACAGTTCATCAGAAAGACTAATGACTAAAATCTAAGATGTAAATCTATTGTGAATTAACTAACTACATTACTGACTTCAAATTGCTCAGTCTGCTGTCTTCACATTTCTCATCTATAAAGTTTTACACGCCTTTTCATACAGTTAAAACTCTTTGGGACTTGTGTTTGGAAAGGCCTACTGTAGTGCAATTCACATAACATACCATTTCACTGAACACCAGTGTACTGAGGTAAAATCACTCTTTAAAATTACCTTTATAGCCAGTGCTCGAGCTACAAGACTTCTAAGATATTGTAAAGGATCTTCTGGACCTTCCCACTTGCTTTGCCATGTGATGGGACACTGAAATAAAAATATATTTACTGAAAGTATCCATTCAAAACTATAATCATTACATCTTAAACTGGCAATTCGAATGAAATTAAATAATCTGAGATCAAATATATCTACAAAGAAAAAAGGCAATACAAGCAATAGAATGATCAAAGCATACAACCACTAATAGGAAGGTCATATTCCTGCTAATTCTTTATGTGCCCCACAGAGATGCAGTGCTGATGGACAACTTAGAAGAACCTCAGCTATGCAATAAGGGAATATCAGTAGGTTCCAGGAACACTTCAAAAAGGCCTACATTGATACTTTCTTGGAAAGCCACAGTGGCATCTTTTAATTGCAGCCACAGGTTCTCACTCCTTTCCTGCTGCCTTCGCAGACTTGAACGACAGTTGTGTGGCTCTGTGGTGAAGTGAATCTGGTACAATTCCTCTGCCTGATTATTTTCTCTTCATCTTAAAGTGTTTGTAGAACAACACCTGAGAATAAAATCCTGCAAGATATCCCCAAATTTTTCATTGACTTAGAAAAGAAAGTTTTAAAAAATCCTCTGTTAGATTTCCTCCTTATAAAATAAGGATGAAATTCTATCTACTCCACAGGAATCTGCAAAGCACACTGAAATTGACTCTGCAAGATTCTCCTACTTCTGTGAAAGAGAACTGATGTAAATTATTACCCGAGGAATATTTCACAATACTGAAGATGCTGAGCAGAATAAACAGTTTATACTGTTTAACATTTAGAGTTGCATTTTCAAGTATGTTCACAATCTAATAGCACATGCGCTGAACAGATTTTCAAAATTTGATCACAGAAGTTCATAAGAAAAAATATCTTTCAAAGTAAATATGTGTACCTTTCATAGAGAAAAAACAGAAAACATCTGGATCTGGGGACACTAATTAATAAAGAATTGAATAAACTATAATACATACTCAATTAATAAATCACAGTTAACTGCATGCTTTTTTGCATAATTATGATTTTTTGAAAAGTTTTTGTATTTGAAAATATTGTCCTTGCATTTTTGCAGACTCTTTAGCCATGCATTTACAGGCAGCTCACCAATCTATCATCTAGAAAGCATTCACCTAATGTTGTTAATATATAAGTCTAAATTTAAAGTAATAGCTTAACTAATTGTTAGTAAGGAAACATATTTCAGATGTACACTAACATAAATTTTGCACAAATAACGTATATTGCTGAAACGATTATAAGTCATACATTTATTGAGTTTTACATTTCTGTTGGTAATCTAGCAGCTTCTTCAGGTGCTATAATCTTAAAAGAACTATGATCTTGGTGCTTTTAAAATATAAGTTTTTAAAAATAGCCCTTTCTTACATAATATGTGACCACACTAAACTAAACAAGAACAGTATATAGAAAATACATTAAACAAATCACTTTAAGACGATAAATACAGTGAGGTTTAGCTGCCATGCCAAGAATGTGGCATTAGCCTCTCTGGAGGCCTGCTGAAAAGATTGCTTTATGGTCACAATCCAATAAAGTGATCTGTGTCAAGGTAAATGGATAAGTAAGCAGATGAAATGACAGAAACACTTTGTTCAATATATCAGGAAGCACTGAACTGATGTTTGTGAGAGATAAAAATGCATAGAATCTTTAAGTACATTTCTGTGACAGTGATCAGCTTCATAGCTCCTGCTGCTTCCAATTTAAGAGTGCAGCTTAAGCACACAAGCAAGACATACTCTCTTGCTCAGTAACAAGAAATATAACAATAAATACTAAAAAATGGCCATTACATGTATCATTTGCATTCACTATG
Organism: Strix aluco; assembly: GCF_031877795.1. Taxonomy (NCBI): domain Eukaryota; kingdom Metazoa; phylum Chordata; class Aves; order Strigiformes; family Strigidae; genus Strix; species Strix aluco. Next base: position 122,289,396 of record NC_133932.1, read on the forward strand.
GCTTGTACTTAGCACCAATTTCTACCACACAGTCAAAACATGTTTAAAAGTCAATGAGATTGCTAACATGAAAATGTTAATTTATTCTAATTGTACTGCAATTTTGCTAACAAATGCTGTCTTGTGAATCTGAAAAGACAACAAATTTAATTATTGTTTTAATTAGAAATTTGATAGATCAATAAATGCATAACAATCTTTTTAACACTTGTTCCTCACATGAAGATAAACAACATGTTAATAGGAATTATTGTTCATGGTAGAGCCAATCTCAGTATCTGTGCACTAGCATCAACACGATTTATCAATTGCTGCAGGTGAAACAAAACAGAGTCTCATGTCAATGTTTGACTATCTTTGGAATCCAATTATCTAGCTGTTAATGACAGAAGATGTAAATTTGCAGTCACTAATTGTACCAGTTTATAAACACGCCCAGTTTGATGCCAGAAAACATGGAGAAAGTACATATACAAATTTGGGTTGCTTTTCTCATATAGCAAGAATATAGAGTGAGATGATAGGTTATGATAGGCACAGCTTGTCTGGTGTGATATGGCAATAATCGATACCAAATAAATGCAGAAAGCAAATTGCGATTACAACTGCAGTAAAACTTAAATTTTAAGAAACTATAAAAACTAAGAAAAGGGACAGATTTCCATGTTTTACTGGCTAATATATTTGACTTATCTAGCATGGTTTGGTATTTGAAATAGAAATAGTATTCCACAATTTCTAATCTTATCGGATTTGTCCTTAAGAGAAAGCTTGATAAAAGTATAATATACTCAGAAGCTCCTGCAAGTACTTCAAGCAACATTTTTCTGGGTTTTCATTCCAGAAAAAACATGGTTCTGTCTTAGAGTCACTATCAATAAAAGACCTCCACTTCAGAGTGTCTGTCAATAAGAGAGAGCAAATGGTGATGTGAAAATATGTATTAGAATTCTGTTCAGTTTACTTGGTTTTCTTCATTACTTAAAATGTAATTTCATGACAAAATGACTTACCTTCTGATTTAGCAGAGCACTTGCTAGTCTTTGTACTTCAGAATTCAGTAATGAGGTACCTCTGATGACTTTACTTAAAGAAGCAAGTGACTGATGGACACTTTGCACAAGGCGAATTGCATTGAATTGTTCCAGAGTAATGAATGATAAGATTGGAGATCCTTGTTGCTCCACAGGAGGAGACACCTTCTGATGAATCAGGTTAGAATTCTAAAAAAGAACATATGATGTCCAGTTAATAAAGTCAGGGAAACTGTTATGTTATACAATGTATTATTTGGTTTTTATTTGTTTTTCTTTAATTTGTTTTCTATTCATTTTTAACTTGTTTTTTACTTGGTTTTTATTTTTTTACTGTTTTACTTGGTTTTCATTTTATTACTTCAAAAGCACTGGAATTTCTGAAAAATCTTAGCAGAAATAATTCTTCTAGTATTTGTGTTAATGTGTCAATATAAAAAGCAGTAGTGTACTCAGCATAACGAGATTGCATTGGGTACTATAAACCATGCTGTGAGATATAGCTTTTGCTTTGATAAGACTAGTTCAACCTGGAAGGAAATTAAATACAAATAAACACAAAATAAATATAATATTATGTGTAAATCATGAGTAACTCAGACTCTGAGAGGTACTGCTGCTCTAACATTGACATTTTTATTACTTCCATTCCACTACAGCCACCGAAAATCCAAATTTATTCGATAATTTCAAGAGATGGTATAATTTTGCAAATCTTAATTCATTTGCAGTTTATTACATAAATATATTTTAGCATGTGTTCTGAAACTGCCAACCTGACACGTGACAAGATGCTGTAGTTATGGAATTTTCTGGAAACTTATTTATTGAAAAATTCTACAAAGCACAAATGCAAAAAGAAAACCCTAGCCTTTTGGAAAAAAATGTTTTGCTATTTCAATTTTTAGTGATTTATTAAAGGTAAAATCTGATTTTATTTTCTCTAAAGTATCTCTTCTTAAAATAACATGTAGTTTTGACTGTTTTTCAGGTTAAATAAACTTCTGAATTGTCACATGGCATCTTGCTTTCCAGAACACACAGGATGTCTGCCTCCATTATCATTGCCAGGCACTGTAAGTTTGTCAGAACTTTCACATGTTTTTCATTTCAAATTCATACTGCACACACCTATCAAGCAAAAATGACAGAGAAATGAAGAATAAGGTCTTCACTCCTACATTATTACAGTTATACAACAAAGTTACTGTTCAAAGTGTAAGAAACATGCAGTATTTAGAAATGTTTTGGTTTGTATTTTGTCTTTGCCTGCATCCTGAAATCACAGCACCAGTTTCACTTCAATTTTTTTCAGACCATAGTTTGGTGAATATATATAAAAGATAATGTAAAACTAGCACAAGCTAGTTGGTAATTTCTTATTGGAGTGTTTAACTGCACAAAAAATGGAAGAACAAAGACATTGCAACTTGCAGGCTATGCCAGTCTCCACATAAACTGTCTTAATTCACAAACACCTTACTGCAAGAGAAGGCCTCTAAGTTCCTCAATACTGTCCTTCACATAACAGTCTCCTATGAATTGCATATTCATTTCATCACTCTTTCTAATGCCTTCTCCTGTATTAAAACAACCCATCTGTCATTTTTATAGGAAAATTAAACATGAATACCAATATCAGCTTATACATTTAATGTTCTATTACATTCCCTTAAAATCCATTATGTATATAACTCACATCAGCTTTAAAAATATCCTTATGACCTGCTTGGGAATTAAGATGAAGAACTGCTGAAGTACTGAGTGATTTTCCTAATCGTAAGAAACTGAAGATAGGTTCTAATCTTACCATTGAATACTATATTATGCTGCCAATATTAAATTAGGTGTATTTTGAGATTTTGATCATTTTCCCTCTTTCACTTCTTGTACTTGTTACTATCTCAGTACAATGTAAGACTTCATATAGTCTCACCTAAGCTGCTCCAGAGCTTTTCT